>NC_086447.1:303624021-303949021 GCF_028390025.1 Pseudophryne corroboree
TGCATTAAATATGGGCAAATTCCAGCACGTCCCATGTTTTGCACATACCTTGAATTTGGTGGTGCAGAATTTTTTAAAAAACGACAGGGGCGTGCAAGAGATGCTGTCGGTGGCCAGAAGAATTGCGGGACACTTTCGGCGTACAGGCACCACGTACAGAAGACTGGAGCACCACCAAAAACTACTGAACCTGCCCTGCCATCATCTGAAGCAAGAAGTGGTAACGAGGTGGAATTCAACCCTCTATATGCTTCAGAGGTTGGAGGAGCAGCAAAAGGCCATTCAAGCCTATACAATTGAGCACGATATAGTAGGTGGAATGCACCTGTCTCAAGCGCAGTGGAGAATGATTTCAACGTTGTGCAAGGTTCTGATGCCCTTTGAACTTGCCACACGTGAAGTCAGTTCAGACACTGCCAGCCTGAGTCAGGTCATTCCCCTCATCAGGCTTTTGCAGAAGAAGCTGGAGACATTGAAGGAGGATCTAACACGGAGCGATTCCGCTAGGCATGTGGGACTTGTGGATGGAGCCCTTAATTCGCTTAACAAGGATTCACGGGTGGTCAATCTGTTGAAATCAGAGCACTACATTTTGGCCACCGTGCTCGATCCTAGATTTAAAGCCTACCTTGGATCTCTCTTTCCGGCAGACACAAGTCTGCTGGGGTTGAAAGACCTGCTGGTGACAAAATTGTCAAGTCAAGCGGAACGCGACCTGTCAACATCTCCTCCTTCACATTCTCCCGCAACTGGGGGTGCGAGGAAAAGGCTCAGAATTCCGAGCCCACCCGCTGGCGGTGATGCAGGGCAGTCTGGAGCGACTGCTGATGCTGACATCTGGTCCGGACTGAAGGACCTGACAACGATTACGGACATGTCGTCTACTGTCACTGCATATGATTCTCTCAACATTGATAGAATGGTGGAGGATTATATGAGTGACCGCATCCAAGTAGGCACGTCACACAGTCCGTACTTATACTGGCAGGAAAAAGAGGCAATTTGGAGGCCCTTGCACAAACTGGCTTTATTCTACCTAAGTTGCCCTCCCACAAGTGTGTACTCCGAAAGAGTGTTTAGTGCCGCCGCTCACCTTGTCAGCAATCGGCGTACGAGGTTACATCCAGAAAATGTGGAGAAGATGATGTTCATTAAAATGAATTATAATCAATTCCTCCACGGAGACATTGACCAGCAGCAATTGCCTCCACAAAGTACACAGGGAGCTGAGATGGTGGATTCCAGTGGGGACGAATTGATAATCTGTGAGGAGGGGGATGTACACGGTGATATATCGGAGGGTGATGATGAGGTGGACATCTTGCCTCTGTAGAGCCAGTTTGTGCAAGGAGAGATTAATTGCTTCTTTTTTGGGGGGGGTCCAAACCAACCCGTCATATCAGTCACAGTCGTGTGGCAGACCCTGTCACTGAAATGAATGGTTGGTTAAAGTGTGCATGTCCTGTTTTGTTTATACAACATAAGGGTGGGTGGGAGGGCCCAAGGACAATTCCATCTTGCACCTCTTTTTTCTTTTCTTTTTCTTTGCATTATGTGCTGATTGGGGAGGGTTTTTTGGAAGGGACATCCTGCGTGACACTGCAGTGCCACTCCTAAATGGGCCCGGTGTTTGTGTCGGCCACTAGGGTCGCTAATCTTACTCACACAGTCAGCTACCTCATTGCGCCTCTTTTTTTCTTTGCGTCATGTGCTGTTTGGGGAGGGTTTTTTGGAAGGGACATCCTGCGTGACACTGCAGTGCCACTCCTAGATGGGCCCGGTGTTTGTGTCGGCCACTAGGGTCGCTAATCTTACTCACACAGCTACCTCATTGCGCCTCTTTTTTTCTTTGCGTCATGTGCTGTTTGGGGAGGGTTTTTTGGAAGGGACATCCTGCGTGACACTGCAGTGCCACTCCTAGATGGGCCCGGTGTTTGTGTCGGCCACTAGGGTCGCTTATCTTACTCACACAGCGACCTCGGTGCAAATTTTAGGACTAAAAATAATATTGTGAGGTGTGAGGTATTCAGAATAGACTGAAAATGAGTGGAAATTATGGTTATTGAGGTTAATAATACTATGGGATCAAAATGACCCCCAAATTCTATGATTTAAGCTGTTTTTTAGGGTTTTTTGAAAAAAACACCCGAATCCAAAACACACCCGAATCCGACAAAAAAAATTCGGTGAGGTTTTGCCAAAACGCGTTCGAACCCAAAACACGGCCGCGGAACCGAACCCAAAACCAAAACACAAAACCCGAAAAATTTCAGGCGCTCATCTCTACTGGAAACCGATGATAACTTGAACAGAACGTTACACAAATACTTGCCAATATCAATGATCAGCCTGGAAACCAATGGCAATTGAAAACAGTACTTTGCAGGTAAGTAATGCAGATGATCGGCCTGGAAACTGATAGGAATTTGAAACAGGATTATACAGGCAATTGAGAACACAGATGATCGGTCTGGAAACCTATAAGAACTTGAAACAGCTACACAGTCAATAGGCAATGCTTGTATACAACAACTGAACCAGGTTAGGTTATTGCAGGAGACAGCTGAACTTTAAGCTGGATGCTTTACTGCAGGTTGAATAGCACAGAGCTGATACAGCACCTGGAGAGAGCACTGCACAGGATAGTCTCAGGAGACTGCTAGTGAATGCTGGAGCAGAATGCAAATGGAACTGCAACTGAACTGGATGGCTGGTGCCTGTAGTTCCACAGAACACTGATAGAGAGGAATCTCTGAAGACTGGAGCCAGGAGCCACTTGTTCACAAGATGTGACATGTTGTTCAAGGCAATGATACTGAGCAGGAACTCCAGCTATATACCCCCTGGTCATCAGGGAATGGAGAATCAAGTCATGTGAGTGCTCCAGTGCTCAGGAGTGGATAGCACCAAGTCAGCTGACTGCAGGTGTCATGGTGGCGCCCATAGTCTGGAGGTAGAGGGAATACATTGGGGTACACGCTGTATGGCAAGCAGGATACACACTGGAGTCTCTGCACATTGCAGGAAATCATGGAACATGCTGCCAGGCTGAGGATGTGACCTCCGGAGGCCAGCACATCAGAGCACTGGTAAGTGACGTGATGCAAAATGTAGATTCCTGACATATAGCTTCCTTGACTACATTCTCCTTCTTAATACCATATGGAGCACCTTGAATTAGAGCTATTACCTAAATAACATTACTGGATCACCAGAACTCACTATAAATAAACAACAGACCTCGGCTGGAGCCACGATGTACGGACCCAGGCTCCCAATACTACCACAGCAGCCACCAAGGTATGCACTCCACAGCCATGCAAAGATACTGTATTTCCATTTAAACATGGCTTCTCCACCCCATAATGTTTTAACTAGTTCCGGAAACAGAAAGAAAGCAGTGCAATAATATCAGGAATGAATAACATAATCTAAAGATTTCTATGGAAGCTACTATAAAAGTATAAATCATGTATCAACTTGTAATTTCAGGTGATTATTGGTACCTTAAGTCCGGCATCATTGTGGGTTACAAATCCATGTGCTTTTCTGTAAATAGAATTTCTGTATTATTTTGCAAAAGTATGATCTTTCACATCACACATAAGCAATTAATCTTTTGTAGCTGAGTCTTATTGTAATTTAACCATTTATCATAATTACTTAAGCCAAATAACTAGGTAGGATGTGCCCAATGCAGTTCGGTTGGGCTGGTTAAGGCCATTAATTATTTCATTATATTCACTGATGTGAAAAATTCAATATTTTCTGGAAAACCCTGCATAATGTTGTGGTTCTATACTATTCAATTATAATAAATAAATAAATAAATAAATACATTAAATAAGTAAATAAATAAATAGATAGATCTATTTTTCTGGGCATCTGAAATTGCAAGTTCTACAGCCAACATTTTTGCTGCTTTTGAGAGTGTAGTAGGAACAGAATCGGAAGGGAAATGTATTAATATGTACCTGTTCTTTTAAAAGATGAAATCATGAAATTAACATGATCTAAGTTTCTAGCACCACTAAAAATCGAGTGACAGTATTCCACCCTGACCATGGTCACTGTTACTCTGAAAAGACACTAGTGCGTAGATCACCACAATCCTAAACTAATAGTGAGTTAAAAGTGATCAGTTTCTCTGCACCAGAATTGGCATTGGAGTAGAACATGACCATGTAGCCTCTGCTCCCAGTGAGGTTGATGAACAGGGTGGAAATCTCCTTGCCAGTGAAAGGACCACTCTGTAGTGGTACACAGGTTTCAGGGTCCACTTACAACGTGAAAACAGAAATCTTAAAACAAAGAAATGTGCAGTGTGCTCTTAGAAACGGGTGTGGGTCGTTGGGTCGATTCCAAGTAGGTCAGTAGTCACTAGGTCGACCACTATTGGTCGACATGCACTAGGTCGACACAGGAAAAGGGTTGACATGAAAAAGGTCTTTACCGGAAAGGGTTGACGTGAAGTTTTTTTTAAACATTTTTTGGTGTCGTTTACTCCCAAAAAATCAGCAGGAACCCCAATTAGTGCACAGCGTCCCCTTGCATGGCTTGCTTTTCTCGCCATGCTTCGGGCAAGGTGCCTTGCTGCGCTTTGCACAGATTACTATTCCCAGTCCTCGTGGATACTTAAGTATGAAATAGATCGACAAATGAAAAAAAATTGAAAAACTCATGTCACCTATTACTGTGTGGACCTTTGGCATGTCAGCCTATTGTCAATGTCGACCTTTGAACCATATCGACCAAATCCGTGTCGACAAATCGTGGTTGACCTATTGACTGTCGACCTAAGTCTTGTTGACTTAACAACTGGATACCCTTAGAAACATACCGTGATATCTGCCAGATAACTGCCAGATTTTTGTCTCAATAGGTTGATGTCTCAAGACATACTTAACCAAGCCAAGTGCTAAATTAAATACTAACCAAAGCATTTACAGTATGATACAGGAAATCAGGGGCACAGTTTTGAACCTTTGTTTTCTAAATTGTATGTGATATTAACTACTTTGTACAGTATTTTCGGTTTTACTCAAGCTGTACTATTAATGTTGCATTTTGAAAACTACAGTATATAACTGGTGCACTTTAGAAATACTCTGTTCTTTTGGATAAGTACAACTGTGTATAGGCAGATTGGGGTGTGTTCTAATTTTTACAGATTTGCCCTGATTTTCCCAGTCTGTAATATTGGGAATTAAGTAGCTACTCAGTAGCTGTAGAGTAAATGCTTATTTCTGAGTTCAAACGTTACTATACTATTTTGCACATAAAGGTAGTGATATACTATTGTCTACAATGGAGTCTAAAAAAAAATATTATCAACATACTGAATGCACTAAAATGCAGTTTGTTACAGTTTTGACTATCTAGAATAAGTCTAAAAATGTTTTTAAGCTTGCTAGATCAAAACACAATTTTACATGGGTCAATTTTCCCATTACACACAAATGTTTTGAAAAATGAGTTTACTCTCGAGATCTAAATTTAAAGTACTGTAATTTTCTTAGCCATTACCCATGCAATTATAATTCTCTTAAAAACCTGTAATGAGATCAACTTGAAGCGAAGCATGGCCACATCAGGTGGAATTTCAGTTTCACATCAGCCCTTTGTGCTATGTTCCAAAACATCTCAACAAAAATTAAGAATGTTGAGACTATTTGAAACTTTGACAACACTTTAGAAGATTGTAAGTTTAAAGGGGTTATATCCTACTTTTGATATAAATATATATTGATGCATATATTGTGGCAATAAGAACAGTGTGCTGTAGAGGAAATAGGGGTGTTTAGCTTTTAAGCCCAGGGAAGACATGCATTTGTAGCTTATAAAAAAAAATATATCTGTGTTTCACCTGCTTGTTGATTTCAGTATGTTTCTCCTCTTCAGCCTGGCACAGCTGAAGGTATGTGACTGATCAAAATAGCTGTGAGAGAACTTCCTTAAGAAGTTTGCGTGTTTGGAGTGACTGAAGTAAACATGTATGAGGACATATCTATATACTGTATAGTACTGTATATACTGTAGATCAAATGTACCAGGAGAGTGTGTCCACACTTAAAGATGCTTGAATGTGTTATTCACAACTCTCTTCAACAAGAATTTAGAATTGCTAATACATATTATTCATATCAAAGAAATTGATAAAATTTAGAGAAAATTTTATAAATACATTTGCTCAAATTCATATCATACACCACTAAAGCCTCACATACTAGAAATAGCAAAAAAAAGAAATGCAAAAAAATTATGTGATATAATGAGAATTAATGCAAATAAGCCAGGTATCCCAATAATAAATAAATCGGCAGTTTATCAAAGCCACTGATGATTGGTGGCCTTGACGGATAGTTTTAAAATGGCAATAGAAATAAATGCTAAACAAAGTTGGTTTAGCATTTATTTCTTATGCTGCTTTAAATCCATTGGTCAAACCTGCCATTCTTCGGTGGCTTTGACAAACCAACATTGAATGAATTTAGCCCCCAAAGTCCCAAATAGCTAGAGAGCCATAATAAGCATAATTTCAGTAGTACCATGGGTGGGCCCCTCTCAGCAGAACAAGTGCAATTATTGTCCCTTCAATCAAATTGCGTATCTTCGCAAAGACTGGTGTTTGTCTCACCACTCTGTGGTTTGCAAATAAGGTTCACTGCTTCTCTGGTAACAGTTTTCTCACTCCTTGAATATGCCCATATTCCTAAAATGTTGATGCAGTATTCGGAGAACAGAGATGATTATCAATATGAAATAATCCAGTGGCCAGGTGCAAAAATATAATTTGCCCCCACCCCAACCCAAGTTCACAATATGCCACACGGAAGTGGGTGACAGGGAGAGGCAGAGGTGACAGCATAAGTCAGGGGGAAGCAGGGATGACAACGGAAGGCAAGATAAAACAGATGGTGGCAGCAGAATATAGGGGGAGGCAGTGGGCGACAGGGAGAGACAGTGGATGATAGTGGTACAAACACAATGTCCAGGGTGGAGTGGAGAACAGCAGACATATACCTTGGTAGGGTCATGAACCTAGCCTCTGCTCTGTCCCTGACAGGGCCCCTCACTCCTTGTGCTTTCTTCAGTTTGGCATTCGATCAGGGAGACTCTGACAGTACAAGTTACAACGGTTGTGAGCTGCCTTTAATTCACAGGCAGCAATGAATCAGACATCTGTCTGTTAATTAGAAGCAGTATGTGGCTGTGATCATCAGCGCTGATAGGTGGCAGGACTCCTCCATCAGTCTGGCACACACAAGGGCAGCCCTGCCTCCCTAAGGTAATGGGCAGGTCCCTCAGTCAGTGCACAGCAACTCTTTCACCTTTGGTGTGCTGTGCTTCATGTGTGGTTCATTCACCCTGCAGACGTGGTTGGATAGGACACTGATCCCTTTGTTATCAGCCCGAGCTACAGGAAACCCAGAAGTGTGGAAGCAGAAGGTCTGTGAGAAATACTGTCCACAGTTATTTTTCCTGTGTGAAAGTGCTTGCATTTTTCCTGTTGGGGCCAATGTGTTTTTATTTTTTCCTATCAGTGCCAATTTGTTTGTTTGTTTGTTTGTTTGTTTGTTTGTTTGTTTTCTTGTGGGAGCCAATGTGTTTTCATTTTTGTCCTATCAATGCTAATGTGTTGACCGCTGGTTCAAAAAGAAGAAAGTGCAACGTCTCTTACATGAAACCATTCCCCCTCTGTTTCTGGCTACTGTATAAATGTAGTTCTGTAGCTTAAGCAGACTGTTACTCACTGGAGGAGCTATACTACATTATCTAGCCTGAGAGTAGATTAATGCAGAAGTGAGTAAAATCACATTTAAAATGCTGTCAAATGAAACCTAGGTTATTGCTATAAAATATGGGTGTGGTTTAATGTTATACTTTTATAAAATTCTATTTGCTTGACACAAAGACACAAAGCTACCTGCAAATGGAAATTGGTTGAACGTGAACACATTGACACGGGTTGGGGCCATAGTATGCCGATGGTGGGGGGGCGAGCGGAACGAAACCCCCTTGAGGGCTAACTGCACTCGCCACGCTGTGGACTCGGTGGCGAGCTGCACTCGCCACAGGTTCTTTTCCCACTCTATGGGTGTCGTTGTGGACACCTACGAGTGGGAATAGTCCCTTCTAGTGTGTGTTTTTGGGGTACAGCAGGGCTGGACTGGCCATCTGGCACATCTTGCAAATTCCAGAAGGGCTGATGACCTGTTGGACCGGTCCAGCCTCACAGGACTGGGCGATCAGCGCAGCCATCCGATTCGCTTACTTGCCCTTCAGTAGGTGGCATACAGAAAGATGGGGGCATGCCGCAAGGCTAGCCCCCTGACTCTTGGCACCCCCCCACAACCATGGCCTGTGGTGTTCATGCACACTTTTTTTTTCAAATAGTTATTTTAGGACAATGTCTTAAAGGGCCCATAACATTAGCTATACCTAAAAAGATTCACAGATTTTGTGCCTTTTTCACGATTTAGCGATTCTCCAATCCACCAATATGCACCCATGCACTGCAGATTTTTTACAGAGATTTGCAGATCATTATCATTCAAAGATCAGATCTACAAATCATGAAAGTGCCAATTTTAATAGTAAAATACTAGTAATAGTCGGCAAATTGGCTTATTTTAATAGTATGATATACTAGTATTCTACAACCCTGATTGGTCGGTGAAATCCAACAGGTTGAACAACCTGATTTACCGATTCCGATTAGTTTTTGGTTGGGATCGGCGATTTATGAACCCTATGCATTGACAATTTTTCTACACAATCAGCTGCAAAATGAAAACTAGCCCCAATTGATTGCTGATATATGGGCCCCATTAGTACACGCAACACAAAAAGTGCTATAAAAGTGTATTAGAAATCATACGAGTGCTTCTTTATCAAAATGATGTCCTAAACACATGTTAGAGGTAAAATTAAATATCACCTTTCTACACTACAGGAGATAATGGTTATATCTTATGCAGATGTTCCCACAGCAGCTGTCCCTATAGTTCTCCATGGGAATGGATTAATGGAGAAATGTAACTGGTAGCTAACAACATCTGAAGATGGCATTTGACCCACAAGGAAGCCTGGCCAGAGAGTAATCTTTTCATGGGGAAGCAGTCAATTTGCCGGCGGTCGGGATTCCAGCGTTCAGGATACCGATGCCGAAATCCTGACAGCCGAGAATGCCGCCAGCCAGAATCCCGGTGCACCAGGGCTGTTCCCATTCGTGGGTGTTCACGACACCCAAAGAGACGGAATAGATCCTGTGGAGCTGAACACTTAAATGTGGATCCCACCAGCATCGCACTGACTGCAGTTATGTCCTCCCTCCTCTGTGCTCAGTTTCTGGGTGCTGCTTTAGCATCGTGCCCATCCACTCCACTGATCAGCATCTGGGCGCCACTTCCTGCCAGAGGCTTCTGGCAGTGCTACCTCCAACCATCTACACTTGCTCATGCCGCATCACTATAGCAATAGGTGCACACTGATCATCACCTCTGATCTGCATTATTGGGAGTTTTTGCAAAGGAATCCCAGTAGCGATGAGCATTAAAACAACTTTGGTGAGGGGAGGTTGACTACAGTGCTGACCGCAGTTACAGTGTGGGACTTATTACGCTAAACATCTGCGGGTAATGAGGAATTTAGAGTTATCATTTATACCTCCTTTCTTTTCTTCATTTTTCATACCCTCATATCGGTGAGACAAATTGAATGAAGAAATTTTAAAGGAGAGTTTAAAGAATCAACATAGTGACTGTTTGTTGAAAAACCTACATCTGGAACAAGTTTGGCGCAAGGACCGATTTACTGTGTATATTGTCTGTTTTCACAAGGTTTTGGTGACTTTGTATTTGATTGTGTCTATGCTGCCTTGCTAGCTAGCACCCAGGTTTTGGCATACTTATATATACAATCTGCGGGTTCATACAAGCCTTATGTAGATACTCTATCATAGATACATTATTATATCTCTGAACTGTTAATCCGGATACAAAGAACTGCATTCTAATTCTCCATAGGAGGTGACAAGCAACCAATTTTATTGTAATTGTGTTTTATTATTTATATGTGAATTAAATTTATAATTATTTAAATTGTATCTGCGCTCCCATTATCAGTTGTTACAATTTAAACCTTTTTCCTTATATATTACCTATTTCTGATGGTTCCAGGAGATTAACAAATGTTCATGTGCTTGTAAGTGTAACTGAAAGTCAATGATACATTCAGCAAACTCATTCTTTGTTTATACTTTCACTATTTGTTTTTCCTACTTTTGTTGTTGTAGTTGTCTTGTAGTTATCAGCCATTAGGCAGCATGATTTCTGAATATAAGCTCCCATTTCGCAGGATAAAAGCAACTTCCTACATCCTTTGTGAAGGAATAAATCAGGTGCAACTTGTATGCTGTTATTGTACAATCTCAATTGCTTTCAGCATTAATTAGTGAGTGGTGTTATTATTGTTAGGGTCTGGCTTTTGTACAGTTAGCGACATCTGCTTTCCTTCCTTTTAAACACGTAAATGCATCTGAAGGGTCCTCTTCACGTTTGTGAAGGACAGAGTTGCTTATTTACAATGAGAGTGGGGGAAGAGCTATTAAGCATGTCTAGTCCACTAGTAATTACACAGAACAAAAAGCAGCATACAGTATGCTTTTTGGCTCTTCAATGTGAGTTTTGAAAATGCAGATGGTTAGTCAGAACATGAATAGTAAAAACATAATAAGGAAATCAAATCTATGCTTATTTTCTTTTGGCTGTGATAAGAAACTATTATCATCCTAGGGGGTAATATTAATGATGCATAATTTCATGACAACTGACCTGGTTCCTTTGAATTGTACATTTGTCCAGCTTTATATGAAAATGCTGCTTTTTCTGTGCGTGAGTGTTTTGCACTGCAGCCCTGCATGTCTTAGCACTTAGCAAATACACATAAAAGGACGTTACTTAAAAACTGTACAATTAGTACTAGTTGGACAAATAATACACTCTTCTCTAAAAAATATGGCAATTTTAACTCTGTAGTGCAGAAGGACACATACTAACAGACATACAATGGTAGAGGTATGGTAATTTGGGATAAAGTTACTGTATGTCACTGGCGGTCAGGAGACTACCGGTCACAATATCGGCAGCTACATCCCAAACCTACACTATCCTGACAGTCGGCATGTCGACCAACAGAGACTGTTCCCACTTGTGGGTGTCCACGACACCCACAGAGTGGGAATATAGCCATGAGCCTGCAAGGGGCTTCGTTGCGCTCGCCCTCCCCCTGCCGGCCATCTAACAGTCGGGAACCCGACATTGGTATTGTGACCGGCAGTCTCCTGACCACCAGTCACACATACCCAACACGATATTTCTTAATCCCATAAAGCACTTTATTTACTGGGGTAGTTGTATTAAGCCTGGAGAAGTGATAAAGAAGAGATAAGTGGAAAGTGATAACATACCAGCCAATCAGCTCCTAACTGTCATTTTTCAAACCCGTAATGATTGGCTGGTGCATTATTACCTCCCACTTATGACTTCCTTATCAGTGCTTTATCATTTCTCCAGGCTTAATACATCTGCACCATTGTGTGGTGCTATATTGACAGGGTCAGACTGAGGCATGAAGGGCCCATCGAGGGATGCAATTATTAGGGGCCCATGCCTAAGAGGCTTGGCCAACCATTAAAGAGGACATAACCTGAAGACAATATGAATACTACAGTGACTGGGCCTATATACTGTACGTTAATCCAACCGCTAAATTTTATTGTCAGAAGGGCGAGTTTTGGTGTAGTTTCTATGGAAACAAACCAAGCATCTGTTTATCCATGTTCCTGCAGTACCAGATAACTGATCCTCTAATAGAGTAACAATATATAATGGTAGTGCAAAGTCTGGTATCAGATATTAGAGGAGTTGTGTTACCCTATGACCCGGTGGGCCAGTCCAACCCTCCATATTGATACAACCATTCTGTACATACATAAATGCATGTTCTGCTCAGCATAAAGACATAGGGATCTATGTACTATAGACCCCTAAACCTTAGAGAGAGATAAAGTGGATGGAAATAAAGTACCAACCAACCAGCACCTAACTGTCATTTTTCAAACCCATCCTGTAACATAGCAGTTAGGAGCTGATTGGCTGGTACTTTATCTCCTTCCACTTTATCTCTCTCCAAGGCTTAGTACATAGACCCCATAATTTACTAATGGTACCAACGGCACCACTATGATTCCTGCTCTACTCCTAGCAGCTACAGATGGAGCGGAGATGTTTTACTGTTAAAGTCCTGAATAAGCCACAGAAAAATGTAGAAACTGTCTCAAATAAAAAAAAAGTTCCGATGCACTTTGTTGGACAGTGTATATAAGTGACAGCTGTACATAGGGGTGGTTATCTTCATACAGACCACTTTACTCTGCAGCCTGATATCTTGAAATATTGTCGTTTAATACAGATACTTGCTCTGCATCGGGAAAAAGCACCCCTATGCACCCCCTCATGCAGAGTTGGACACAGTTAATGCCAAAATCGTAGGTGGAAATGGCAGCTATAAAAAATATGCAATTTGCATTATAAGGTATTTTCAGAGGTATCAAATAGAAAAAATACTGTAGCTTACGATATGCTAATAACATAAAATAATTTATCATTGCATTTTATGCTAGCTGCACATCAGTATAGTGCACTACACTGGGGTTCGACATGGTATAAAAACAGAGACCGTGGGAAAATCCCACTGTACAGTATAAAGAGATGTGATACACCATTTCGTCCTCAATTGTGTTGGGCCTCCATAAGGAGCAAGTGGTCTATTGCAAAGTTTCCAAGCAATAGATGCCCACTCGGATTATAAAGAGCAATCATGGACTCCAGGTTTCAGGTGTGAAATAAAACAAATGTTTGTGTGAAATGTGTTTAGTTGCTATAAAATGTTTATTTTATTATCTCTTATTGTCTTTTTTATGCTCAATTTCTACATAGCGCATGACTAGTCCCACTGTTTTCTGTATGCCGTGTCATGCTGACACTTGTAGTTCCGCAAATATAGCATGCCCTAGCAGCCATGGTTATCACTACAAGCATGCAAAAACATCAGCATTGTGGCTTAAAGTCAGCCTGGGTATTCTGGCACATAGATTGCATCCTGAAACACTTTTATTTATAATATTTTACAATTATTTAACCTACTCTCATCTAGAGATAAGAACTAGACTGCTCCAAACATTGGGGATCCGAGTCCACACATGCCGTGTCTCGGGTGTTCCCACCAGACTTGGATCCCACATCGAGGCAAACATCATAGCATATGGTTAATGTGAGTTTTTTGGAATATTTTTTACATTTTTAGGACTTTTTCATACTTTGGTATCCACGTGGTTGATAATTGCTCGCTTAAGTCAAGTTAATTAACTTGACTGAAGCGAGGGGAAGTGGTGCACTATTTTTGGGTTCATGTGCTGAAAGGGAAATTTTGGCACAAAAAAAAATCAAAGTCATGTTGACCTTTTCACATGTCAACCAACTCTGTGCTGACCTGTCAACCTTTTGACCATGTCGCTCTTGTGCATGTTGACCATTTGGTGTTGACTTACACATTGCAGACAGCCATTCACTGTATGAAAGCATGTGGAGAGATGCGCCAGGACCATAGTAGGGGCATGCTATGACGTTTTTTCATTGGTTCCTGTGAATGGGTGGTTAGGGGGCCCAGTGCATTGCTGTACCTGCACTGTAGGCATACCAGGTCTGTACACTGAAGTAAAGTGTAAGCTGTCACCTTACATCTTACTCTTTGCAAAGATGTACTCATATTGGAGGCCATGCCCTGACAAGAGACAATTGCTAAATGGCAAATTCCAATAATTTCTGATTACCACAATAAGAAATTTAAATCAATAGGGAAAAATTCATGATATTGATAAATCTCTCCCTATGAAACAGGGAATTTTAAGTCATTAATAAGATGATTAATAAGAAGATTAATAAGAAGAAATTAGTAATCTATGTAACAATATATTTGAACCACAAGAAATGGTAAAATAGAATAATTGAGGCAGATTTACTAAGCCTTGGAGAGTGATAAAGTGGTCCATTTACTAAGCCTTGAGCGGGGATAAAGTAGACAGAGATAAAGTAGCAGCCAATCAACTCCTAACTGCCATGTTACAAGCTGCTTGAAAAATGACAGGAGTTGATTGGCCTCTCTCAAGGTCTCTCAAGGCCAAGTAAATAGACCCCAGAGTGGAGAGAGATAAACTACCAATCAAACAGCTCCTGTAATTTTTTCAAACACAGCCTGTAACATGGAAGTTAGGAGCTAAGTGGCTAGTACTTTATATCTCTCCACTTTATTACTCTCCAAGGATTAGTAGTACAGCTCCCCCAAATAAGATAGAATTTTTCATAAACATTAACAAAAGTTTAGGCACAACAGAAAATATACATAAAATCCATTTATTGGCATAGTGTCTTGTATCTGAAATTAAAGTGTAGTCCTTAGTATATATTTAGAACAAAGAGTGTTCATCTGCCATGTCACAGTGACCTCTACTAGAATGTGTACTTAAAATGCACTAAACACTAAAGAATTTATTTCTGGAACAATAAATGGTATCTTTTTTCTGTGGCTTTCACAAATCTTTACAGATAATACTGCTACACACATAACTACAGAAAATGCAACATTGATTAATAATTACTGAGGAGAGATGGGTGAGGTGCTGACACAAAATGAGGTGACAACCGCCACAGTAACACTCAAAATGGGGGATTCACTCTGTGATGTAAATAAAAACACTTTTTTTTTACAATATTAAAATAAAAAATAAGCCAGTAAATTAATTGAATACTACAAAAGAAACACAGGAGAGATACAGAAAGAGCATGATATGGATGCATGTTAGGATGCCAATAACAGATTCCTCTGTTATTCCAGACTGCAAGCCATGATTAATTTAGAACACGTAGTGGGTAATTCTCCAGATAGTGAACATAAAGTCCCGTGCATCACATACTTTTTCGTTTTGTTTTCCTTTTAAACTGGTTTGTTAAGAAATCGTTCTTATATGAAAACTTAATTGCTTAGCAGCAATGCCTTACCCTATAACTTAATAACCACTAAAGTCTTGGTATTTTAGAGAAGTACTGTATGTAGTTTGAATTTGTGTAGTTGTCCCGTGCATCATGAAGAATCACTCTAGTTATAAAAATAATAAAAGCTGTGGTAATAGCTGCATGTGTTTCAAACATACAAACATAAGGCGAGCTCAGGGAGGACAGAAACCTCCCGTAGAGCTATCAGTATTATGGTCCTCACTGAACAGCGCCCTCTGCCTTTTGGAGCCCTGTGCAGTAGAACATGTCAAACCACCCTAGTTACAGCCCTGCTTGTGTGGTTCAGCAACCACCTACAAACACCTGCACTAGGAGAAGCATGATCAGTGGCTCAGAGAGGTGGGGGAGTACTATTTACCCAGATCTGCCACTGCTAACCCCCTTATAGGCAGGCATTGCTGGAAAATGCTGAGAAGAAGCTATGTGCTGTAGCAGCCTCTCTCCCACCTCAGTACACGCTGCTGTGCCCTGGGCTGGGGAGAGAGACTGCTGCAACAGCATCTTTGTGGGTACACTCTGTGTTACACGCAGGGACAGATTTTAAACAAGGCAACTGCCTAGGGCCTGGCGGGTACCAAGAGGCCTGTGGTCGGGCCCCATGAAATCTTTCCCATCCATGATCCATCACAAAGGCTGGCTTCCAGTTAAATATTTTACAGAGGCTCAGTAACAGGGTTCAGGTCAATATTAATGTCAATAATACCGGCACTAAGCTCCTTTACAGTGCCTCAGCAAAACCTAATGAGATCCCGTGGATCTGCCTCGCACTCCCAAAGTTCCATCAGTGGGCCCACCACCCAGCCGCATCACAGCAGCTGCTGCCACTGCCAGCACACAATAATAGCGAGGAGCGGAGGGACATAGATAGGCATAGTCAGACTGACTGAGGATCACAGTAAGGCATACCTCCTAACTGTCCCGCATTCAGCAGGACAGTCCCGTTTTTCTCAAACTGTCCCACTGTCCCACCCGTGGACCACAGTGTCCCGTGGTGGGGAGGAGGCAGTTGAGGGGAGAACACATTGCTCTGCTGCATAGCAGAGCAGTGAGTAGCAGCAGTAGAATAGATGCCGAGGCACCTGGGGGTGCCCAGCATTTCTGAGAATGCTGGAAACACCCCCACAGTGATGGGAACATTGGCACATTGAAGCCCCACCCACTTTCCCCAAGGCTTCACCCCCTTTGCGGGTGCTTGCACTCCTTCAGCCCGTGCACGGTCCCACAACGTGAACTACCAATGCTGGGAGGTATGGTACAGGCAAGTACCATTAACAAAAAAATATATATTATTATTTACTATATAATGGTGATTGAACTATGGGGGTGATTCAGAGCTGATCGTAGATGTGCTAAAATTAGCACATCTATGATCAGATTCTCTGACATGCGGGTGGACACCCAGCACAAGACTAGTCCCCCCCCCCGCATTTCAGACCCTGCCCCACCTCCCCTTCCCCACCCCGCACATGGTGGTGAAGCTATCACACATGCCAAGTAGCTCCGCCCTACCTGCGCTGGCAGGCGGCTAACCACCACGTTCTGGACAACCCTGCTTTATCAGGACTGTGCCCCCCCAACAGCATTCTAACGCCATTGGCATGCCCCCTCCCCTCCCGCTAATGCCTCTGCCTGCCAATCAGGCAGAGGCGATCGCACCAGTGAGATGCATTCTCTACAAAAGGCATCAGGCTGCGATCGCTGCTGTTGCAGCGATCGGGTCTGAATTAGGCCCAATGATATATTTATTTTTATGGTAGGCGGGGAGTGGACAGGAATGCCTTATATTACAAGTATATTCTAATATACATCGGATTACACATGTGCCATAGGAGCTCCTAGAAAAATTAACGCATGAGCAGTAGCAAACTATGCCAACATATGCATTGCACTCAGTATCCTCCATACCTAAATCAGGCCCTTAATATCGAAACTATGATGAACTGATAAAATAACCAGCCTGATAAAAACTATTCTTTTATTGCACTCTCCAACACTGAAGCAGTTAATCCCTGCAAAATACTTGTAACTTAATGCAGTTATATCAATGAGCAAAAATATCTGCTTCATATCAAAATATAGTCATCTCCTCACCAAATTAGGATGCTAATTGTTGACGATAGATTAATGGGAATAATTGGATAACATGCCAGATTGTGCACTTCCTCATTACTCAAGTCAGCACAGTTCAAACATTTCCCTCTCTGACTCACTGCAGGCTGAGGAAAGTAGCACTGTGGAAATCACTTTGCAGAGACGAGTCGTCATGATTTACTGTATGTGAGAACATATTTAGCAGCATAATTGCTATTGGATAAATATTTGCAGCACTGATGTATGTGAATTGGATGATTTTATATATGTCTATATATATATATATATATATAGAGAGATAGATAGATAGATAGATGTGTGTGTGTGTGTGTGTGTGTGTGTGTGTGTGTGTGTGTGTGTTGTGATGCTGACGTAATCCCCTGATGTTATCACTTCAGTGTTCATGAGGAATACATGAAGTATAAGGAAAAATGGAGTCGCTATGGAAAATGTTATAGAATCTTATTGCTGTGACCTGTGTAAAAGAACTTGGCCTATATCCTGTTTATTGACTTCTAGTATCCCTATAATTTACTGTGGGTTTAGCTTGATGATCTCATATATTAATGAGAGCTCATGGCACTCCTAGAAGGCTGCAGACTCTGCCTTCTGATCTCAGATGCCACATATCTCCAGGGACAAGCACCTTAGGGCTGTAAATACATCTGTGAGAAACAATCCACAAGATGTCTATAGTTGCTGAATATATAATTTATATTTCCTTGCACCCAATCAGGTGACAGCTGCAACTCATTACTTTATTCCCTGCACTACTACTGCGGCCAGGAGTGATGGCAAACATAAACCTTTCCAATACAGCACTGGTAGACATTGAGTAAGAATGAGGAGTCTACTTACCATGGGCTGGCTGCAACTTTCATTATGCATAACTGCATATTGCAGTGATACATAATGAAGCACCACCACATATTACCATGCTGGGGCTTCATTAGGAGCCTTGGTGAAACCCTGCTCCTCTGCAAGAGTCTGATCTCTGCCAGGCAGCCTAATGATGTCCCTAAAAGGTTAAAGTAATATTTTCAGGCATGGGGAGTCCAGCTCCCACAAAACCTCTTACAGGAATGCATGACTTCCAGCATAATGAAGGCATTTTAATACTTCTGTACATGACTGCATCATGTATGCACTTATAATAATAATAATATTATTTATATAGTACTCTTTCTTCAGTAGGACTCAAGACACTTAACAGAATTAACATAATACAGTACAGAAACAATGAAGTAAGAAAAAGCTTTTCATAAAATGCAGAGAGCATGAAGATATTAAAAGGACAGTTATGGAAATGCTTGAGTAAACAGGAGAATCTTGAGTCAGTTTTATGAAGGATTCTACAGTGGGGGCCTCTCAAACTGTGTGGGGAAAGAGTTCCATAGAGTTTAAGCCGTATGGCTAAAAGCTCTACCTCCAGATGAATTACGGTAGATTCTAGGTACTGCTAATAGTCCTTCATCTACAGATCGCAGCAATCGGGTGGGGCAGTATGGAATTAGAAGCTGCTTCAGGTATCTTGGGCCCTGGTCATGTAGTGCTTTGAAAGACAGTAAGCCAATCTTGAAAATAATTGACATCTTACAGGCAGCCAGTGAAGGGAGTAGAGAATGGGTGTTATGTTGCTGGAACGGGGCTGGTTGGTTAATATTATTTAATAAATGTAAATATTATATTCAATAATGTTTATTTTGTTATCAATAGTTCCTGAATCCAGTTTTTATTTTGAGCAATGACTGATACAGTAAGATTATCATCTTAGAGCAGGGGTTCTCAAACTCGGTCCTCAGGACCCCACACAGTGCATGTTTTGCAGGTAACCCAGCAAGTGCACAGGTGTATTAAAAACTCACTGACACATTTTGAAAGGTCCACAGGTGGAGCTAATTATTTCACTTGCGATTCTGTGAGGACACCTGCAAAACATGCACTGTGTGGGGTCCTGAGGACCGAGTTTGAGAACCTGTGTCTTAGAGAGTTGATATTGATGATTATCAATTGTTTTGTTTCTAAACTTAAATTTCTAAATAAAAAAAACATTAATCAAAGTAAAATAGAAAATAAATAAAATCATTAATAAAGACCATTTTATATACAACCATAGCTTGTACCCACTAACACAGGCTTAACAAGCATGGGCTTTCCCCACAAAAAAAATGGTAACCAATACTAGGTTAACTGGTTTTACAATGCAGAAGCCTTTTTTCATACTGGGACCAATTCCAGAATGCATGGCGTCACCCTGGGCTGTGGGTACTGTGGTAATGTTACTGTATGAAATTGAAGTATTACTTCAAAAAAAAGATCATTTAAGTTTATTGCATTATTACATTGGGAAAACTCATGACAATACTATAGGGTCAGTTCAAGCAGCCGGTCTCACCCCGTACTTGCATTTTTTTGTACAGATGGAGCAATCCTCATCTATCCATTCAATAGGATTAATTGAGCAAGGGCAGTCGGATTTAATCCTCTGCTGTAATGACTTAATCCCCTGCTGTATTGTTCTCTCTGTATTGTATTGCTGCTGAGAACAATAGATGAAAGGCTTATGCTAATAAACCTTGGTGCACCTAGGCACAGCAGAGAAGCATAGATGAGCAAGGCTCCATCTTTAGGTAGCCTTCTAGGGCAGTGAACATAAAGCCGTGAGTTTGGAGCGACCACTAATTGAAGTGACCCCTAGGTTTTTCCAAAAAGTATCACTGTGAATAGCACCATCTGGTGTCAAATGAATTCTTGCTACATCTTGCAACCTTTACTTTAACTGTTCTACAGTGTCCAACCATACAACCTTGCCTTACTTGTCCCACTATTGTACTTACTTCAACTCTTTAACAATATAGTTGTCTATGAAAACATATCCTCCAAAACCTTTGGTCAAGAGAAGTATGTTTCTGCTCTCCCTGCCAAGAATAATCCATTTAGTAGCAACTAATCTGTATTGCGGGAATCTCTAGCTGGACCCTCAGAGAAAGTTGTATGATGAATAGAATTATTTTATGTGACCATTTATTTACCTTATTTTATTGTGCCCAGGAAATCTTATGATCTTATTGCTCAAACATTAATTTGTTTAAAAGAAGACGTTTCCTCATTTTTAATAAAGGTTATCTTGTCTTTCTCGTCCTTCTATCATAATGAGATGCTGAGAAGGAAGTTTAATGAAACAATCCCCTCTTATGTCTAGTAAGAGACTGAGCATAATCATGACACACCATTACATTAGTTGGGGGAGATCAGGGTAGGCTTGGCCCACAGGGGTACAGAGGAAATGTCCGGTGGGCCCCACTACCTGGGGCCCCAACTCCTCCTCTAGGGACCAGGTTCCAGACTGTGCATTTGAATTATACATTATACAATATTGAAATTAAATATTAATCTGGTGCATTATCATGCATGCACTTGCAGTGTTTACTGTATATATTTATTAAGGGGCCCAGACCATGAACTTTCTAATGGTTAGTCTAGCCTCTGTGGTGGTTGGCCACACCCCTAAACATGAGCCCCTACCATTACATTCCCCTGGTGTGCCCTTCATGCCCCAGTCCGACAGTGGGGGAGATTGTAACCCAGAAAATAAAGCCAAAGGAGATGTTGCCACTGTTGTTACAAGTGAGTGATACTCATATAATGCTGTTAATTACATTATTCAGTATCTAAAAAAATACTATTTGTAGAAAATAGAAACTCAAAAATGATAGAAATGTTGATATATGTGTATTCATAAAGTACTCATTTTAGTGATTCTAGACTTATTTTTCTCTCAGTGGAAAGTAATCTACAGTACATGCCATCTTCAAAAACATTTATGGAAATGAGAGTGCCCCTTTTTTCATATGCAATGTGATAACAAGTCCATTCCTATAAGCGTGGTGCCTTAACTACTGGGGATGGTGTATTTGTTGAGTGCACAGGAGAAAATAACACAATTGAAAAGCACTTCCAAAACCCTCCTAACAGCCCTCGCAGGGAAGAGCCAGGCAGCTGTTGCACATTTGGGGGAGATGAACAATTGCAGAAGTTGCCAAAATAATGTAATTAGCTTCTAGTTATCATTTACATTGTCTGGGGCATTTCTAGAGAGGAGGAGGCCACAGTGCAGACTGCGTCCGGGCCCCCTCCTCTTTAGCCAGCAGTGATGTAGACTTTGAGCACTAGGATCACTAAGGGACCCTGTCCTAGAGTCTACTGCGCATGGACAGGTCTCTGGGAGAATGGCGTGGTGGCCATTTTCCCAGTGATTTTCTTACTGTGCATGCACGAAACCATTTAAAAATGGCTGCTGCACCATTTTCCTGGTGATTTCTGCAGTGCTGCTGCTACCAATGTGGTACTGTGGAGAGTAAGGGATGTATTTACTTAGCCTTGGATGGAGATAAATCTGGTGGAGATAAAGTCCCAGCCAATCGGCTCCTGTCATTTTTCAAACCCAGCCTGTGACATGGCAGTTAGGAGCCCATTGGTTGGGACTTTATCTCCGTCGGATTTATCTCCATCCAAGGCTTAGTAAATAAACCCCTAATTATGAAAAAAAATGGGTGCAGTGTGTGCGGTGTGGACCCACCTGGACCCCGTGTGCACCCATTACAAATACCCAAGTGTGCATAATATACTCTATTAGTACTCTAGAAAATGATACCTAGAAGCTGATTGGGTTCTATAGGCAACTTCTCCGCTTGTCCTCTTTAGAAGGTTAGAAACCTCTCCCTATTTTGAGATGTGTGCAATACTGTAGCAATTTGACTGGTGAGTGATAGTCACATAACATCCTGTGAGTAAAACTCAGTTTCTAATACTGAATTCCTCACCATAATCTACATATAGCTATAGCACTGTGCCGCCCGGGGGTTAACAATATATGGGGTGCAGATTGAACTAGGTGCGTTACCCCCTTGACAAAAGCCCCTGTAAATATGTGCTGCAAAGAAAGAAATGTGTTTATGAACATGTGTGATGATTGTATGTAAATCTGTGACAATTTCATTATAGCATTGTTTTGACCAGTGACTCCCTTACTTATGAACCTCTTTTAATATATATTTATTAACAAAATGACTTATCAGTGCTAATTGCTCTTTGTTATTGCAGTCAGCTGTTTCATCAGGCATGACCAGAAATAATTCATCCATATCATCTTCCATATTGTACTGTCTCCACATGCAGAATTCCTGATATCTCCGTTTGAATTCACAAGCTGGAGTATTTTTAGAATTTTCCTGAATTGTTTGATGATCAAGCAGTTCACTATCTCCTTTAAGTTTGTATTCTTAAAGGACCTAATAGATGGTTAATACATCACTGTGCAATATTTTGATAATTACACAAAACAGTTTCACTAATTGGTGTAATCTTTGCTGTATTGTGTTTCAATTGTAGATAAAGGTCCACTTCTACATTCTATGTCAAGTGTGTTTGGCTAATGACGTTGATTTATATGAGTTACTGTAAGTTAAACTCATAGCCACAGTGTGTAATTGAATGCCCTGGTAATAGGAGTCATTGCCATGAGTATAGGACGGTGGTCATCATGTCACATTGAGAATTATGGTACCCCTCTGGAGATATTGTGCAAATGAAAGGGGCATATCCAATCTATTTTTGGTAATTGTTTGATGTTCTGATCATTTTTGTCCTATTAAAAATGACACAGAAGCACAATTCTATTAAACTTAGCAGTGAACAGCATTTGGCATTTTAATATAAGTGCTTATATTCAATTTTAGTAAAGCAATCTCTGAAAAATATATATACAGTAGTACAGTAATTTCAGCGTTTTCATCAGAGAAAAGATGGCAGTAATTAAAATTCTATGTTTGCCCTTGAATATGAGTAACGCTGACATGTTTGTATATAGTACATCGCCAGCAAATTTTAGATGCTACATCATTTGCTTTATAATTGTACTATATACTCCACTAATATTTAAAATGCACAATACAGAGTTGATTCATCTTTATAATTGTTAAATACTCATCATAGTTCTGATGAATTGTGTCGACATATTCCATCTTAAATAAATGTAAAAATCCATAGAAAGTCAATATATAAGACAATGATAAACTGAAAATCATTTAAGATTACATGTTCAAGGCACAGCTCAAGATTTATTTTAATGACAAGCCAGAATTCCAACATATTTTTCCTGTTAGTTTTATGAAAAATGAGACAAATGCCGATAAAAGACAGTTTTTCATAGGCCACAAGTAATAAAAAAGAGAACTACGTTATATATGTTTCTTAATACAGGGAGCAAGTACAAGATGATGTTTAACAAGAAGTATATTGAAGAATAACAAAAAAGGAAAACAAATAAAGATAAATATACTGTATATGTAAAGAAAGGTGTGACAAAGACTTTGCAGTAAATATTGTATCCAGTATTATGTAGTTTGAATGTGATACACACTAATTAAGTCCTTTTACATTAGCAGTGTACGTATGTTGGGTCTAATTCAGACCTGATTGCAGCAGCAATTTTTTCTCTAATGGGCAAAACCATGTGCACTGCTGGGGGTGGGGGCGGGGCATATATAACATGTGCAGAGAAATTTAGATTTGGGTGAGTTATTTTGTTTCTGCTTTATTTTTACACTGCAATTTAGATTTCACTTTGAACACACCCCACCCAAATCTAACTCTCTCTGCACATGTTATATCTGCCCCACCTGCAGTGCAGCATGGTTTTGCCCATTAGAGAACAATTTTGCTGCTGTGATCAGCTCTGAATTAGGCCCTTAGGTTGAGTCTCCCAATTTGAAAGTTCAATATCCAAAATGTTCTGAAATCCCAAAAAATTTCAACCTGACTGAGTTAGTGACACTTTTGCTTTCTGATGGTTCAATGCACACAACCTCTGTTCCAAGTACAAAATTGATTTAAAAAATACTATATAAAATTATCTTCTGGCTAGGTGTATATGGTGTATATGAAATATAAAAGAATTTTGTGTTTAGGCTTGGGTCTCATTTCCAAAATATGGCATTATGATATGCAAATATTCCAAAATATTGAAAAATGCAAAACCCAACCCAAGCATTTCAGATATTGTAGACTGAACCTGTATTTACATTCTACTTGTGCATAGAGAAGCACATACATTTCAACATAATGTCAATTTTTTGTGTCATTATTGAGAAAATAACATTCCGAAAAATCATACTCACTGCAAGAAGCATAACTGTATTTTTATAATGTCAATGAGATTATCTACAGTGATAAGTTTGAAGGCTCGTCGTGTAATCTACAGTACTGATGAAAATCAGCCTGTACGTTTTGCAGTCCCACTAGGGATGAAGCAGAGTGAGTACTATACCAATTGTTATAGCATATCTGGGGTGAAATTGATGTATGTATTGATAAAAGTGAATGGTATGGCTGAACTTGAAGACTGTGGGTTAGATGCATCATCGCTTGGAGATTGATAAAACGGAGAGAGAAAAAGTACCAGCCAACCAGCTCCTATCTGTCATTTTTCAGACACAGCCTGTAACATGGCAGTTAGGAGCTGATTGCCTAGTACTTTTTCTGTCTCCATTTTATCACTCTCCAAGCGATGACGCATCTAGCCATTGAGACCGTTTAAAACCCTGAAGCGGAGTTAAGAGTGGCCCCTTAAAGAAATTTTGATTGCTATTTTTATGTCGTTCAGTTTCTAGAATAGTTATGAGGGATCCTAATTTGTTTGAGGAGCGGAGATTTAAGGCTTTATTAGGGGTCGCCAGATTACAACACTTCCTCTTATTTTCTTGAAATTCCTGAACTCCCACTCACCGCTGTCTTGCTTATTTTGTTGCAGTGTCATGTTTTGTCTGATAGCGGAAAGAACTGTTATTTTTTGTGAATGTGGCATTAATACATTAGTTAAGTGCAGGTGGCGGATTGGGATAGAAAACCAGCCAGGGAAATTTATGGAAGCAGCCCTCATAGGGCCTGGCCGTATGGAATTGGGGCCTTCTTTGCATCTTTTGCTGCAGTTGTGTCTGAGACCAGGGCTAGATTGGGAACTAAAAGTGGCCCTGTAAAATGTTGTAGAAGTGACCCGACATGGACAGCAAAGGGGGTTATAACATACTGTGTAGTCATGGCAGCATCAGTGGATGGCAGAGTTGCTGTACTGCGGAACTAACATAATGCATTGGGACAATGCAGTGTAATGACTGTGGTGGGCTGCCTGTCATGTGGGGGGTGGGGCCACATGACAACACACAAAGCAGGCCCCACAGACAAGTCAGCCTACCAGGAATCTTCTTGGTGAGCCCTATAGCCAATCCACCCATGGTTGAGTGCACATTGCTCACAAATGATTATGATTTTAGGCCATATTGACTTGACCAACAGACTGGACTCTGCCTGTGCAGGTTGTATTGGGGAGAGTGGAACATCCATGATTGTGTTACTGAATGCCTGCTGTTGTCCTATTTGTTTTCCTTCTTTTATCCCTTGCCATAACCACATTTTAGAGCAAATATAAAAAATAAACTTGACCAATTTGAAACGCCAACTCCTGTTGTAATGTGTCATTGATTATGTTGATAAGTCTTTAGTTAATATGTTTATTTTAGTAAACAGGTTTAACAACAGACTCCAAGTAGTCCCGATGCATTTAAGGCCTATAAAAATGTCCAGATATCGTGATTTATGATGGATGGTCCTTACTGTGATGTCCAATTACATGCTGTTTTTAAAGGACAAAAAGGGACATGCCATCACAAGAAAACACATGGCATAAGTTCCCAATCCCATGTATTATCGCGGCTCTCGTCATTGCTTATCACCTGAGGCACACAATGCATAATACCAAATAAGTGCTGGTATCGGAGAATAAGGATGCTGGCATTGGGGCAAATAGGATAGCCCCTGGCAATTCTATTAGCAGCAGTAAAGTACCGCTGCTAATAGGATAGCGCCCTTTATCTGTTATGGAGTTTAAAGCCACCATATGCATGATCACCAAAGCAGATTGCCTGCTTGCCCCCTGAAAAGCAGGATGCCAGGACAGGGCTAACATACAGTAGGTCAAATGCACTAAGAGTATATTCACAAAACTGCAAAAAGATGCAGACTGGCACAGACAAGCTTGTACAGTATATTATTTACCAGAAGTGCAAATGGCAGATGATGATGATTATTATTACCATCACTTGTGAACTTCTTAAGATTGGCCATTTATAAATGTTTCACTGGTGGCTTATTGATGATTTCTTCATTGCTAGGGCAGGGATCCTGGCATCTGTATGGTGACCGATGGTATCCCAACCGCCGGTCACCCAAAACTTTTTTTTTCAGACACGAGACATAGACTTGTTCCTGCTGTATTAGAGAAGATTCAGCAGATGTGTTGATACTTAATAGCTAATGTGATTGCTGCAATTAAATAAATGGCTAAAAACTAGAGATGAGCGGGTTCGGTTCGCCGAGAACCGAACCCCCCCGAACTCCACGTGTTAAACATGGGTCCGAGCCAGGCTCGGTTGTTCCTGCCTGACTCGGGAAACCCGAATGAGGCAAAATGTCATCATCCCGCTGTCGGATTCTCGCGAGATTCAGATTCCATATAAAGAGCCACGCGTCGCCGCCATTTTCACTCGGGCATTGTAGAGGGAACAGAGAGGATGTGGCTACGTTCTCTCAGTGTCAAATCTCAGTATCAGTGCCCAGTATCAGTGCTTATTGCTGCTCAGTAATACTAGTACAGTGTCTCTCTTGTGCTGAATCTTGCTGCTGTAGGGTGCTGTGGTAGTAGTGTCCTGTGTCTGTGCATTGGTCATCATCATTCCAGTCACAGTGGTATCTGGGAGGTAGCAATTCCAGAGTACATTTGTGCTGCTCACTAATACTAGTACAGTGTCTCTCTTGTGCTGCATCGTGCTGCTCAGTGTCAGTTCTCAGTAGTATCATCAGTGCTCAGTATCACTGCTCATTGGGGGTAATTCCAAGTTGATCGCAGCAGGAATTTTGTTAGCAGTTGGGCAAAACCATGTGCACTGCAGGGGAGGCAGATATAACATGTGCAGAGAGAGTTAGATTTGGGTGTGGTGTGTTCAATCTGCAATCTAATTTGCAGTGTAAAAATAAAGCAGCCAGTATTTACCCTGCACAGAAATAAAATAACCCACCCAAAGCTAACTCTTTCTGCACATGTTATATCTGCCTCCCCTGCAGTGCACATGGTTTTGCCCAACTGCTAACAAAATTCCTGCTGCGATCAACTTGGAATTACCCCCAATGTCTTGTGGTGCTCAGTAATACTACATTACTAATACTAGTACAGTGCCTTGTGCTAATTGTGCTGCTCAGTGTCAGTTCTCAGTAGTATCATCAGTGCTCAGTATCACTGCTCATTGTCTTGTGGTGCTCAGTAATACTACATTACTAATACTAGTACAGTGTTTTGTGCTAATCGTGCTTCTCAGTGTCAGTTCTCAATAGTATCATCAGTGCTCAGTATCAGTGTTCAGTATCATCAGTGCTCAGTATCACTGCTCATTGTTTTGTGGTGCTCAGTAATATTACATTACTAATACTAGTACAGTGTCTTGTGCTGCATCGTGCTGCTCAGTATCAGAGCTCAGTAGTATCATCAGTGCTCAGTATCACTGCTCATTGTCTTGTGCTGCATTGTGGTGCTCAGTAATACTACATTACTAATACTAGTACAGTGTCTTGTTCTGCATCGTGCTGCTCAGTATCAGTGTTCAGTAGTATCATCAGTGCTCAGTATCACTGCTCATTGTCTTGTAGTGCTCAGTAATACTACATGACTAGTACTAGTAAAGTGTCTTGTGCTAATTGTGCTGCTCAGTGTCAGTTCTCAGTAGTATTATCAGTGCTCAGTATCATCAGTGCTCAGTATCACTGGTCATTGTCTTGTGGTGCTCAGTAATACTACATTACTAATACTAGTACAGTGTCTTGTGCTACATCGTGCTGCTCAGTATCAGTGCTCAGTAGTATCATCAGTGCTCAGTATCACTGCTCATTGTTTTGTGCTGCATCATGGTGCTCAGTAATACTACATTACTAATACTAGTACAGTGTCTTGTGCTGCTCAGTATCAGTTCTCAGTAGTATCATCAGTGCTCAGTATCACTGCTCATTGTCTTGTGGTGCTCAGTAATACTACATTACTAATACTAGAACAGTGTCTTGTGCTAATCGTGCTGCTCAATGTCAGTTCTCAGTAGTATCATCAGTGCTCAGTAGTATCATCAGTGCTCAGTATCACTGGTCAGTGCTCAGTGTCTTGTGCTGCATCGTGCTGCTCAGTGTCTGCCATTTGATATAATTCCCGTGATACTGGCTTTTAATTCTAGTGATTTTGTCATTTTCTTCCAGTGATTTGGACCAATAATACCATTGATTAGAATGAATAAATCCTGTGATACTGGCTTTTAATTCTAGTGATTTTGTCATTTTCTTTCAGTGATTTGGACCAATAATACCATTGATTAGAACAAATAATTCCTGTGATACTGGCTTTTAATTCTAGTGATTTTGTCATTTTTTTCCAGTGATTTGGACCAATAATTCCATTGATTAGAACGAATAATTCCAGTGATATTGCCTTATAATTCACATGATACTGTAGTCTAATTCTAGATGGGCCAGGTGTTTGTGTCGCTTAGCTTAGCCATCCAGCGACCTTGGTGCACCTCTTTTTTTCTTTGCATCATGTGCTGTTTGGGGACTATTTTTTTAAGTGCCATCCTGTCTGACACTGCAGTGCCACTCCTAGATGGACCAGGTGTTTGTGCCGCCCACTTGGGTTGCTTAGCTTAGTCATCCAGCAACCTCGATGCAAAATTTTTTAAGGACTAAAAATAATATTGTGAGGTGTGAGGTGTTCATAATAGACTGGAAATGAGTGGAAATTATTGATATTGAGGTTAATAATACTATAGGATCAAAATTACCCCAAAATTCTATGATTTTAGCTGTTTTTTAAAGTTTTTAAAAAAAATCACCCGAATCCAAAGCGCATCCGAATCCAAAACCCGAAAGGGTGGTTTTGCCAAAACGAGTCCAAATCCAAAACACGTCATGGACCCGAATCCAAAACACAAAACACGAAAAATGCCCGCTGCACATCTCTACTAAAAACATGGGTGCAAGTAACAGTATCACTAAACATTAGGCCCTGGATTTTTAGGATCTGAAAAACTGAAATTAGGTTTCTTCAATCCATGTTTTAGGATTTTATTCGTTTTCAAAATTTCAGTTTAGGAATTTGTACGTTGTGTGAAAATAATACAAAACCCTGCAACATATCATTATGTCCGAAACTCTGTGCCTTTATTAGAGATGTGTCCAGCTACTTCCTAGCAGCGTTTGCTCTTGTGATGCACTATGCCGCGGGAGGCTGCGATCTATTTACAGCTGCAGCTTTCCCATAGAAGTGAATGGATTGCATGTGCGTGCACTCACACCAATGAATCTCAGGAACCGCAGTCACGCTGATTATGCTACGCAGCTACAATGTAACACGGCACACCAGTATATATGAATTACATATGAAAACTACTCATTCCACACATTTCTACAGTAAATTTATATAATTTCTACTTACCATTCGCTCTTGCATCTATTGCCAGAGTTGTGGCTGCAAATATATGCAAATGCTAGTATCAGGCCTTCCCTGGTGTGGTGTACAACATACATCTGAGTGTGCAAGCACTGAAACATTCATCTCTGAATGCTGTAATACTGCTGTTGTTTGTTTAGATGCCACCATCAGCATACCATCACTCACACTATCGACACTTGCACTATACCTGTGTCTCCATCTGACTATGGCCTCCTCTGACTGCGTCTGTGAATGCTGCCACTTGCCTGCAATACTCCCACTGCATGGTCATGAGACAGATTTTAACCACCTTTCAGTCACCCACCTTCGTCACCGCCAACTTGACAACTGTGCATGTCGAAAACATTGCCAATGTATGTGGATTGCGTGCGACTGATAATCAGACCAACAATGTCAGAAATTTAATACTCAATCATATTCAAAATTAGTAATAATTTTATTAGGTTTCCTGACTTTAATATCCATTTTTTTTTAACTTTCAGATAAATGTTTATAGAGTAATATACGTATTTTAGTTTCTATTACTGCCTATTCAAGTAATATATTTTAAATTATTATAATAGTATTGAAAAGTGTGGGAGAGAGGCTTGGACTGCACACCCTAACTTTAAGTATAATGGCCCTCATTCCGAGTTGTTCGCTCGGTAATTTTCTTTGCATCGCAGCGATTTTCCGCTAATTGCGCATGCGCAATGTTCGCACTGCGACTGCGCCAAGTAAATTTGCTAAGAAGTTTGGTAATTTACTCGCGGCATTACAAGGTTTTTTCTTCGTTCTGGTGATCGTAGTGTGATTGACAGGAAGTGGGTGTTTCTGGGCGGAAACTGGCCGTTTTATGGGAGTGTGTGAAAAAATGCTGCCGTTTCTGGGAAAAACGCGTGAGTGTCTGAAGAAACGGGGGAGTGTCACTGTCTGGGCGAACGCTGGGTGTGTTTGTGACGTCAAACCAGGAACGAAACTGACTGAACTGATCGCAGTGGCACAGTAAGTCCCGAGCTACTCAGAAACTGCTAAGAAATTTCTATTCGCAATTTTGAGAATCTTTCGTTCGCAATTTTGCTAAGCTAAGATTCACTCCCAGTAGGCGGCGGCTTAGCGTGTGCAATGCTGCTATAAGCAGCTTGCGAGCGAACAACTCGGAATGAGGGCCAATAAGAGGTGCTACCATACTGACATTTGTAGCACTATTTCTGTATATAATATAGAAGTTGAAACACCTTCTGCTTGGAATTAGCACACCTCCCATCTGCCCTTAGGTGATTTTAATAAACACAGGTCCCTGCATTGTTGTTTACTTATTTGAATGGGTGTGGTACTCCATTGGAGCTGCCATGAACTGTACTGTGACTTTTGTGCCCCTTTTGTGGCCATTTGCGATGGAACCGCCTCAGATGAGTGCGGCTTCATCTGTAGTGATATCAATCATATTAACATTTTAGATGGGTGTTTTGGTTTTACAGAAAACCTTAACACACCCGAACTTTGGGGTTCTGAGGCAAACCGTGTCCCGGCTCAGGTCAACCTATATTACACAGCAGGCCTGCATGCCGACATCACACTAACATTGCACAGCAAGGCTATACGCTGACATTACATCTACATTACACGGCAGGGCTACACAACAACATTACACCTACATTACATTGCAGGGCTATACGCTGCCATTACACCTACATTACACAGCAGTGCTACACACTGACATCACAGCTACATTACACAGCAGGGCTACATACTGACATAACACCTACATTACACAGCAGGGCTATACACCGACATCACACCTATATTACACGGCAGGGTTACATACTGACATCACACCTATATTACATAGCAGAGTTACACAATGACATCACACCTACATTACACAGCAGGGCTATACGCCGACATCACACCTATATTACATGGCAGTGCTACACACTAACATTACACCTACATTACATGGCAGGGCTACACACTGACATCACACCTACATTACACAGCAGGGCTACATACTGACATCACACCTACATTCCATGGCAGTGCTATACACTGACATTACACCTACATTACATGGCAGGGTTACACACTGACATCACACCTACATTACACAGCAGGGCTACATACTGACATCACACCTACATTACACAGCAGAGCTACACAATGACATTACACCTACTTAAAAAATATATAAATGAGCGCTTGTGCTTAAATAAATAGGAAATTAAAAATGAAAATAAGAATATAGAATAAATAAATGTTAAATTTACATGGCACCTGTGGAAAAAAGTTTGGTTAGAAACTCAATGTTTACAGCTCCTTTTGGAGCGGGTTGTTGTTGGACAGTCAAGGAGTGGGTTAGATGTAACTTTCCCTATCTTACCCTATTTCCATGGAGAGGTGTTGTTCCGTCCCTCCTGTGGCTCCACGAGTGTGTTGCGCTTCTGCTGCGGGGAGCGGGGAACACTAGCTATTGTGGAGTCTCTGGTGTTATGCCGCCGTTTTACCGCTGCGTCCAGCGGAAGTTGGTGGTGGCGCGATCGAGCCGGAAGTGCGGGTCTCAGTGATGGTAGCTGTTCCTCCTGTCTGTCCAAGTCACGTCTTGGACAGACAGGAGGAACAGCTACCATCACGGAGACCCGCACTTCCGGCTCGATCGCGCCACCACCAACTTCCGCTGGACGCAGCGGTAAAACGGCGCTATAACACCAGAGACTCCACAATAGCTAGTGTTATAGTATAATAAAGAGGGTGTGATTTGTAAGGTGCAGGGACCAGTGAGGAAGTCGGCCACTGAAAAGACAGCGGCAGCTATCAATTAACTTTATTCAATGGTGTCACAGAATGGGAGGAGAGGTGCCCCCCTTCAGAGCAGGAGCCCGGCGGCAGATGACTCCGTTGCCTCCCAGAGTTCTGCCTCTGGCTGTAAACATTGAGTTTCTAACCAAACTTTTTTCCACAGGTGCCATGTACATTTAACATTTATTTATTTATTCTATATTCTTATTTTCATTTTTCATTTCCTATTTATTTAAGCACAGGTGCTCATTTATATATTTTTTAATTAAGTATCCCCAATTTTGAGCTGCTAAAACAAGATAGCGCGGACCATCAATCATTTTTTCATGACATTACACCTACGTTACACAGCAGGGCTACATACTGACATCACACCTACATTACACATCAGGGCTACACAATGACATCACACCTATATTACACAGCAGTGCTACATACTGACATTAGAGATGAGCGCCTGAAATTTTTCGGGTTTTGTGTTTTGGTTTTGGGTTCGGTTCCGCGGCCGTGTTTTGGGTTCGAACGCGTTTTGGCAAAACCTCACCGAATTTTTTTTGTCGGATTCGGGTGTGTTTTGGATTCGGGTGTTTTTTTCAAAAAACACTAAAAAAACAGCTTAAATCATAGAATTTGGGGGTCATTTTGATCCCAAAGTATTATTAACCTCAAAAACCATAATTTACACTCATTTTCAGTCTATTCTGAATACCTCACACCTCACAATATTATTTTTAGTCCTAAAATTTGCACCGAGGTCGCTGTGTGAGTAAGATAAGCGACCCTAGTGGCCGACACAAACACCGGGCCCATCTAGGAGTGGCACTGCAGTGTCACGCAGGATGTCCCTTCCAAAAAACCCTCCCCAAACAGCACATGACGCAAAGAAAAAAAGAGGCGCAATGAGGTAGCTGTGTGAGTAAGATTAGCGACCCTAGTGGCCGACACAAACACCGGGCCCATCTAGGAGTGGCACTGCAGTGTCACGCAGGATGGCCCTTCCAAAAAACCCTCCCCAAACAGCCCATGACGCAAAGAAAAAAAGAGGCGCAATGAGGTAGCTGTGTGAGTAAGATTAGCGACCCTAGTGGCCGACACAAACACCGGGCCCATCTAGGAGTGGCACTGCAGTGTCACGCAGGATGTCCCTTCCAAAAAACCCTCCCCAAACAGCACATGACGCAAAGAAAAAAAGAGGCGCAATGAGGTAGCTGTGTGAGTAAGATTAGCGACCCTAGTGGCCGACACAAACACCGGGCCCATCTAGGAGTGGCACTGCAGTGTCACGCAGGATGTCCCTTCCAAAAAACCCTCCCCAAACAGCACATGACGCAAAGAAAAAAAGAGGCGCAATGAGGTAGCTGACTGTGTGAGTAAGATTAGCGACCCTAGTGGCCGACACAAACACCGGGCCCATCTAGGAGTGGCACTGCAGTGTCACGCAGGATGTCCCTTCCAAAAAACCCTCCCCAATCAGCACATGATGCAAAGAAAAAGAAAAGAAAAAAGAGGTGCAAGATGGAATTGTCCTTGGGCCCTCCCACCCACCCTTATGTTGTATAAACAAAACAGGACATGCACACTTTAACCAACCCATCATTTCAGTGACAGGGTCTGCCACACGACTGTGACTGATATGACGGGTTGGTTTGGACCCCCCCCAAAAAAGAAGCAATTAATCTCTCCTTGCACAAACTGGCTCTACAGAGGCAAGATGTCCACCTCATCTTCACCCTCCGATATATCACCGTGTACATCCCCCTCCTCACAGATTATCAATTCGTCCCCACTGGAATCCACCATCTCAGCTCCCTGTGTACTTTGTGGAGGCAATTGCTGCTGGTCAATGTCTCCGCGGAGGAATTGATTATAATTCATTTTAATGAACATCATCTTCTCCACATTTTCTGGATGTAACCTCGTACGCCGATTGCTGACAAGGTGAGCGGCGGCACTAAACACTCTTTCGGAGTACACACTTGTGGGAGGGCAACTTAGGTAGAATAAAGCCAGTTTGTGCAAGGGCCTCCAAATTGCCTCTTTTTCCTGCCAGTATAAGTACGGACTGTGTGACGTGCCTACTTGGATGCGGTCACTCATATAATCCTCCACCATTCTATCAATGTTGAGAGAATCATATGCAGTGACAGTAGACGACATGTCCGTAATCGTTGTCAGGTCCATCAGTCCGGACCAGATGTCAGCATCAGCAGTCGCTCCAGACTGCCCTGCATCACCGCCAGCGGGTGGGCTCGGAATTCTGAGCCTTTTCCTCGCACCCCCAGTTGCGGGAGAATGTGAAGGAGGAGATGTTGACAGGTCGCGTTCCGCTTGACTTGACAATTTTGTCACCAGCAGGTCTTTCAACCCCAGCAGACTTGTGTCTGCCAGAAAGAGAGATCCAAGGTAGGCTTTAAATCTAGGATCGAGCACGGTGGCCAAAATGTAGTGCTCTGATTTCAACAGATTGACCACCCGTGAATCCTTGTTAAGCGAATTAAGGGCTGCATCCACAAGTCCCACATGCCTAGCGGAATCGCTCCCTTTTAGCTCCTTCTTCAATGCCTCCAGCTTCTTCTGCAAAAGCCTGATGAGGGGAATGACCTGACTCAGGCTGGCAGTGTCTGAACTGACTTCACGTGTGGCAAGTTCAAAGGGCATCAGAACCTTGCACAACGTTGAAATCATTCTCCACTGCACTTGAGACAGGTGCATTCCACCTCCTATATCGTGCTCAATTGTATAGGCTTGAATGGCCTTTTGCTGCTCCTCCAACCTCTGAAGCATATAGAGGGTTGAATTCCACCTCGTTACCACTTCTTGCTTCAGATGATGGCAGGGCAGGTTCAGTAGTTTTTGGTGGTGCTCCAGTCTTCTGTACGTGGTGCCTGTACGCCGAAAGTGTCCCGCAATTCTTCTGGCCACCGACAGCATCTCTTGCACGCCCCTGTCGTTTTGTAAAAAATTCTGCACCACCAAATTCAAGGTATGTGCAAAACATGGGACGTGCTGGAATTTGCCCATATTTAATGCACACACAATATTGCTGGCGTTGTCCGATGCCACAAATCCACAGGAGAGTCCAATTGGGGTAAGCCATTCCGCGATGATCTTCCTCAGTTGCCGTAAGAGGTTTTCAGCTGTGTGCGTATTCTGGAAAGCGGTGATACAAAGCGTAGCCTGCCTAGGAAAGAGTTGGCGTTTGCGAGATGCTGCTACTGGTGCCGCCGCTGCTGTTCTTGCGGCGGGAGTCCATACATCTACCCAGTGGGCTGTCACAGTCATATAGTACTGACCCTGCCCTGCTCCACTTGTCCACATGTCCGTGGTTAAGTGGACATTGGGTACAACTGCATTTTTTAGGACACTGGTGAGTCTTTTTCTGACGTCCGTGTACTTTCTCGGTATCGCCTGCCTAGAGAAGTGGAACCTAGATGGTATTTGGTAACGGGGGCACACTGCCTCAATAAATTGTCTAGTTCCCTGTGAACTAACGGCGGATACCGGACGCACGTCTAACACCAACATAGTTGTCAAGGCCTCAGTTATCCGCTTTGCAGTAGGATGACTGCTGTGATATTTCATCTTCCTCGCAAAGGACTGTTGAACAGTCAATTGCTTACTGGAAGTAGTACAAGTGGGCTTACGACTTCCCCTCTGGGATGACCATCGACTCCCAGCGGCAACAACAGCAGCGCCAGCAGCAGTAGGCGTTACACGCAAGGATGCATCGGAGGAATCCCAGGCAGGAGAGGACTCGTCAGAATTGCCAGTGACATGGCCTGCAGGACTATTGGCATTCCTGGGGAAGGAGGAAATTGACACTGAGGGAGTTGGTGGGGTGGTTTGCGTGAGCTTGGTTACAAGAGGAAGGGATTTACTGGTCAGTGGACTGCTTCCGCTGTCACCCAAAGTTTTTGAACTTGTCACTGACTTATTATGAATGCGCTGCAGGTGACGTATAAGGGAGGATGTTCCGAGGTGGTTAACGTCCTTACCCCTACTTATTACAGCTTGACAAAGGGAACACACGGCTTGACACCTGTTGTCCGCATTTCTGGTGAAATACCTCCACACCGAAGAGCTGATTTTTTTGGTATTTTCACCTGGCATGTCAACGGCCATATTCCTCCCATGGACAACAGGTGTCTCCCCGGGTGCCTGACTTAAACAAACCACCTCACCATCAGAATCCTCCTGGTCAATTTCCTCCCCAGCGCCAGCAACACCCATATCCTCCTCATCCTGGTGTACTTCAACACTGACATCTTCAATCTGACTATCAGGAACTGGACTGCGGGTGCTCCTTCCAGCACTTGCAGGGGGCGTGCAAATGGTGGAAGGCGCATGCTCTTCACGTCCAGTGTTGGGAAGGTCAGGCATCGCAACCGACACAATTGGACTCTCCTTGTGGATTTGGGATTTCGAAGAATGCATAGTTCTTTGCTGTGCTGCTTTTGCCAGCTTGAGTCTTTTCATTTTTCTAGCGAGAGGCTGAGTGCTTCCATCCTCATGTGAAGCTGAACCACTAGCCATGAACATAGGCCAGGGCCTCAGCCGTTCCTTGCCACTCCGTGTGGTAAATGGCATATTGGCAAGTTTACGCTTCTCCTCCGACAATTTTATTTTAGGTTTTGGAGTCCTTTTTTTTCTGATATTTGGTGTTTTGGATTTGACATGCTCTGTACTATGACATTGGGCATCGGCCTTGGCAGACGACGTTGCTGGCATTTCATCGTCTCGGCCATGACTAGTGGCAGCAGCTTCAGCACGAGGTGGAAGTGGATCTTGATCTTTCCCTAATTTTGGAACCTCAACATTTTTGTTCTCCATATTTTAATAGGCACAACTAAAAGGCACCTCAGGTAAACAATGGAGATGGATACTAGTATACAATTATGGACTGCCTGCCGACTGCAGACACAGAGGTAGCCACAGCCGTGAACTACCGTACTGTACTGTGTCTGCAGCTAATATAGACTGGTTGATAAAGAGAAGATGTCTATGTAACTATGTATGTATAAAGAAGACTGAAAAAAATCCACGGTTAGGTGGTATACAATTATGGACGGACTGCCTGCCGAGTGCAGACACAGAGGTAGCCACAGCCGTGAACTACCGTACTGTACTGTGTCTGCAGCTAATATAGACTGGTTGATAAAGAGAAGATGTCTATGTAACTATGTATGTATAAAGAAGAATGAAAAAAAACCACGGTTAGGTGGTATACAATTATGGACGGACTGCCTGCCGAGTGCAGACACAGAGGTAGCCACAGCCGTGAACTACCGTACTGTACTGTGTCTGCAGCTAATATAGACTGGTTGATAAAGAGAAGATGTCTATGTAACTATGTATGTATAAAGAAGAATGAAAAAAATCCACGGTTAGGTGGTATTACAATTATGGACGGACTGCCTGCCGAGTGCAGAGACACAGAGGTAGCCACAGCCGTGAACTACCGTACTGTGTCTGCTGCGACTGGATGATAAATGATATAAAAAATATATATATATCACTACTGCAGCCAGACAGGTATATATTATATATTATATAATGACGGACCTGCTGGACACTGTCTGTCAGCAGAATGAGTTTTATTTTTATAGAATAAAAAAAAAAAAAACACACAAGTGAAGTCACACGACGAGTGTTTAACTTTTTCAGGCAATCACAATATAAGTATACTACTAACTATACTGGTGGTCAGTGTGGTCAGGTCACTGGTCAGTCACACTGGCAGTGGCACTCCTGCAGCAAAAGTGTGCACTGTTTAATTTTAATATAATATGTACTCCTGGCTCCTGCTATAACCTATAACTGGCACTGCAGTAGTGCTCCCCAGTCTCCCCCACAATTATAAGCTGTGTGAGCTGAGCAGTCAGACAGATATATAATATATATAGATGATGCAGCACACTGGCCTGAGCCTGAGCAGTGCACACAGATATGGTATGTGACTGACTGAGTCACTGTGTGTATCGCTTTTTTCAGGCAGAGAACGGATATATTAAATAAACTGCACTGTGTGTCTGGTGGTCACTCACTATATAATATATTATGTACTCCTGGCTCCTGCTATAACCTATAACTGGCACTGCAGTAGTGCTCCCCAGTCTCCCCCACAATTATAAGCTGTGTGAGCTGAGCAGTCAGACAGATATATATAATATTATATATAGATAATAGATGATGCAGCACACTGGCCTGAGCCTGAGCAGTGCACACAGATATGGTATGTGACTGACTGAGTCACTGTGTGTATCGCTTTTTTCAGGCAGAGAACGGATATATTAAATAAACTGCACTGTGTGTCTGGTGGTCACTCACTATATAATATATTATGTACTCCTGGCTCCTGCTATAACCTATAACTGGCACTGCAGTAGTGCTCCCCAGTCTCCCCCACAATTATAAGCTGTGTGAGCTGAGCAGTCAGACAGATATATATAATATTATATATAGATATAGATAATAGATGATGCAGCACACTGGCCTGAGCCTGAGCAGTGCACACAGATATGGTATGTGACTGAGTCACTGTGTGCTGTGTATCGCTTTTTTCAGGCAGAGAACGGATTATAAAGTAAACTGCACTGTCCTCACTAGTAAACTCTCTCCACTCAGTCTCTACACTTCTACAGTAACAGTACTCCTCCTAGTCAGCTCCAGTAAATCTCTCTCAGTCTCTTATAATCTAAATGGAGAGGACGCCAGCCACGTCCTCTCCCTATCAATCTCAATGCACGTGTGAAAATGGCGGCGACGCGCGGCTCCTTATATAGAATCCGAGTCTCGCGATAGAATCCGAGCCTCGCGAGAATCCGACAGCGTCATGATGACGTTCGGGCGCGCTCGGGTTAACCGAGCAAGGCGGGAAGATCCGAGTCGCTCGGACCCGTGAAAAAAACATGAAGTTCTGGCGGGTTCGGATTCAGAGAAACCGAACCCGCTCATCTCTAACTGACATAACACCTATATTACACAGCAGGGCTACATACTGACATCACAGCTACATTACACAGCAGGGCTTCCCCTTTCCCCCATATCAGCATTATCAGCCCCCTCTCTCCATGTCCCTGCCTCCTCTCTGCCCCCATAGTAGGGTTATCAGACCACCTCTATGTCCCTGCCACCTTCCTTCCCCCATAACAGTGTTATCAGCCCCCCTCCAGGTCTCTGCTTCACTCCTCATCCTCTGGTAGTGTTACCAGCTCCCTCTCTCCGAGTATCTGCCTCCCCCTCCTTTGATGGTAGTGTTATATGCCTCCAAGCCCCCCACTTTCCTGTTGCTTGTCTCCTTCCATGTTTCTGCCCCCCCCCCCCCCATCCAGCTGTTACCTCTTTGTTGTGGTCCTCCCATTCTGTGTATGGTGGCTGGGGCAGGTACTGCAACTGCTTTTCCCTCCCAGCTCTGTCTGTGTCTGATGACAACTCAGCACCCTCAGACAGGAAGTAAAAGTAAACACAATTCCTGTCTATGAGTGAGCAGAGCATGGATGATAGTGTGGGGCTAGCTCTGTCCTTGACTGCAGTGGGGAATCTGGGGCTTACTTTAGGCTTTGTGGGGTAGCAGGAGACTCCACCGTGAATCTGGTGTCTCCCACAGGATGCGGGAGGGTAGGCATTCATGCCTTAATGAAAGAAGTATTGAAATATTACTTTATTTGGGGTTCCCTTGATGCAATTAGCTGGTATATAAAATATATGATCAACATAAAACTATTTAATTGTGTATATATATATATATATATGTATATATACTGTAGACCTAGATATATTTTGTCTTACTTTAACACATATCATGTTTAAGGTATACCAAAGTGATTAATGGCCTAAGTGGAATTACAGCGCTCTATGGTGGTGACCTTTGAACTTTCAGAGTTGTATTACTAAATGATTCTCATAACGGGCTATAAACAATATGTGCAAATCAAACAAACTGCAAGGCAAGGACCTGGTGTGAAGCTCTTAGAAATGTTCTCATTTTATAAATCACTGAATGAGAAGCAGGATGACATGGTATCTCAGCAACAACTTGACAACAGATGTAAAATGCTTCCTTAGAGAATAGAAAACACATCATTTGTCTCTAGCATAGGTGTTTAACATTCTAAGCCTTCTCTTACCATAAATTAATTTTCTCGTACACATGCAATATGTTATATTTGGATAATGCATTTCTTGATATAGCTTCTCATATGCATTTTTCTAATTTATTCTAATATATTAGCAGAAATGAAAAATTCCCAGCAGCAATAGCTCTGGAGATGTTAGCATATAACACATTCTATGACACCCATTCTCAGATAATTGCAGTATCAGTTTTGTATCGGTAACTGGAAGATCATGTGATTTGTCATAAAACACCTTGGTTTTTTAAATAGCTTTATATTCTTCAATTAAGATTCACATTGTAAGATTGGGAAGGCCATGATAATTCATGAATCAATATAAAATAATTACGAGTGTATTTTTGGACCTTTAAAGAATAACCTGTATAAATCAGAATGGACATTAGCAAGGGCGTAGCTACCATAGGTGCAGGCAGTGCAGCTGCTATGGGGCCCAGAGCTGGGAGGGGCCCATATTCCCTGTCAAAGTTACATGTGTTACTGTATATACATTTTTCATTTGGTGGTACATAGGGGTGCTTTCAAACTTTCTTTTTCCTTGGGGCCTGCAATATATCTAGGTATGCCCCTGGACCTGCTCATTGTAGTGTGGTATAAAATGAACTGTAGAGCATTTTAATGTTATATAATATGAACAGGGGCTCTGTAATGAGGCACAATATAAACGGGGGGCACTATATATCATAATACATAGTAACATAGTAACATAGTATCTGAGGTTGAAAAAAGACAATTGTCCATCGAGTTCAACCTATTTGTGGTCTCCTATGCATGATGATTTGACTAAAATTTCTGACTGATGCTGCTGTCAGCCGTTGCATTTTATCCCTATTTATAGTAACTATAATGCATGACTATGCACCATACCCCTGGATATCCTTATCTATCTAACCCATTCTTAAAGGTGTTGATAGATTCCTCCATTACAACTCCTTAGGGCAGGGAATTCCAAACACGTATTGTCCTTACCGTGAAAAAGCCTTTACGACGTATTGTGCGGAATCTCCTCTCCTCTAACCTGAGCGAGTGTCCACGAGTCCTCTGTGTTGATCTAACCAAAAACAGGTCCCGCGCAAGCTCTGTGTATTGTCCCCTTATATATTTGTAGATGTTGATCATATCCCCTCTCAGTCTCCGCTTTTCCAATGTAAACATGCCTAGTCTATCAAGCCTTTCCTTGTATTCCATCGTCTCCATGTCCGTAATTAGTTTGGTCGCCCTCCTCTGTACCTTTTCTAGCTCCAGGATATCCTTTTTGTAGTACGGTGCCCAGAATTGTACACAGTATTCAAGGTGTGGCCTCACTAGTGATTTATATAACGGGAGTATAATACTCTCGTCCCTAGCATCAATACACCATTTTATGCATGCTAATATCTTATTAGCCTTCTTTGCTGCAGTCCTACTTTGGGTACTACTGCTTAGCTTGCTATCTATGAGGACACCTAAGTCCTTTTCCAGTACAGAATCCCCTAATTTTACCCCATTTAGTAGGTAGGTGTAATTTTTGTTCTTGTTACCACAGTGCATTACCTTACACTTGTCTGTGTTGAAGCGCATTCTCCATTTGGCTGCCCATGCTTCTAATTTAACTAAGTCGTTCTGAAGAGACTCGGCATCCTCCTCTGTATTTATAGCCTTACACAATCTGCAAAAATTGACACCATGCTCTCTAGACCTTCTGTTAGGTCGTTAATGAAAATATTGAACAATAGCGGTCCTAATACTGAGCCTTGCGGCACACCACTTAGCACTTCAGTCCAAGTTGAAAAAGATCCATTAACCACAACGCGCTGCTCCCTATTATCTAACCAGTTTTTGACCCAAGTGCATATTGTGCTTCCTAGCCCTAATTCTTGTAGCTTGTAGATAAGTCTCATGTGTGGTACAGTATCGAACACTTTGGCAAAGTCTAAAAAGATTACATCCACGTTTTTACCCTGATCTAGGTTTGCGCTTACTGTTTCATAAAAGCCAAGTAAGTTGGTTTGACAGGATCTGTCCTTCATAAACCCATGTTGATTCCTTTTAATGACCTTATTGACTTCAAGGAACTTCTGAATACTATCTCTTAGAATACCTTCCAATACTTTCCCCACTATAGATGTAAGACTAACTGGTCTATAATTACCTGGTTCAGCTTTACTTCCCTTTTTGAATATAGGCACTACTTCCACTATACGCCAGTCTTTGGGAACCATACCTGATATAACTGAATCCTTAAAGATCAAAAATAGCGGTTTTGCCAGTTCAGAGTGAAGCTCCATTAGAACCCTTGGGTGAATAATACCATCGGGCCCTGGTGATTTATTAATCTTTAAATGTTTTAATCGGTCACAGACTACTTCCTCGCTTAAATAAGTACCTATCAGTGGGATATTCTCATTATTGAGATTGTGTGTCAGTCCCTGAATTGGGTCCTCTCTAGTGAATACTGTTGAAAAAAACTCATTTAGTGTGTCCGCTATGTCATTATCATTTTTGCTTAAGACTCCCAACTTGTCTTTTAAAGGGCCTATACTCTCCTTCTTTAATCTCTTGCTATTAACGTATTTAAATAATTTTTTGGGATAATGTAAATTGGGGGTACTGTGTGGCATAATGTGTACTGGCAGCTCTGAAATGTGACATGCTGTAGGGTGAACTTAATCACTAATACGATTCATAAAAGAAACTAGGGCACTACTATGGGGCATAACATTAAATAGGGCTCTGCTATTGTTCAGAAAATGAACTACAGTACTGTAGAACACTATTATAGGGCATAAAATTAACAACTGCTGCAGAGAAGTGTCTCTCTAGAAGCATTGGGACGGGGGGGGGGGCTTCAAAATGTTGCTATAGGGCCCACAAACTTCTGGCTACGCCCCTGGACATTAGATATATGGGGGAAAATTTACTAACAGTTATTTTGTGCTGCGTCCCTTTGTCCGATAACGCTAGAATGTTTGGGCCACTAGTCGCATATTTGGCAATCATGTTGGCTTGAGTATTGTCTTCTGAAGGTGTATTTAGTCGTTTTTGTGGTGTGTTGTGAGGTACAAATTTAGCTGTGATAAAGCAGCGTGTTTGTTGTAAATCCTGTATGGGTCCGTAAGTTTCTGTGCTGTCTTTTGTGTTGTAAGTGAAATAAAGAGTTACATTTAGAGGAAAAAAACTATGTGGAGTGTCCCCCCAAGAAGCAAAACCAGCACCGGTCCTGGTTCAAGAAATACGGGTGGAAAATGGAGTGAGGGCCCCCTGTATTTTAATGAACCAGCACAGGGCTCTTGAGCCAGTCCTGGTTCCAGAAATACAGGGGAAAAATGCATAGGGGTCCCACTTTTGTAGGACCAGCACTGGGCTCTTACTAGCCGGGGGGTGGGGAGGGGGGGGGACTAATGTCACAGTCAGGGGACACATTTCACAGGATCCCCCGGCCAAATCATTTATCCCCATCAATTAGTCACCTAGCCTTAGGTTTCCCCAGAAGGTGGAGACCCCTCTCAATAAACAGGTCCTCCCTCCTGAGCATCCCCCTAGGGTGTAGCTTATCCGCAGCACCTCTGATTGGTGGATGTTGAGTTGATAGCATTTGAGTTAAAGGTAGAATAATATTGTCTTTTACAGGAGGACTATAGATCCCAGCAATCCTTGGAGAACCACAAGTACCAGCATGCAGGGCATTAAGGGCCGGTGGTACATATAGTCCCACTTTAAAAGAAATAGTAAATAAAGATAGTGGATACACACCATAGACACCCACATAGTTTCCCTCATTTGTAGAGCTGCCGGCCAATCAGCAGCAGCTACTGTGAGAACAGACCGCTGATTAGCTATGAGTGGCTGACTGCTGTTGATTGACAGTCAAGGTACTCAAAGCCAATCAGCGGCCTGTTCCCATGCTAAATTCACCTGCAGTAAAACACAAAGGCCTGCACAGAGCTCACTGATCTGTGCAGGCTACACAGCAAACACACTTTCTAAGAACAGACATAGGCCCTCATTCTGAGTTGTTCGCTCGCTAGCTGCTTTTAGCAGCATTGCACACGCTAGACAGCCACCCTCAGGGAGTGTATCTTAGCTTAGCAGAAATGCGAACGAAACATTAGCAGAACTGCTAATAAATAATTCTTTGCAGTTTCTGAGTAGCTCCAGACCTACTCACAGATTGCGATCAGCTCAGTCCGTTTAGTTCCTGGTTTGACGTCACAAACACGCCCTGTGTTCGGCCAGCCACTCCCCCATTTCTCCAGACACTCCCGCGTTTTTCCCTGACAAGCCTGCGTTTTTTAGCACACTCCCGGAAAACGCTCAGTTACCTCCCAGAAACGCCCCTTTCCTGTCAATCATTCACCGATCAGCAGAGCGACTGAAAAGCACTGCAGAATCTACAGCAAATCTGCTAAGTTTTTAGTAAATAACTAAGCGCATGCGCCCCGCGTGCCTTGCGCATGCGCAATTAGCAACAAACCGCAGCATAGCGAAAATCGGCAATGAGCGAACAACTCGGAATGACCCCCATAGGGGGTCAAATAGCAACAGTGATTTATAGTGCTTTCAATTATCCCTGAAGGCAGCTTGCAGTAGCTAAAGGGGATTTTTTTTCAAGCCTGAGCAGAATCAAAAGAAATCCCTGATAAATAGCCTGTTTTCTGGTAAATCACCCATGTTAACATTAACACATAGGTCCTGGAAATTATCTTGGAATCTATGGTTTAACACCCATTAACAGTGTATTTTACTGGGTGAGAAAAAGGGGTGCTAATTGAATAGTCGTTAGGGCCCAAGGCTACCACCCTTATTCACAGACGCTAAATTTCCACTTCTGATTGAATTTCTCTCTAAGTATAGCAAAGACATATTCACACAAGTGTGAAAAGTGAGATACTCTTACTATACTGTATATTACCTACAAGGGATACACTCCTTTTTGTAAAAGTAACATATTGCGAGATTTAATTTTTGTTTGATAAATGTTTGATAAAGTATTTTACAACTTTTTGCACCAATTAAACATTTGCAAAAATTGCAGACAAGAGCCCATACTGAATGTTCCCCAGTTTAAATTCAACAACAACAAGCTCCACTAAATCGAAACATACAGATGTGTCCTCTTACATATTTGCTCTGTCAACTAAACTGTCAGTGCCGTGTAACTCGCTAGCATCGAGCGTCATCTTTTGCGTTTTTCTTGCATGAAAGTCGCATAGTAATGCAATAGGAAGCACAAGCAGATCCCGCTGATTAAAATAATATTTGGCATGCCTATATTCTGTCTGTGACTGCGACTGTATTTGCATACAAAATGCTATGCTGCAGTGTTTTCATGGAAAACAGTGTAATGTGGCATTTCAGATGCAGATACAGCCGCAAGAGCCCATACTGAATGTTTTCCAGTTTAAATTCAACAACAACAAGCTCTCATCCTTGAAGAAGACCACTAAGTCGAAATGTACAGTATTGGAGGGTTAGAGTTTGCATCCAAAAAGAATCAGTTCCCCACCTACAGTACATCTAAATTATGGACTTTCAGGGACTTGTAGTCCCTGGCTGCACTACATCTTTACCCATCTTTTTGATATGTACAGATGTGTCCACATACATCTTTCCCAAAATCTAGCCAAATAGCACGACTTGTCACGCCATTGACTCTGTGGGTGGAATTCAAATGTTTGAAAAGTCAGTTGGGTGTCTGTTTTTTCCTGACTTTTCAAACATTTGAATCTCCCCCTGTGATTCAGCTACGCCTTGAGATTTTTCTTAAAATTTGTTACTTTAATCTGCTACGTTATACAAACTTGCACCAAACTTTTTTTTAGAATCCATTCAATCGCTGCTCATGGAATAGCAGCTTAGCCGTGATATGCATGTCATGCAAAATTAAGCAAAAAAGCAATTGTCAGGTGGACTCATCTGTATATAACATAAAAGTGATGCAGATGTCCAACTCTACATCAGTCTCTGCTTAAAAATGGGAAGCATTATACATAAGCATTAATTATATAACTGTGGAAAAAGACTGCGCCAGGGAGAAGTAATCATATAAATATGTTAAAAATATAAAATTAATAATATATCTGTACATAGAGATAATGGGCCTAATTCAGACCTGATCTCTGCTGTGCATTTTCGCACAGCAGCGATCAGGTCTGACATGCGCATGCGCCGGTACCGCAGTGCGCCGGCGCATGCCAGACAGACGACAGCTGTCTTAGCCCTGCAATCGCCTTTGCCTAATTGGCAGGCAGAGGCCGTCGCTGGGTGGGAGGGGGTGGGCCGGCGGCATTTGGCCGCCGTTTAGGGGGCATGGTCCGGGCAATGCAGGAGTGCCCGGACCATTGGGGGGTGGGCCGTGGCAGCTGCGTGATGTCAGTTGCAAGTGTGCGAACGCTTGTACAGCCGAGCGGGACGAAAACGTTTTTTGTAGTTTCTGAGTAGCTCTGGACTTACTCAGCCCTTGCGATCACTTCAATCTTTTTTGTCCCGGAATTGACGTCAGACACCCGCCCTGCAAACGCCTAGACAGTAGACACGCCTGTGTTTTCTCTACAACACCCAGAAAACAGTCAGTTGACACTCATAAACGCCCTCTTCCTGTCAATCTCCTTACGATCGGTTGTGCAAATGGATTCGTCGCTAGAAGCATTGCATAGCAACGATGCTGTTTGTACCTGTACAACGCGCGTGCGCATTGCGGTGCATACGCTTGCGCAGTATTAACCTGATCGCTGCACTGCAAAAAATGGCAGCGAGCGATCAACTCGGAATGAGGGCCTGTATCCAAAAGTTTTACTGAACTGGAAGGAATGATGTCTACTATCGTAGGGAAAGGAACACCTTGTAATGTATCCTGCTTTCAGTGCCATAACTAGACATTTTAGCGCTGTGTGCAAGATAGGGCATCGGCGCCCCCCTATGCAAAGTAGGGGCAGTGCCCGCCGTAGGCGTGTGCAAAAAATATAGGGGCGTGGCTTCATGGGTAAGGGGTGTGGCCACAAAATAATTCCATTCATATCACATATTATAGTAGTCTCCATTATTCAATTTACGCCGCACAGTAGCACCACTACACCAGGTAGAGCCCCCTTTACACATTACGGCGGACAGATTCCCCTTTTACACATTACGGCAGACAGAGCCTACCTTTTACACATTATGGCAGACCGCGTCCCCATTTTACACATAACGGCAGACAGCATCCCCTTTTTACACATTACGGCAGACAGCGTCCCCTTTTTACACATTGCGGCAGACAGCATCCCCTTTTTACACATTACGGCAGACAGCGCCGCCTTTTTGCACATTACGGCAGACAGCATCCCCTTTTTACACATTACGGCAGACAGCGTCCCTTTTTACACATTACGGCAGACAGAGTCCCCTTTTTACACATTACAGCAGACAGTTCCCCTTTTTACACATTACGGCAGACTGCGTCCCCCTTTTTACACATTATGGCAAACAGAGTCCCTTTTTACACATTACGGCAGACAGAGTCCACCTTTATACACATTACGGCAGACAGCGTCATCTTTTTAAGTTTTTACACATTACGGCAGACAGCGTCCCCTTTTTACACATTACGACAGAGTTCCCCTTTTACACAATAGGTAGACAGACCGATAAATAGATAGACAGACAGACAGAAAAGATGATACTTACCATCTCTCCGCTGGTTTAGGCAGTCGGGCTCCTCGGTCCTGGCAGCTCCGGGGGCAGGGGAGAAGGAAGAGGAGGGAGGGGGAGGAGGGAGCCGCAGCAGCGCACTGTAATTGCCGGCAGCGCCACTGCATCTGTCCCTCTCCTTCCACATTGGCTGTCTGCCGCCGCTGTGAATGCTGGGATGAGGGAAGCGCATCCCAGCATTCACTGCGGCGGCGGCCAGCTTATGTGGAAGGAGAGGGACAGCTGCAGCGGCGCCACCAACAATTACATAGTGCTGCTGCGGCTCCCTCCTCCCTCCTCTTCCTTCTCTGCTGCTCCTCTCCTCCTTCAGCACAGGCGGCTTGTAATGAGTCAATTTGACTCATTACCAGTGGTGCAAGTAGAAATATTTTCTTAGTGGTACTGAGTGCCAAAAAATGGGCGTAGTCATGTGTTGTGAGGGGGCGTGGTCACATGTCACTAGTGGGAGTGGCTACATGACACTAGCGGACAACACAGACCCTTTTCTTTGGACTCTGGGGTCAAGGCTAGAAATATATAGTAATGCCTACAGTATAATAAATACATATAGTAATGCCCCAATTTGATAACAATAAATAGCAATACCACCAGGATGCTTTGTGGTGCATTATAATTGTGGCAATGGTGGTCAGGGTGCAAAGTGTGTAGAAGGCAGTGTCGGACTAGGGGCATATAGTGCCCACCGGGGGAATGCAGTGGTAGGGGCCCATGTTTAGGGATGTGACCAGTCCGCAGGGGGTGTGTGGCCTGCCGCCTCATTGGTTTGACTAACCATTAGAGAGTGCAACGTCTGGGCCCCTTCATAAATATATATAGTAAATTCAGCAGCTGCAAGCATTATAATGTACCAGATTAATAACAGCGATGCACTGTAGAAAATACACCATAGTCCAGTATATTGTAACATATGATATGTATGATGTATAATTCAAGTGCACAGTCTGGAACCTGATCCTTAGAGCAGGAGGTGGGCTCCAAGGCAGTAGAGCCCACCGGTGGTTTCCCCTGTACCCCTGTGGGCCAGTCCAAGCCTGGTGGCAGGTGATACTGCGTACCCGCTGCCAAATTCTTAAGGGTACTCCGTACCCGAGCATATCCGCACACTTTCACCACTGCTCATTACAAGCCGCTGACTTTAGGGAATGGGGGCCGTTGCGCCCTTAGGGCAACTGCGCTGTGTGCCAGGCACACCTGGCACACACATAGGTACGGCACTGCTTGCTTTCCCTGTATGAAGCTTGTTTAGAACTACCAGCATACAGTATATATCTTTTTGAGATGATCACAGAAATTGATGTTTTAAAATTTTGTTTAAACACTTGCTCTCATTAAGTGTTCATAGCCCTTATAACTACTAAATTCTCATTTCCTAGCAGCGCCTTTTTACCGGGGACATCTTTAGTGCTTATGCGCAAATCACTCGGAAATGGCCACGGCGGGCATTTTCCTAGTGGTTTGTGTCTGCAGTGCAGGGCCGCCGCCACCGCAGGACTCCGGAGGGGTGAGTATAATATATGGGTGCATGGTGTGGGCCCCACTGCACTCAGGGCCCATGTGCACCACACACCTTGCACCCATTATAGAATCGCCTATGCCTCTTCTTCTTTGTTTCTTTGATTACATTACTGTCTAAACCTTTATAAAGATAATTATTTTACATCTTCTATTTCAAACGATACTCTTACAATCATCAATTTCTATTTCAGTAATCTTTTGTGGCGATAGCACACCATTTAGACAAATTCTTTTGCATCATTTAACAAGTATATGTTTTGAACAGATCAAACACAATAGCTTTATTCAGATGAATATAAGCCACATTAATAATTCCCTCTATGTAAATACATAAACTTTCAAATATATAAAATGTTTCTTTGCATGCACACTCAACTTGCCTATAATTCTTTTATTCTATTATTTACTAAACAATAAAAAGCACTGCCTTTCCTGTTACAGATAATTAACTATATTATATGTATGTCGAATCGCAACCAATTTTTTTTCATATGCAGCACTACTTCTTTGTTTTTAGTTTTAAATATTTTGACTACAGTAGGTCAGAACCAAGAATTGATTCACCTTGACTGGTAATACACTAGCATCAGGACTGCGATTGTGCAGATTCCCAAGCCTGATATAGTGAGGGCGCAGTCTAATATATAATACACTGAATATTATATGACTGTGTCCGCTTAGGGTTGGGCATGTGTTCCCGACACCAGGATCCTGGCGGCAGAATGCCGGGGGGAAGGGGGCTGCGGGCTCGGTGGCGAGCTATGCTCGGCACAGGTTCTATTCCCACTCTATTGGTGTCATGGACAGTCCCTTTTAGCTGGCATGCCGACTGTCGGGATTGTCAGAGTTCGGGCTGCAGGGGGAGGTATTGTGAATGGCAGTCTCCTGACCGTTGGTCACATAACTACATCCCGTCATTGTACCATACACCTCTCTTTATTACCACTACCCATGGACTACAAAGAACCACAAGTCCCCAAACACTCTATCACAATTGTGGAAGCTCTCCCTGCTTATAACAATAAATAATAGATATCGCGCAACCTCAGCAAGTTCTGGAGCATATATGAAAATAGACTAATAAAGGAACACTTTATTTCCATAAAGGGGATACAATGATTACTTACAGAAACTATATAAATTAGAAAGGGATACAGATTACATAGACAAACATGTTACAATTTCAAAATAAAATTGAGAAATTTACACAGAATTACATTCAGCATATTCTGAGTCGGTGGGTAATGGCAGAAAAATGCATGTCTAGGCTTCAAGTTGATTGCCCCGAGTCTGACATAGAAGAAAAGCTACAAAAAAGGGGGGTGTACCGTGGATAAACACACAATACTTGTTTTAAAATAGGGGGTATTTATTGTACACAATCACAACACAGCTTTAAATTACGTGGCATTGTGGAATTTCTAAGGTCTATTCTAAGGCAAGTAAATGATGTGAGCCTAGACCAGACTGTTGTTATTATTACTGGTCTTAAAAAATGAATTTCTTGGGTATAATTGCTATTTGTGGGGAGTGTTCCTAGTACCGGTAGACAAACTAATCCACAAACAAAAACAAATAACACACATATGTAGAAAGGTAAAGTAAATTGCAGTAAAAAAGATACTTTGGAGGTCTGGATGGCTGTTATTGAAATCACAAAGTTTTCCTTACTCCAAAGCTTGACCTCTAGTGCACAGTAATTAAAGTCAATTACGTGTGATCACTTGAGGTGGATCAGAATAAACATCAGTTCAAAGTCATAGGTACATATGTGAGGGTGATAACTTTAATTACTGTGCACTAGAGGTCAAGCTTTGGAGTAAGGAAAACGTTGTGATTTCAATAACATCCATCCAGATCGCCAAAGTATCTTTTTTACTGCAATTTACTTTACCTTTCTACATATTTGTGTTATTTGGGCGGGATGTACTAATGTACATCGCCACCCATTGCCGCCCTGCGCTACGATGCTGATTGCATATGTACTAACATATGCGATCAGCATTGCGGAGGACAGCTCTTCCGATAAGAGCTGTCCTCCGCGAAGCACAGCGGCAGCCTGACTTCCGGATTCGGCCCCAGGAGTCAGTCTGCGCATGCGCAGGGTGACGGGGCGGCCGTAGGGCATGCTGGGAGGGATCCAATTGCATTGTGTACAATAAGTACACCCTATTTTAAAACAAGTATTGTGTGTTTATCCACGGTAGCGCTAGGAGTACACCCCCCTTTTTTGTATCTTGACTAACAGTGGAATAGGTAGTGATTCCACCACTCCAAGCAGCAACCTAGATTAAAAATCCTTATTTTTCTCACCAAGCGCAGTATCCTAACCCTCCTTTTTTATAGAAGAAAAGTTGTCCATATGTTTTATCCATTATTACTCCACACCATAAATGATGTCATAACCAAGTTCCTGATGACTGGCTGAATTTTTAATTATCCCCTTATCCACACCAGGACGGCCCACATAACTTTTAAATGTACATGATTTCCCTGTGTAATAACTACATGAAAAATGGTATATTCACACTAATCTCTATGATGTAAGCTATACAGTGAGCGCAAGTAAAACTTCTCTGTGATGTTAGATTGGTTAGATACCTCTTTTTTCCCAAAACAAAAGTCCTGGTGACTCCCAAATCACATAAGACCCATGTACAAACTTCAAGTATAAACAAATATATTTGCACCTGGCGCTCGTCACAAAACCCAGTGAAAGCAGCTGACCTCTGAGGGTTGATCCAAAAAACCCTCCAAAGAAAAAACTATAGCAACAAAGAATGAGACAGCGCTGTACACTAAAGTTTATGAGATACAATTTTATCTTTCTTTAAAAATGCATATACACAAAATAAATTTAGAAATATATGCGCACATAAATGTACATGAATACAAACAAATAAAGATACCGGCCAGTATCACATATTATTAAAATATATTATATACTGCAAAATAATATCAATTAAAAAATACTAGCAAATGAAATGATGACTCTGGACTTAATATTAATATATACTAAAAGTAACAGTCCCAATAATTTTTGACACAATGATTTTATATGCTTTCAATGAGTGATGTAGCTTTCCTACTCCAAACAACCTTTCACTTTATCCAAATCCAGCAGGTTAGATGTTCTTTTACAGCTGCATGTATTTCAAGAAAGAACACACTTTTAAAATAATGTCCCGGAAAAGCAAACAGTCAATTGCCCGTGATGAACGCAGGGTTAGTGGATTAATTCACCCCCTTATTATTTGAAAAGCATGAATCCAGGATTAGAGCATGTATCGCCAACGTGCTCAATTTAGCTATTATCCTGTCCGGCTGCACAAGCTAGCAGCATGCAATAGGGTCACCAACACTTTACTTCACTCTTAACCCTGTGCACTGGGGTATGAGTGATAAAAATTCACCGGCCGGTGTTTGTGCGCAACAAGCTCTACACCCGGTAATTGCAGAGGGTGAGAGACTTGTTCCTTCACTCACAGTACTGTTGTATTCCTCCCTCTCAAACGCGTTTCTCCGCCTCAGGGTCCGTTGTCAGCGGCTTCATCAGTGTCAGTGTCAGTCTGACACTGATGAAGCCGCTGACAACGGACCCTGAGGCGGAGAAACGCGTTTGAGAGGGAGGAATACAACAGTACTGTGAGTGAAGGAACAAGTCTCTCACCCTCTGCAATTACCGGGTGTAGAGCTTGTTGCGCACAAACACCGGCCGGTGAATTTTTATCACTCATACCCCAGTGCACAGGGTTAAGAGTGAAGTAAAGTGTTGGTGACCCTATTGCATGCTGCTAGCTTGTGCAGCCGGACAGGATAATAGCTAAATTGAGCACGTTGGTGATACATGCTCTAATCCTGGATTCATGCTTTTCAAATAATAAGGGGGTGAATTAATCCACTAACCCTGCGTTCATCACGGGCAATTGACTGTTTGCTTTTCCGGGACATTATTTTAAAAGTGTGTTCTTTCTTGAAATACATGCAGCTGTAAAAGAACATCTAACCTGCTGGATTTGGATAAAGTGAAAGGTTGTTTGGAGTAGGAAAGCTACATCACTCATTGAAAGCATATAAAATCATTGTGTCAAAAATTATTGGGACTGTTACTTTTAGTATATATTAATATTAAGTCCAGAGTCATCATTTCATTTGCTAGTATTTTTTAATTGATATTATTTTGCAGTATATAATATATTTTAATAATATGTGATACTGGCCGGTATCTTTATTTGTTTGTATTCATGTACATTTATGTGCGCATATATTTCTAAATTTATTTTGTGTATATGCATTTTTAAAGAAAGATAAAATTGTATCTCATAAACTTTAGTGTACAGCGCTGTCTCATTCTTTGTTGCTATAAACTTCAAGTATATTCCTTAGACTTTGGAAGTTCCCAGCTATTATAGAGATTTCAAATTGAAATAAAAAACAGATAAAATATGGTGAGGTCTTTGATCTCTATTTATTTGCAGTCACACCTGGTGACCAGACTCCTGAGTGCTTACTCCAGCTGTGTTTGGAGAAAGCTAAGCCTCTTCACGTAATCTATGGCAGACATAGACAAAAAGTTATATTTTATGAATATCCTCTCCCTGGTGCACCTGATCTGTACAGGTAATTGCTCTCCTGATCACAGAATGCCATAAGGGATGTACATTTTAATGAAACTACACAAGACCACCTTCAGGCTTTCTAAGTGAGATTAACATTCTAATTGAAAACCTTCCATGTGCTCTACATTTAATCACCTTTGATATTATAACGAAACCTAACAGAAGGGCATTCATATTACCTGCCCTCAATGGCCTTACAGTACATTTACAAAAAAACAGATCATATATGCATTTATTTTCCTCTCTTGGCTGTCGCACTTTACAAATAAAACAATCTGTAGATCACAGATAAATAATACATTACAATGGGTAAGAAACTGAATACCTACAATGATATGCATAAGAAGATTATGCCAGGCCCTAAAAGCAAAACAGAGATGTCTTGCCTGTACCATATGAACAACAGGGCTGCTGGGGTGGTCGATCTGGGGGCCCCACACATAGCTAAATCACCAACATGGGTAAACTGTCATATGTGAACTGAGGCTTCTGTGTGTTATAATGTGAGCTGGGTGTTTAAAACATTTGTGGTTCTGGGAGCATTTTAATATTATACTTTTGAAGAACATCACCAGCATATCATATTGACAATTTCATTGGCATTGACTGCCAAACATTATTTGCCCTGGGGCTAACATAATCCTTTATTTAGCCCTTTGACTAGCATTAATGACTATATGGGCCATAATGTTGTAGAGGCCTGAATCTAACAATAGTGTAGCTGTTTTACCATTTAATCATAAAATCTAACTGAACAAACCTACTGTAAATGAACATTATAAATAAAAGCTACATCTGCTTGTCTCTATATAAGATAATAAAAGGCAGGGCCATAGCAGCACAAAAATAGTCCCCATGACATTGTGACCAGGATGAAGCTATGCATATTGAGGGTCATAGTGCTACACCAGGTGGCTATGCAGTGACTGTGACTCTATAGCTTGCAGGGTGCTATTCTAGGCACCAGCTCTGCAAAAAGGGCAGAAACCATCAAACATAAAAAGAGACTTTTGGAGAATGCATTTAGTCAATGATTATTGGAAGTTTAATGTTATTAAGTGTGTGTTGAAAGTATTTTCTAAGGCTGGTTTAAGCGGTATTAGGAAGGGTGTGGAAACATTTTGCAGCATAAAATCTTGAGTGAGCACAGGCCTCTCAATGATTTCATACAGAATGGTGGATACTCAGTCAATGTATTGGTCCATCACAGGTGCAAAAAATGGAGGGGCTAATCTTGATAAGAAAAAAAAAACCAACAACAGCACATTCCCCAGCACACTGCAAAGGACCAGCTGGTGGCCTAACCATATGTTTGCAAATCTATGCAACTGGGATCTTTGAGTTATTATAATAATATTTGAAATATTATTTTGTAGTATTTAAATCTCATTTGCAGGTCCTTTGTAGAATTTAAATCTCATTGTCTGGTCCTTTGTAGTGTGCTGGGGGATTTGTTGTTTCTTTTTTCTTCTCTGTAGGACTTTCACATGGAATGACAGAGAGTCAAGTAGCAAATTATAATCTATGAGCTTCCCTAAAGTCTTACAAATCCCCATAATGCATATGCAGTGGGAGCCAGGATGTACACCGCCAGTCCAATAACTCCCAATGCTAGGAAGATGGGACAGAACTTAAAAGGAAAGGAGGAGCAAAGTTCCAATAGGAACACAGAAATAAGGTAAGTATGGGAGTGGAACAGAGTGTGTGGTAGGTGCAGAGGAGACAAAGCAGGGGGGTGTGATGAAACAGAGAAGCAGAAAGGGAGCAGGGACAGAGTGCGGAAGAAAAGAAGTCAGAGTTGAGGTGGAGCCGTGAATAAAGTGAGTGGTGACAGTCAGTGTATGGGGGTGGAGCGGGAACCATACTGATGTGGCTTAACCATATGCTCGGTTCCTTTACTAGTGTCCAATATAATTTGCTGACCCACCACTTTTCATTACATAGAACGGGCCACAGAAAATCTATACAGCTAGTACACAATACTGGGCCTAATTCAGACCTGATCGTACGATCAGTTACACAGATATGCGGGGGGACGCCCAGCACAGGGCTAGTCCGTCCCGCATGTCAGGCCCAACATCCCCGCACAAGTTCAAAAGCATCGCACAGCAGTGATGCTTTTGTACTTTAGGAGTAGCTCCCTGCCAGTGCAGCTCCAGCGCACTGACAGGCGCTACTCATTGCTGTCAATCAGGCAGAGGCGATTGTAGGGCTGAGACAGCCATCTGCATGCGCAGTTCAGACCTGATCGGCTGCTGAACAGCACCGATCAGGTCTGAATTAGGCCGACTGTACAGTATGTAGAAAAAAATATCAGTGCCATGATATGAGTAATACATGAAGTCCTAGGCACAATATACGTATGATGAGCAAAGGGTTGGTTTCACAATATATGACATGTAAATGGTTGGGGCACAATGTACTGTATGACAAAACAGATGTCAGCTCTCTGTTACTAGAATGTATATAAGTCACTAGGATCCTGTTTATTCTGTTTAATAGTCACTAAGAGCTGAATCATAGGCGTTCCCTTAATGGGTGCAGTGTGTGCAGTGTACACAAGCCCCTGGATCAAGGGGGTCCCATACCGTACACCCTGCACCCATATATTATACTTACCCCTCTGGAGTCCCGCAATGGTGGCCCTGCACTGCGGACAAAAATCACTTGGAAAATTTTTGCAGCTGCCATTTTCAATTTACTTGCGCATGCGCATTTAAGATTTTCCAGTAACAAGGTGCGAGCTCCATGTTCCCAGAGACCTATGACCCTGTACTGAATTGTATATAGATCACAAGGATGCTTTCTGTATTGTACATAGGTAATTAAAATACTTTTTGTATTGTATAGCTAATGTATGAATAATACTGGCCAAATTATCACGCAGAAACATAATAATACCTGCTTTATCCTATTTGTATATACCTAATACATTTTGCATGGCACATTTATGAAAGCTTTTTTGTTTAATTCAAACAAAAATTTCATTTTATTAATTGTTGATGTTTGAATTTTACAGACAGTCATGGCTAAATGTAAAGGTATATGTCTTTTTAACTTTGAAATTATCCTTGCTCACAAAAAAGGGGTACATAAGGCATTTGGAAAGTTGAATCTCTTCTTGGAGTTTAGGGCAAGCCCATCATTATGTTTGGAACTCCCTAAGGATTTGCATACAGATACAGTAAGTAGAGGTAATTGGATTTTATTCTTCTGTAGTGCTACAGAGACATTATTACCAGTGGGAAAAGGACAGTGGGGGATTCTTCAATCAGAATGATCTATTTCATGGTGATTAGGCTTCATGCAACACAAAGGATTTCCAGTAATGGATTTATCACTATGTAACCAGAGCGGTCGCTTTGGGCCCGGTGGGTTCCAGGTGCCCACAAACAGTGCTGAATATCTGAAGGTGAGCCAGTGTCTGGCACTGCACTTCACTAACTCCAAATAAACTATAGTTCCCAGCAGCCCTTGCAGCTGGGAGCTCCCGGCAGCAAGGGTTATTGGGAGCTGTAGTTTATTTTATGTTTGTGTAGTGCTGCCCCGCACTGGCGATGTCAGACTCCTTCTTGCTTCCTCAAGCCTCCTATCCCAGTGGTGGGTGGCTGCGCTGTGCACTGAAGCATACTGCAGCAGTAGTCTTTCCCTCCTCTAAGGTCTGTTCCTGTGCTGCCAGCTTCTGCCACCGGCTCCAATCTCCAGGCTGCCTCAACTATGCTACACCCACGTGGCTGCCAGTCTGGTATGTAAGGGGAAAACTACTGTGGGCATTAAGTGTGTAAGAGCCACAACTACTGTAGTCATCATGTGTGTAGGCAGCACAACTACCATGGGCATTATGTGTGTAAGCGACACAACTACAGTGGGTATTATGTGTGTAAGGGGCACAAATAATATGGGCATTATGTGTGTAAGTGGCACAACTACAATGGGCATTATGTGTGTAAGGGGCACAAATACCATGGGCACTATGTGTGTAAGCAGCACAACTATGGTGGGCACTGTGTAAGCAGCATAATTACAGTGGGCATTATGTGCGTAAGCGGCACAAGTTCGGTGGGCATTATGTGTGTAAGTAGCAAAACTATGGTGGGCATTATGTGTGTAAGTGGCACTGCTACCATGGGCATAATGTGTATAAGGGGCACTACTACCATGATTATTAGGTGTATAAGGTGCACTAATACCATGGGCATTATGTGTGTAATGGGCACTAGTACCGTGAGAAATATATGTGTAAGGGGCACATCTACTGTGGGCATTATGTGTGTAAGTGGCACAACTACTGTGGCCATTACATGTGTAAGAGGAACAACTACTCCGGGCATTATGTGGGTAAGGGGCACTACTACTGTGAGAATACAGTATAAGGAGAACTACTGTGTGACGTAATGTATATAAGGGGTACTACTGTGTACTGTAACCTGAATAAGGGGCACTACTGTGTTGTAACATGAATAAGGGACTTGGCATGCACTGACTGACTGGGGGGGGGGGGCTATTTGAGGAAAGAGGGCCCAAAATCTGCCTCTGAGGACTTCCCAGGTGCACCTACTCCCATATTAATGCTAACACTAAGAAATCCCTGTTGCTGTATTAAGTTGTACACTTACATAAACAATGTTTGTGTTTCACCCACAGAGGTGCTAGCAATGCCTTCTTGTATTAGTGCCACTTACCAGTACAATGCTTTGCCTACTGTACATGCATGTTAGTACTTTCATCTCTGACAGACTCTAATTGTCATATACCATCATATATTGCATTTTTCTCCATTACTGATGTGGCTATGGAACAAAGAGTGTTAACTGTTTACTTTTGTGTTGTCCCCAAATACAGTTGATTTAGTTCTGCCTACATGAGACCAGGGGCATCATTAGCCCTTGTGAAGCCCGTTGTGGATTGAAGACTGAACTGGGGCATGGCTTCACAGAATGGGCATGGCTTCATGTGAAGAGGGTGTGGCCTCTCATCCTGACCCCCTGGAGACTGTCAGTGACGGCTTCTACACTGTCACAGGATGCATGTAATGTTGCATCTCGCACCCACACATTCCCATAGTAATGCCACTTTCAGATTTTTTTTTAAACTTCCATTTTAACTTCCCAAATTGCCTTTGCTTGCAACCTTTGCCAAACTCAGCTAATTATTTCAGCTTTTCAGACTTTAGAATTTTTATATTTTATACGATGGGAATAAGGGATCACAAACAACATTACAATTCAAAATATTTTACATACAGTATGTATAGTACTGCACTTTTTTTCGTGTATTGCTTTAGTTTAACAGTACATTCGGTAAAGTGGACAAAACTGTATATCTTTTAAGTCATTATATACTGCATTATATATTGCAGTTCATATAAAGGAGTCAGAAAGCTTCAATATATTCCATTACATTTTACATACTCCACAGGATAGTGTGACAGTCTGCTGAATATGTATTAATGAAATTACTATTCACAACTAAACGAGAATTTAAAAAAATAAAATATATGCAAATGAAACATCACAGAAGACTGATTAAATGCAATTAACAAATTTTACAGATACAATTTGGGTACAGTTTATACGCTTATATAAATTGGACAGTGTAACAGAGTAAAAATATATTATACAAATACTTTTGCTTTATGCTTAAAGTTTAAAGACCTTCAGATATCTCTATTTTGACAGCATAATTTGGTGATTGTCAGAGCCAAAGTAGAATTTGGCATCATAAATATGTTTAAGTACTGCTAGCTGGCACCAAGCTTTCACTCCAATCTCAAGTACTTATGATGGTAAATTTCACCTTATGAGTCATCTTCAGGCTGTTTCAGGAAGCACCCACGCACTGTTAAAGGTGTATTGTTTTATATTGGGCCATTTTGAATTGTGTCACTGTGTACAGTATTTCCTTCTGGCTTTAGAAGTGAAAATCACTCAGACAGCTATTTATTAAATTAAATTAAACTGTTTCAAAAAGTTTGACAGCCAAAGACAAATTTGTGCTATTCTAAATTGGAGTAAAGAGTTGAATTAAGAATTTAATTTCATCTTCTGAAAGCTCTCCCAGCAGATCTGATAGTGCTTATGTGAAATAGAAACAATAGATGCTGAAATTGAAATTAGCCGATTTAAAAAAAAAAATGTAGATCACGTGTTGTAACCCTTGTTGTCTATCACATATTCTCTTTCAATTGCATTTGTACACTAATCTGATACAATCTGACTGGTTGTTTTACCTTCAGCCCATTGTTGGCTTTTACACCATGCTACTGTCAGACCCCTTCCTTATTTGTTCTAATGGTAAAATTATCTATCTCGTGTCCTTTTTCAATAATATTTCAGATGAAGTACTAGAATAAATTATGTGGATGAAGAAGAAGTGTGCTCCAGCTTTCTAGTTATATTCCCTGGCAGAGTCCACAGTTGGTCATTTGTATGCAGTTATGTGAGTGAGTGTGTGTGAGCATAGCACTTGTCAAGTATGAGCAATGGAAGTGTTCTATTGGATCTTACTCCCAGGAGGAGAACATACAGTAGATGCACTATAAAAGGAACACTGATGCTGACACTTTGCCAGATTATTGAGCTCTTGCACATAATCCAACTGTCTTCTGTTACTAAGGGGTAAATGTATGAAGCAGTGATAAGAGTGTAGAAGTGAGCCAGTGGAGAAGTTGCCCCTGGCAGCCAATCAGTATTGAAGTAACATTTATAATTTGCATACTATAAAATTATACAGAGCAGCTGATTGGTTGCCATGGGCAACTTCTCCATTGGCTCACTTCTCCACTCTTATCACTGCTTCATACATTTAGCCCTATGTACGGGACCTCTATCTTGTTACTTGGAATCAGCTTGTTATCTGATTTTGTTCTTGATACAGGTTACTGGATTTTCTGGGGGGGGGTTTCTAAAGCTCTTACCTGACCTTGTTGCTGGCCTTACCCCTGATTTCTACTTCTGGCACTGACCTCGGCCTATGTAACAATACTCCTGCCTCTGTATTCTCAAACTAAGTCTGAACTCTGTTATTCCAGATTTATAGTTACAGAAATCATTTCCTGCACTAAGTTTTCTGCAGACATTAGTAATCTCTATTACTAAATAAGTATATGTGTACTCCAAGCAAGAATTTAAGCATAACTCTCAGTAGCAAGCATGATTAAGCAGTTGTTGCATACCATTGCTGGGCAGGATACAAAACGGAGACGTCAGTGCCTTTGAAAGACTTGTGATGAATGTATCTTATCATAAATTAAATGATCATTATTGTGATATCCTGCATTTTGTGAGGTATCTTTTTTACTGGTAGCCAATGTGGCTATTGAGGCTGAAAGGAGAAGCAGCTGCCAGATACTGCATGCCCAGGATGCATTGCAGGATCTCTGAAAAATGGATTATAAATGACAGTAGGAGGACAGGAGTGACAATTGTAGGAGAGAAACAAGCACAGGTTATGTGACTGGCAGTGTAGAGTAAGCTACTGAGAGATGCAGAGACAATGCCAGACAATGAAACCTGGGAGTTAAAGGCATTTGGTGCAAAGAGTGAGAGACTAGGGAAGTGGTTTAGAGCAATGCTGGTGAAGTAGGGCCGCATAGAGCAGCCAGTGTCAGGCAGCTGAGAATGGGCAGTGTATATGGCGGAAACCCAGAGACTTAGGGGGTCATTCTGACCCGTTCGCATGCTGCAGTTTGTCGCAGCTGTGCGAACGGGTTGGAACTGAGCATGCGTGGTGGATACATTGCGCACGCGTGTCATTGCCCGCGGCACCGCCGCCATTGGAAAGAGTGATCGCAGCAGCGATCGCAAGAAGCCTGACAGGCGGTAGGCGTTCCGGGGGCGTCAACTCACCGTTTTCCAGGCGTGGTGAGGAGAGCACAGGCGTGTCCAGGCATTTGGAGGTTGGATGTCTGATGTCAATCCCGGGACCTTCGTCGCTGGATCCGTCGCACAGAGTAAGTAAGTCTGACCCTGGTCTCGTTTTGCAGGAAACTTTTTAGCATAGAAGGGCTGCATAAGCGATCGCAACCCTGCTATGCTATAATACACTCCCCCATAGGCGGCGTCAAGTTGATCACATGAGCAGCAAAAAGTTGCTACGTGCGATCAACTCTGAATGAGGGCCTTAGGGCCTAATTCAGACCTGATCGTAGCAGCAAATTTGTTAGCAGATGGGCAAAACCATGTACACTGCAGGGGGGCAGATATAACATGTGAAGAGAGAGTTAGATTTGGGTGGGGTGTGTTCAAACTGAAATCTAAATTGCAGTGTAAAAATAAAGCAGCCAGTATTTACCCTGCACAGAAACAATATAACCCACCAACATCTAACTCTCTCTGCAAATGTTACATCTGCCACACCTGCAGTACACATGGGCCCTCATTCTGAGTTGACCGCACCATGCAACTTTTTGCTGCTGGTGCGATCAACTAATCTCCGCCTATGGGGAGTGGATTTTAGCATAGCAGGGCTGCGATTGCTTGTGCAGCCCTGCTATGCTAAAAAAAGTTTCACTCAAAACAATAGTAGCCTAAGACATACTTACCCTGTGCGATGGATCCAGCGATGATGGGCCCGGCTTTGACGTCACTCCTCCGCCCTCCATTTGCCTGGACACAGCTGCATTTTGCTTACCACTCCCCGAAAACGGCAGCAAATGGTAGTTTGACGCCCCGGAACACCCTCTTGCTGTCCAACTTCTTTGCGGTTGCCGCTGCGACTGCTTTCTTCTCTGTGAACGTCGTTGCCCGGCGACCTCTGTAGTGCATGCGCATTCCAGACCCGTTTGAACTGCAGCAAAGAACCTCTGCGTGCGAACAGGTCGGAATGACCCCCACGGTTTTGCCCATTAGCTAACAAATTTGCTGCTACGATCAAGTCTGAATTAGGCCCTTAGAAGCTTCATGTGAAGCCTTAAGTTAAGACAGAGCTGCACAGACAGACTTGAATTGCAGCAAGGGAGATTTCTGAGGCTTGTAGTTCTATTCAGAGAGTTAAGTCAAGAGTCCTACTGAAATGCATACTGCACTTATCTTTTGGAGTGGATGCTGAGGCCCGCTATAGGTCAGGTGAGAACTATTTGTTTGTACACAGAAGCATCCAATTATTATACATTTATGCTACAGTATTCATTCACATACTCCTATTGCTAAATAGATCGTGAGGGTTATAGCTGCATTATATTTATTTGAGCAGAGTCAATGAGATTGTATTTAGTTGTAGCAAAGAGATTATACAGTATACAGATGTGCCCTGATACATCTTTGCTGAAGTCTCACCAAACAGCTCATCTTGGCACGTCAGGTTTCGTGGGACTCTGCTAGCTTCAGCATTTTAATTGCCGAAAAAGCATGTGAGTAGTATGCACCAGATAAATTTGAAATGTGTCAGTTGAATTTCTGTGTATGAGTCTTTGAATCTGCATATTAAGTGCTACAATGCAATACGTTATGCAACACTTTATGCAACACACTACCTCCTATTCACATTATGACATACAGTGTCTCCAGTTCATATTATATTACATTACATTGCCCTCAGTTCATATTATGCCACATTACAGTGTCTCCACTTCAGATTATGACACATTACAGTGCCTCAGTTCATATTATATAACATTAAAATGCCCTCCAGTTCATTTTATACCACATTACAATGAGCAGGTGCAGGGGCATACTAGATGTATTGTTGTATGCACTAGACAAAAGTTTGTAAAGTCCCCTAATGTATCACCCAATGGTGAAAAATGTATATAATACATGTAACTGACAGGAAAAATGGGCCCCTTTCAGCTCTGGGACCCATAGCAGCTGCATTCCTTGCACCTATGGTAGTTACATCCTTGAACACAAGTTGAAACAATGCAGAGTTGTATGCATTTCACCACATCTACGCTTATGGCTAATCATGTGTAATTGAGCTGGGAAGGGGCACTCTCATGTAGACAATGTTCAGTGGTTGTGTATTAACACAACTATAGGCTATACACAATTGGATGTACAGAATGGTGCAATATTATGTTGTTGATTAAATAATGGTTTTGTTATGAGTCATTGCTGCAGTTCATCATTGTAGTGAGTCCCGGTCATTGCCAGGCTACTGGGGCACCGTGCCACATTGGCCACTCAGTTTCCTAATCCTGGCTGTTGCCTGGCAGCTGGGATGCCTGTGTGTTTTTTCAACTCTACAGTGGGAATCTGTTAATCATTAATGGGGCTGGTCTGCCTGGCACTCTGCTATTGGTCCCTATTCCTGATAATAGGCAGCCAGCCCTACACAGCCTTGCTGGTGATAGTTCCAGAATTTCTGTGTTCCTGAACTGCTGTTGTCAATGCCTAACTCCTGTGCCTAAAATCTACTCTGGAAGCCTTGTCAGCCAGTCTTTGAACACTACATTGCCTTGCCTTGCCATCTCAAGTATCTAAAGACTCTCAGCTAAGTGACTGTGTGATGTATCTTCTCTTAGCTACTCTAGTATCTGCTCTGTACTTGTGCTTATACTCAAACTTTGGATCTTAACTGTGCCTGCTGGCATTCCTGGCTAACTATAGGACTGCTGTGAAAACTCTGCATTCCTTGTGCTTTGGATTTCAACTGTAGGTTCCTGTGTTAATACCTTATTACTCTCCTGCCAAAATAGAGTACTAAGGATATCTTTATTACTGTGGATGTTTATTACTAATTGCAGTAGTCCGTGTACTGTATCCTTGTAGTTCATTCAGGCACTGGTTCAGATTTGTGTAATCACAAAATTAGCTGCTTCCCATCTGTTAAGTATTCTACTGCATTCCAGTCCACATCCGCAGTTTGCATATTACTAAGTTGGAAGATCCCTGTCATATTTTGCTCCAGAATCCAGAACACATCTGGTATTCCACAGTAAAGTCTCTAGTTAACTGTTTTTGTACCATCTTGCATTTGCTTGCAGTTACCACTCCACATAATAATCCTGCAGTCTCCAACCAACTGAGTAAGCCCTACAGCTACAGGTTAAAGTGCTGTCAGCCCCCTACCTGTAAGTACTGATGTGCATATCAAGCCCTAAGGGTACAGCAGGTGGCTGTTAAAGGCAGAAGACCCCTTGTGGGCTCTAGGGGTCTTACACAATTTAAGTTGGAGTTTCCTAACAAGTTTAGAACACAAATTAGACATATGTCCATACAAAAGTATAAGACAGACTACCAGTTTTCTAGAGATTTCTGAGAAGTTGAGATCTGTTTATCTCTTGTTTATATTAATGTTGAAAATACTGTAGATGGCTGCTTTTTGGAAAAATATATACAGTACAGGAAAAATCCATATGAAAGACATCTGAAAATTTTATCAACACAGTGAAAAGGTTGGATATGAAATCCCGTCAGTCACAATCCCAATGGTCAGGATGCCAGCAGCGGCGTAGCAATGGTCAAAGTCATTACGGGTCCTGATAAGAATTTTAACTCTACCCCATCCATAATCCTAACTCACCCTACTTGCAGTCTAACCCTAACCATCCCCTCAAACAGCTTATCCCTAACTGCTCACCCCCACAGCGTGACCCTAACCTCCCCCACCTCCGCATCCTAACCTGTATCCCAGTACTTTCTGTCAGGATCCATTGGGATTATGCTGTTGGTATTGTGACTATCGGGATCCCAACTGCTGGGGATCCGGACCACCGACATTTGACATATGATGTAATTGAAGTTTAGTTGTGGGGTGAAGACAAGTGGCATATGGACAGCCCAGTGCGCTACTAGTGGACATAGGTGTGTTATTGTCCAAAGTGTCTTTATCACCAACCTAACGTAAGTGCAATTACACTATTTGAGTTTTTTTTAACATCACACAGTGTAGAATGGTTTATTCTCCTTTTACTTTCTCAGTTCTACATTAAATATTAAAAATTGCAGATAGTGACTGACACCGGGTGTCTAACTTATTCAATATCTCCAACTGAGGTTCCAAGTGCATTGGAAGAAACCAAAGATGACATTAACCTGGCATGTTTTAAACCAGGAGGCTGGAGCTGGCTTGAGTAGTACTCACATGTAAGAGTTATAACCTATAGCTAGTGTTAATGGTGGTGTTTTATTAGGTTATTTAGCCCCAAATGTATTAAGCCTTAACAAGAGATGAAGCGGAGATAGATAATGAGTGATAAATGACCAGCCAATTAGCTTCCCAACTAGAGATGAGCGGGTCCGGTTCGTCGAGATCCGAACCCCCCCGAACTTCACCTATTTTACATGGGTCCGAGGCAGCCTCGGATCTTCCCGCTGTCGGATTCTTGCGAGATTCGTATTCTATATAAAGAGCAGCGCATCGCCGCCATTTTCACTCGTGCATTGGAGATTGAACGGAGAGGACGTGGCTACGTTCTCTGCCTGAAAAGCTCCATATCTGTGCTCAGTGTGCTGCAAATATTTGTGCTCAGTGTGCTGCAAATATCTGTGCTCAGTGTGCTGCAAATATCTACATTCTCTGCATGAAAAGCTCCATATCTGTGCTCAGTGTGCTGCAAATATCTACGTTCTCTGCCTGAAAAGCTCCATATCTGTGCTCAGTGTGCTGCAAATATCTGTGCTCAGTGTGCTGCATTGTGGGGACAACCAGTATATAATTATAGTAGTACAGTACAGTAGGCCATTGCTGTATCTTGCAGCTCCGTGTCAGACTCAGTTCTAGACAGTATCCTGATCATCAGTGCACAATATCTGCTGCATTGTTTTGTGACCAGTATATACTATATATATTATATATAGTAGTACAGTGCAGCATTTTGGTGACCAACAGTATATAGTTGTACAGTACAGTAGGCCATTGCTGTATCTTGCAGCTCCGTGTCACTGCAAGTATCCATTCCATATTTTTGCTGCATTTTTGTGAGCAGTATATATAGTAGTACAGTGCAGCATTTTGGTGACCAACAATATATAGTTGTACAGTACAGTAGGCCATTGCTATTGATATAATAATATTACTGGCATGTAATTCCACACATTAAAAAATGGAGAACAAAAATGTGGAGGCTGAAATAGGGATAGATCAAGATCCACTTCCACCTAGTGCTGAAGCTGCTGCCACTAGTCATGGCAGAGATGATTCAATGCCATCAACGTTGTCTGCCAAGGCCGATGCCCAATGTCATAGTAGAGAGCATGTAAAATCCAAAAAACTAAAGTTCAGTAAAATGACCCAAAAATCTAAATTAAAAGCGTCTGAGGAGGAAACTTGCCAATATGGCATTTACGACATGAAGTGGCAAGGAACGGCTGAAGCCCTGGCCTATGTTCATGGCTAGTGGTTCAGCTTCATATGAGGATGGAAGCACTCATCCTCCCTCTAGAAAACTGAAAAGAGTTAAGATGGCAAAAGCACAGCAAAGAACTGTGCGTTCTTCTAAATCACAAATCCCCAAGGAAAGTTTAATTGTGTCGGCGGTTGCGATGCCTGACCTTCCCAACACTGGACGGGAAGAGGTGGCTCCTTCCACCATTTGCACGCCCCCTGCAAGTGCTTGAAGGAGCACCCACAGTCCAGTTCCTGATAGTCAAATTGAAGATGTCACTGTTGAAGTACACCAGGATGAGGATATGGGTGTTGCTGGCGCTGAGGAGGAAATTGACAAGGAGGATTCTGATGGTGAGGTGGTTTGTTTAAGTCAGGCACCCAGGGAGACACCTGTTGTCCGTCGGATGAATATGGCCATCGACATGCCTGGTCAAATTACAAAAAAAAATCACCTCTTCGGTGTGGAATTATTTTAACAGAAATGCGGACAACAGGTGTCAAGCTGTGTGTTGCCTTTGTCAAGCTGTAATAAGTAGGGGTAAGGACGTTAACCACCTAGGAACATCCTCCCTTATATGTCACCTGGAGCGCATTCATCAGAAGTCATTGACAAGTTCAAAAACTTTGGGTGACAGCGGAAGCAGTCCACTGACAGCTAAATTCCTTCCTCTTGTACCCAAGCTCCTGCAAACCACACCACCAACTCCCTCAGTGTCAATTTCCTCCTTAGACAGGAACGCCAATTATCCTGCAGGCCATGTCACTGGCAAGTCTAACGAGTTCTCTCCTAACTGGGATTCCTCCAATGGATCCTTGAGTGTAATGCCTACTGCTGCTGGTGCTGCTGTTGTTGCTGCTGCTGCTGGGAGTTGATCATCATCCCTGAAGGGAAGTCAGAAGACCACTTGTACTTGTACTTCCAGTAAGCAATTGACTATCTAACAGTCCTTTGCGAGGAAGATGAAATATCACAGCAGTCATCCTGTTGCAAAGCGGATAACTCAGGCCTTGGCAGCTGTGTTGGTGTTAGACGTGTGTCCGGTATCCACCGTTAATTCACAGGGACTTAGAGAATTTCTTGAGGTAGTGTGTCCCCGGTACCAAATCCCATCTAGGTTCCACTTCTCTAGGCAGGCGATAACAAGAATTAACACAGACGTCAGAAAAAGAGTCACCAGTGTCCTAAAAAATGCAGTTGTACCCAATGTCCACTTAACCACGGACATGTGGACAAGAGGAGCAGGGCAGACTCTGGACTATATGACTGTGACAGCCCACTGGGTAGATGTATTGCCTCCCGCAGCAACAACAGCAGCAGCGGCAACAGTAGCAGCATCTCGCAAATGCCAACTCGTTCCTAGGCAGGCTATGCTTTGTATCACCGCTTTCCATAAGAGGCACATGGCTGACAACCTCTTACGGAAACTGAGGAACATCATCGCAGATTGGCTTACCCCAATTGGACTCTCCTAGGGATTTGTGGCATCGGACAACGCCACCAATATTGTGCGTGCGTTACATGTGGGCAAATTCCAGCACGTCCCATGTTTTGCACATACAATTAATTTGGTGGTGCAGAATTTTTTTTAAAATGACAGGGGCGTGCAAGAGATGCTGTCGGTGGCCCGAAGAATTGTGGGCCACTTTTGGCATTCAGCCACCACGTGCCGAAGACTGGAGCACCAGCAAACAGTCCTGAACCTGCCCCTCCATCAGCTGAAGCAAGAGCTGGTAACGAGGTGGAATTCAACCCTCTATATGCTTCAGAGGATGGAGGAGCAGCAATAGGGCAATCAAGCCTATACATCTGCCTACAATATAGGCAAAGGAGGGGGAATGCACCTGACTCAAGTGCAGTGGAGAATGATTTCAACGTTGTGCAATGTTCTGCAACCCTTTGAACTTGCCACACGTGAAGTCAGTTCAGACACTGCCAGCCTGAGTCAGGTCATTCCCCTCATCAGGCTTTTGCAGAAGCAGCTGGAGAGATTGAAGGAGGAGCTAAAACGGAGCGATTCCGCTAGGCATGTGGGACTTGTGGATGGAGCCCTTAATTCGCTTAACCAGGATTCACGGGTGGTCAATCTGTTGAAATCAGAGCACTACAATTTGGCCACCGTGCTCGATCCTAGGTTTAAAGCCTATGTTGTATCTCTCTTTCCGGCAGACACAAGTCTGCAGGGGTTCAAAGACTTGCTGGTGAGAAAATTGTCAAGTCAAGCAGAACGTGACCCGTCAACAGCTCCTCCTTCACATTCTCCCGCAACTGGGGCTGCGATGAAAAGGATAAGAATTCCAAGCCGACCCGCTGGCAGTGATGCAGGGCAGTCAGGAGCGAGTGCTGACATCTGGTCCGGCCTGAGGGACCTGCCAACGATTACTGACATGTCGTCTACTGTCACTGTATATGATTATGTCACCATTGATAGAATGGTGGAGGATTGTATGAGTGACCGCATCCAAGTAGACACGTCAGACAGTCCATATGTATACTGGCAGGAAAAAGAGGCAATTTTGAGGCCCTTGCACAAACTGCCTTTATTTTACCTAAGTTGCCCCCCCCCTCCAGTGTGTACTCTGAAAGAGTGTTTAGTGCAGCTGGTCACCTTGTCAGCGATTGGCGTACGATGATACTTCCACAAAATGTGGAGAAGATGATGTTCATCAAAATGAATTATAATCAATTCCTCCGTGGAGACATTTACCAGCAATTGCCTCCAGAAAGTACACAGGGACCTGTGATGGTGGATTCCAGTGGGGACGAATTAATACTCTGTGAGGAGGGGGATGTACATAGTGAAAGGGGTGAGGAATCGGAGGATGATGACGAGGTCGATATCTTGCCTCTGTAGAGCCAGTTTGAGCAAGGAGAGATTGATTGCTTCTTTTTTTGGTGGGGGCCCAAACCAACCAGTCATTTCAGCCACAGTCGTGTGGCAGACCCTGTGGCTGAAATGATGGGTTTGTTAAAGTGTGCATGTCCTGTTTATACAACATAAGGGTGGGAGGGCCCAAGGACAATTCCATCTTGCACCTCTTTTTTTTAAATCTTTGCATCATGTGATATTTGGGGCCAATTTTTATAAGTGCCATCCTGTCTGACACTGCAGTGCCACTCCTAGATGGGCCAGGTGTTTGTGTCAGCCACTTGGGTCGCTTAACTTAGTCATCCAGCGACCTCGGGGCAAATTTTAGGACTAAAAATAATACTGTGAGGTGTTCAGAATAGACTGGAAATGAGTGGAAATTACGGTTATTGAGGTTAATAATACTATAGGATCAAAATTTCCCACAAATTCTATGATTTAAGCTGTTTTTGAGGGGTTTTTGAAAAAAAACCCACCCAAATCCAAAACACACCCGAATCCGACAAAAAATTTTAATGGAGGTTTTGCCAGAACGCGTCTGAATCCAAAACACGGCTGCGGAACCGGAACCGAATCCAAAACCAAAACACAAAACCCAAAAAATTTCTGGTGCACATCTCTATTCCTAACCAGAGCCGACCCTAGACAATATGATGCCCTAGGCAAAATTTGGCTGGTGCCCCCTAGAACCGCCACTTGTTCTGCATCTGACCCAGCAACACTCAGGCAGTGGGGCCCACTGGGGGGGTTAACCTGTGCCCCTGTGGGCCTATTCAACCTTGCATAATTCCACACAGTAATGCCCATAATACACATAATTCCACCCAGTAATGCACCTTACACATATGCCCCACGTTAGTAATGCCCGTAATACACATATGCCCCACATTAGTAATGCTAGTAGCTTTTTTCATAAAACTTACCTTTGCTTGCTGGCAAGCTTGCAGTGTGTGTGCCCATGCCGCTCCCTGGATCCGTGACTGCGTTTTGTCAGATGGGGTGGCAGGATGGGTGGGTGCGTGCTTGCTCTCGCACCCATTAAAAGGGGCAACCGTACAAGGGATGTGTCCTCACACGGTATGCCATCTTTTGCAAGCCTCACCCTTTATTTTAGCTTGCTGGTTGAAGATAGCAGCAATGTCCAGATACTGCTATACTTGCTGGTTATGCAAAAAGACCAGTATCAAACATGTGGCAACTGTCCATTCTTTTCACTGTTCTGTGTGTTTGCTGGTTTCTGTTACTCCTTGCAACTGCATGCATTTAATTTTTACTGCGGGAGCAATATGCTCTGCTCTCCAATCTGACACATCCAAAAGTCACGCTGCACTGATGTTTCATATAGAAATAGTGCAACGCAACTTACTGACCATGACACAGTGCTGGGGGCAGGGGAATTTTATGGCATGAACTGACTGAAAAATAAAATGTTCGGAGAACACTGCCCATGTTATGTCTCTGCAGACACCTGGGGTTTGTACAGAGATAAGGGAGACACACAGGATGGCAGCGTCTCCCTCCCCTATATGCACAAGCAGTATAGGTGATGTCAGATTTATGTGGAGCAGTCTTCCAAAATACACATGGGGTATCATAAGGAGCCATCCAGTAATAATCTTATATAGTCAGTGAAAATGTCACAGGTCCAGGAATTTCAGTTACCAGGCTTCTGCTGTCTGAGGTTTCACAAGTGATGGGCATTCAAACATGTCGAAGGGAGTTTAAGGGACTGTCTGCATTCTATTTGACAAATGTAAACTGCAGGATATACAAGTACTGATTGAATACATTTGGAAAGTAACAGATAGTTTGCAGACTGTCCCTCACAGCATGAGATACTGCAGGGACATTCTTGGATGCCCCTAGACATGCTTGGTTGCCCTAGGCAAATGCTTAGCTTCCTATAGCTAAGGCTGGCTCTGTTCCTAACTGTCATGTTACAGGCTGTGTTTGAAAAATTACAGCTAGGAGCTGGTTGGCTGGTCATTTATCACTCCTTATGTGTCTGAACGTTATCTTTTGTTAAAGCTTAATATATTTTGGCTTTAATTCTTTGCCTGAAGAATATTGAACACCCTCCTTCACTATTTCATTGTGATTGTACTGTAGTTATTAGCCATTTTGGTGGGAAACTGCACCAAAGAGTGCAGTTAATTTATTTGGTCTACTCACCTTCATGGAGTTTGTTTGGGAAGTCTAGACTGCCGTCACATTGGCAGCAAATCCACCTTTCTGGGAGGAATAGGTATGGTGGAAGGATGAGTTGGATACACTTGTTCTAGTTTTAAGGTATCCATCGGGTGTTGACTACCCACAATGCATTTGTTGTGGTTGGGTTGCGCTGATTTAAGTTTGTTGTAAATTGCTGCTTTTGGTGTAAATTGCTCCAGGCATTCCAGAGTTATGCTATCAGCTGAAAAATTCTGTGCTGCTGCCTCACCCCTAGGGATGCTTGGGGTGTCTTACCCTGACAGTGTTTGTTTCCAGATTGTAATTCATATGTTTACCAAGTTTGTTTTACATTGGTGCAGGCATTCAGGAGTTATGCTGTCTCCTGAAATAATCTGTGCTGCTTTCCCACCCCTAGGGGTGCTAGGGGTGTCTAACCCCCACAGAGTGTGTTCCCAGATTGTAAGTCAGATGTGACCCAAGTCTGGTGTTAAGTGTTCCAGGCCTTCCACAGTTATGCTGTCTGCTGACATACTCTGTGATGCTAGTACCCCTAGGGGTATTTTCCCTCCACAGTGATTGTTCCCATACTGTGAGGCATATGTGTACCAATTTGTGAGTACATGGCTCCAGCAATTCCAGAGTTATGCTGTATCCTGATACACTGTGTGCTGCGGAGCTCCAGCCAATCAGCTGCTGTCATCTGTTCAGCTCCTAACTGTCATGTGTTTGAATTCTGACTGACTGGAGGTTTCACTGTTGGTTAACAGGAAGATAAAAAAAGTATCGTTGCGCAAAGAAAATAATACAATTTTTATTCAACTGAAAAACTCAGCTCGGTAGGTTTCTCTGGTTAGACAGTATAAACAATTGTACCTTACAATAACCGCTTTGTAAAATTACACTTAAATGAAACTATCCTCATAATAAAACACTTCTAAAGCAGAACAAACTACTATCTTCTATGACCAATTTAAGGCAATACACAATAACAGTTTGCAGTCTCAACAATATTCTACATGGATCAATGCAGTCACATATCATTATTTAGACCTTGGTGCCCCATATATTTTAGTAACACAGTTCCACAGAATTGAGCTCAGTGGTGTACTTTCCAGAAATGCTAGTCTCTCCATATTTATTATAAAAGTTTCTGACGTTGCTATACCTACTAACAACTTTGCTCTGCCAGAATCTACTATTACTCCCCTTTAAACTGTATATAGTTGCAGCTCCCTGCTTCAGTCTCAGTTGATACTTTGTAGTTTATCCAAATTATTAGCAAAAAAAATTCCTGCATACTGATCTCCAGGTGGTCTCTAAAATCAGTAGGAATACTGGAATGGTCACTGATTGATGTCTTGTCAGGTCTTGTCACTGTGTCCTAAAGGAAGGGTAAATGCTATACTTTACTTGCACTATTTGGAGCTGAATATCTGCCTTATCACTGCTCTGTCCTGGCTTCTCTCAAAAGATGCAGCTGATAATTAAGTGTAATTTACTGGCAGGTACTTTCCCTGTGCTTTTAGACAGGTTTTCCATAAGCTGTTATAGCAGCTTATATTATATATAATATATATAGTATAGCTCCCTAACAGTTCATAACTATACAGTTGTCCTGGAATGTGATGCAATGTCTGTACTGTGATTTGCTCACCTAACTGTTGTCTCTATCACGTTCATGATCCCTCTCTGAGGGTGTCTTGTGTTATGCTTGGGGAGCCATCCCACTGCCTCACGGCCAGCCTCTGGTGCAGAAGTGTCCGCATCTATCCACCCAAGCCGCACCACCATCCTCTGTCATTCCCACACTTCTGGGAGGTTCTGAGGGAATCATTGAGATTTTAGGTAACAGCCCATCACAGCTCAATCTACTAAAATGGCCTTCTCAGCACACCACCAGTCCCCAGAGTCCAACTGTCCACTGTCTGAGCTCATGCTAGTTGCAGCACTCAATGTGCAGTTAAGCCTTTCCCTGCTGTAAGTTTCAGACCATCTGTCCAGGTCTGTGTTCTGTATGGAGGAAGGGGCACAACAGTCCATTACAAGTCTATGGCGTCTCTAATGGTGTGCCACACTTTACATGCTAGAAATCAGATAAAATGGGGTGCCACACTTGCTAGAGATCAGATAGTAGCGAGGTTAAAGACTGCTCTTCATTTTGGCTGTAATACTCACGTTTTTGTACATTGGCTCTAGTCGCCAACTGTGTTCCTATATAATCAAGAAGATGCATGTCTTCCAGAATTTGTTGTCACTCCCGCTGATTAATTCAGTCATTGAATGGGAATACATATCAAAAAGCAATATAAATTGTACAATATGGCTGATGTTTCCTGATACTTAAAAGCCAAACCATTCATACAGTAGGGGTAGATTTACTCAAGATTCTAAAAATAAAAGTGGAGATATTGCCCAAAGCAACCAATCAGATTTTAGCTATAATTTCTCTACTGCTTGCTAGAAAATGTCAGTCAGAATCTGATTGGTTGTTATAGGCAACACCTCCATTTGTCTGATTTAGATGCTTTTGTAAATATACCCATACTCTTGTACAGTGCTTGATGGGATCCAGTTTAAGTGATGTTATCCAGTTCAAATTATCATGCATATGATAAACTATGTTTCATCAAGGCTAGATGTTGTCAGGGATTTGAGGTTCATGCATCTCTCTAAAGGTGCATATACACAGTGCGTTCCTGGCTAAATGCCGATTTTGACTGTACGATTTCCCTTGAACTCCCCGAAGCCCAGAAACACTGGTATTGACTATGCACACGGTGCAATTTTGGCTATATACAATTTTGACTACATACCATTTTGACTATGCTAGAAACTAGATTGTACACAATATAGTCAAAATTGCCATGCCTGTACAGTCTACTTTTTCTTGCGATATCAACCCTATGGGAAGGTGCATCGGTATCGCAAGCTGTAGACACATTGGGGGTCATTCCAAGTTGATCGCTCGCAAGCAGTTTTTAGCAGCCGTGCAAATGCTTTGCCGTCGCCCACTGGGAGTGTATTTTAGCTTAGCAGAAGTGTGAACGGTTGTATCGCAGAGCGGCTACAAAATTTTTTTATGTAGTTTCAGAGTAGCTCAAAACCTACTCAGCACTTGAGATCACTTCAGACTATTCAGTTCTGGATTTGACGTCACAAACCCGCCCAGCGTTCGGCCAGACACGCCTGCATTTTACCTGGCACGCCAGCGTTTTTCCGCACACTCCCTGAAAACGGTCAGTTGCCTCCCAGAAACGCCCACTTCATGTCAATCACTCTGTGGCAAGCAGTGCGACTGAAATGCATCGCTAGACCCTGTGCAAAACGACATCGTTCGTTGTGCCCATACATCGCGCGTGCACATTGCGCAGCATATGCTTGCGCAGAACTGCCATTTTTTAGCCTGATCACTGTGCTGCAAACAAATGCAGCTTGCGATCAACTCGGAATGACCCCCATGGTGCGATATGTGCTAACTTTTCTTATGATTTTGACTGTATAGTCAAAATCGTAAGCACACATCACACCATAAGATATCCAATGCAGTGAAATCCATCCACTGGTGTAGTATGTGGCACATTTCAATAAAGTAGACAGTAATCAAAACAAACTAGATTGCAGTTAGTTTTATTATGCAGCTACAATGAAAGATACTGTATTAAATACCAACAACAAAAGTAAACCCTAAGCCTGTCCAGCTGTAACGCTATATTCAAAGATTCCTTTTGGACAGGTTATGTTCAAGATCCCAGCATCCAAAATACAGATGCCAGAATCCCGACACCTGTCAGAATACTGATGCCGGAATCAAAAAATGTCAGGATCCAGAATCCTGAAGGTAAGTATAGCCGGGAGGGTTAGAGTTAGTGTTAGGCTTCAATTGGGGAAGGTAGCTTTAACAGGCAGGGGGGTAGGGGCAGGTTGAGGAGGTAGGAAGGTTAGAGTTAGGCTGTGGGGAGGGGTGGTTAGGGTTATGCGCCGCCGGGAGGGGGGGGGGGATGGTTTCGGCACTAAGGGGGTAGGGTTAGGCTGCAGGGTGTGTGGCACTATAGTTTAGGCACTATACCGGGGAGGTTAGGGTTAGGCACTAATGCAGGAGGTTAGGGTCAGGCTGCGGTAAGGGTGGGTTAGGGTTAGACGGGTAGGGGTGAGGTAGAATGCTTAACTCAGCTCAGTCGGGATCTTTAGCATTAGGATGCCTGCATCGGTATTCTGGCTGCCTGCACCCCATCTGCCGGTATCTTATGCTCAACTCTTATGGGACAACATACCGTCCATCTCACACAGGTAATTATCATAAATCAGGTTAAAGGTCTCTGTCTCTCTTTTTCTCTGAATTTTCATTATTACGCTATATAATAAGGAGATATAGCTTGTCCGCAAACATACTAAAACATAACACAGAAATCTTGTGCACCCATATATACTATGTTTTTTTAATAAAATAATGAGAGAGAGAGAGAGAGAGAGAGTATAAATGGTTTGCATTTCAGTACATTCATTCAAATTTACTATAACTCATAACATGGGAATTCCTCAAAGGCACACCAAGTAATACAAAGGTGCATCCACAATGACTGATGAGGTGACCAAAAGAGAAAAAGAAAATTACTCTCTGGCACTTAGTAAGTATGATTATAGCTTCTGGTCCTGCAGGGATCAGCTTAACGTTTCTGAAAATCAATGACTAAACTCCAAGAAAAAAGAATTAATCTCCAAATAGATTAAATAAAGTCTTTAGAAATCAATGATTAATTTACAACTGCAGAGGAATTGGCTGCAAACAGATTAAACAAGACTTTGTGTGATTACGAATTTATTTCCCAGGAAATTTTTGTATTCATGGGAATTTGAATATACAGTATGTAAATTCCTGATTTGCATTTTGGAATCCAGGGACATCTATACATTTAATTGGAAAATCTTCTGAAAAAATATCTTATTACCTCCAAGTGATTGTCATGATGCATAAGATTATGTTAGAGAAGTTATCTTCATCATTTTTACAGGTCCCTTGCCATGTTAAGTACATGTCTCTGGAGACGCTGTTGTTTAATGCGATCCTTCTTACTTTAAAACAGCAGGCTATAAAAAAAAGAATTTGAAAATGTGAAACATGGATGCATCTGTTGAATGCTATATTTTAAACATCCTATGGAGTAGAGTAAATTAGAGATGAGTGGGTCTGGTTCTCCAAAAATCGGACCCACCCGAACGTCCTGATCTGAGATGCGATCTGAGTCTGGCTCAGGATTTCCCGCCTGACTCGGATCCCAAAAAGAGGCAAAATGTCTTCCTCCTGCTGTTGGATTCTTAAGGGATTTGGATTCTATAAGGGTCCCCGGTGATCGCGTCATATTCACTCCAACTCTGGAGCTTGTAGTGAGCGGATGTGTCCATGCTGTGTCCTTCCAGGAGTGCTGCTGTGTTGTCCATCAAGGGCTGCTATGTCTGAGCAGGGGTGCCGCTGTGTCCTATGTCCTCCAGTGGTGCTCTGTCCTTGCTGTGTCCATCCACATAGGGGCTGCTGTGTCCTCCAGGGGTGCTCTGTCAAGCTAGGCGTACTCTGTCCCACTGTAAAAAAAATAAAAGCAAAAAATATAATTTTACAAAAAATATATATTTATTTTTGTGCTATATTCTAGTGTACTATACTATTATTTTTCAGTTACACTGCCGGTCAGACACATAATGAATTTGTGAAGGTGGTACCACAGTAATATATTTTATTTTGTACTCATACATATATTGTGTGACACTGTGGGTGAAGGTAGTACCACAGCAATATATTTTATTTCGTACTCACTCATACACATATTGTGTGACACTGTGGGTGAAGGTGGTACCACAGTAACATATTTTATTTCGTACTCATACACATATGGGGGGTAATTCCAAGTTGATCGCAGCAGGAAATTTTTTAGCAGTTGGGCAAAACCATGTGCACTGCAGGGGAGGCAGATATAACATGTGCAGAGAGAGTTAGATTTGGGTGGGTTATTTTGTGTCTGTGAAGGGTAAATACTGGCTGCTTTATATTTACACTGCAAATTAGATTGCAGATTGATCACACCACACCCAAATCTAACTCTCTCTGCACATGTTACATCTGCCCCACCTGCAGTGCACATGGTTTTGCCCAATTGCTAACAGAATTCCTGCTGCGATCAACTTGGAATAACCCCCATTGTTTGACACTGTAAGTGAAATTAAACCGCAGTCTTAAATTACTATTTTGGACTCATTGTTATAAGTCACCGCTGAGACTCATTCCTGTTTGCATTCCAGCTGTTGCTTTGAATACCTTGCTACCTGACTCCATATATTTATTTTTGTGCTGTACTCCAGTGTACTATACTATTAGTTTTCTCTGACACTGCCAGTCAGACCGCAGTGTATCATACACGTATTGTGACACTGATGATATTGAGAATGAGGATGTCGATGTAACACTGTTTGTGTAAATCAAGCACCAGTGGGAACAGTTGTTGCCCATGATATGACACAGCCCAATTTCATGTTGGGGCAAAAGACAAAAAAAGCCACCTCTTATGTGTGGAATTATTTCTACCCAAATCCGGACAATTGTCAAGTCATCTGTACGATTTGTAAAGCAAGAGTAAGTAAAGGTAGGAACTTTAACCATCTAGGAACCTCCTCCCTGTTACGTCACTTGTAGCGCATTTATACAAAGTTTTTGTCAATATCAGAAACTTTGGCTTTTAATTATGGGCTGTTTGTTGATGAATTTTGGAATATTTGCAGCTCTGTTGTGCAGCTATTCATTTTCTTGGTTTCTTAAGCTTCGTCAGAATAGTATTTTTTTTTTGGTTATTAAAAATGTGTTGTAAATTAGTAATAGTCATATAGTCATATTAGTGCAATAACCAATAATAATTTTTGTCTATGCAATAAAGACCATCACCAATGCCCCCAATGATTAATTATTATTTTTTAGAATCAAACAAATAAAATTAAATTACTAATCAATCCTTTCTTCCACTACATACAAACTCTAACCCCCCCCCTATGTCCCCAGATTTGGGTTTCATATTTTATTTTATTTTTTTAAATACAAAAAAAGCTAAAATCACAGGTTTTGGGCATTTTTTTCCCTGGAGTACTGATAACGCCAATAACATTAATTTCCAGGCAATTTCCAGGTAATTTTGACAACAGTACGAAACAATGAAAAATATATATACAATATATATATTTAGATGCTGTAATCATCTGTCAATATTATCCTCAACCTCAATGTAGGATCAGTTCCTGAAAGGCATCTTTGACTTGGAAAAGCAGCCTGTGGCTCTCCACCTGAACTACAATTTCCAGGATCCATGCTGTTTGTTGGGCCTGCTGAGAGTTGTTTGACAACAATGAGTGGAGTTCCTCAAGTTTCCTCAGCCCTGCTTTAAGCAAGGTATGTACCATGAAAATATATATGTTTTTGACCAATATACACAACTACTTTTTGTATTTCCACTTTATTGCAGACATCCTGGCAGGAAGGGAGTGAAATTGTGCCAATTGTGGCTGCGGCTCTCTTATATGGACTCCAAAACCTGCAAGATCCGATGCTTAGATGATGACATTTTGACACGGTTTGGAATACAAGTCTGGTGGGAAAACCCAAGCTGAGCATGTACATCTCTAGCCCATCCTCCCTCATATATTTGCTTTGGAATAAAAATAATATTACATTTACTGTTACTAATCAATCCTTCCTTCCTTCCTTCCTCCTTTACAGGGCTTCCACTACATTCATACTCTTACTACCTACATACCACCATTTGTTAAGTGGATAGTGGGTACAATGGAATTTTGCCATTTTTTAAATGTCCTGGTACAGTCAAGTAATTGCTGTTCTGCTAATATGGAATCTTTCTCCTACTGCCCATATTATCCCCTCCTACCTCATAAATTTGCTTTGGAATAAAAAATAACATTAAATTTACTAAATAATCAATCCTTCCTAACTTTACCTGCCTGCCACTACATCATACTCCACCTCCCTCGAGCCTCTGATCTAGTTCTTGATAAATGAAAACATTATTTGTTTCTATGGGTTCATATACACTAAATCTCTGAGTCTAAGACATTCCAAACCGTGCCATACATGGCGGGATATGGGAAAGGTGTATGCGGACACATGTGCAGTTAGTTAAACTGCCACAATGTCTTCCACTGCAGTGCCATTCTGTTTCCTAGATGTGCCATGTTGGAAGTTTAAGTGCCACATGTTTGTTCTGCCCACTGCTGTCACTTAGCTTAGTCATCCAGCCACCTCTGTGCAAACTTTTGGCCTAAACTGGATGAAACCAATATTGTGAGCTGTGAGATAGTAAAATTGACTATTATTGAGGTTAATAATTCTGGGATTTTAGCTGTTTTCATGATATTTGTAGAAAAAAAAAATCCAAAGCTAGAACCAAAACCCACATGGGTGGTTTTGGTAAACCCAAATACAGATCCAAAACACAAAGGAGACACAGAACCAAACCAAAATCAAATCCCTTGATGGGACCCGGTATACATCTCTAGTGTAAACCTTTTGATTATTTTTAATAGTGTTGATACAGTATCCCCTAATGTTCTCTTTGTCTTCTAAACTATTTACATTTCATACTCTAGGACAGAAACATTTAAGCTCAGACCATACCTGAACAAACAACATTAATCTAAGTTTACTTGGTTTTTCAGCAACCCATACTTAATACTTGCCTACTTTTGAAAACATTGTTTAGAGAGAACGTGCAAGTGCTGTAGCACCTATACAAATTGCCAATGAGTTTGTCACATGCCATATAAAGGGTGGAATGGAGCTACTGAACATGCCCAGTGGCAGCAGATTGCCTACCAAGTCTGCTGTGTGTCTCTGTGGATCTGAGTGCATAGCACCAGAGAGAGAATCTGGTAAGTGGCTTACGTGATGATTGGGCCTGCATATATCTGATGTACTGTATTACATAAACTGCACTTTATTTGCAGCAGACTATGGGGCAGATGTATTAAGACTGGAGAAGGCATAAAGAAGTGATAAAGTGGTGATAAATGCAAGGTGATAACACACCAGCCAATCAGCTCCAATATGTAAATTTACAGTTATGAGCCGATTGGCTAGTGCGTTATCACCTTGTAGTTATCACTGTTTTATCACTTCCTTATGCCTTTTCCAGGCTTAATACATCTGCCCCAATGTTTGTTACAGTACAAGCTAATTATGCATCCTTCATAGGCTGGCTACAATCGCTCTAAAATCAAACATTTGGAAACTCCCATCGAGAAATCCTGCGATTGACCCTGGTATCACACCACACATGGACAATAGATGGCCATTTGAGCTGACAACTGTGGATCCCACTTTCTTCCTGCTTTATTGTCATATCTGTTTGTATTTGTTAGTAAAATGTACATACTATAACAGCTGATTATATTACTGACATGTGTCTGTTTCTTTGATTAAATGTATTATTGAAAGTGATTATTGGTATTAATAATTTAACTTTGAGAGCTGCACACATGGCCCCTGGAGAACATTTGGTTGCCTAACATTGCCTTGGCCTGCTTTTTAGGTGAAATTAATGAGTACATTGGAAAGACTGTGTATGAAGGGTTTTATCGAGAATGCATTGGTTTATATTTTGTATGAAAATTAGTTGAGTGCAAAATGACATTAGTGTAAAGGGATGCTGTTAGCATCCTGGTGGTCGGGGATGCCGGTGGTCATGTGACCCATGGCCAAATCCTGTCACGTCTTAGAATCCCAGTGCCAGAACACTGACCACCGACAACTCAAAGGTAAGTATCGGGCTGATGGTTAGGGCCTGGGGGGGATTAAGGTTAGGCACTAGAGTGGTGGTTAGCCATAGCTGCCACCCCCCTGAGTCTTAGCTCTACCCATCACCCCCTCTATCTTAGCCCTAGCTGCCACCCCAGTTGGGTTACAGTAGGGAACAGGGGAGAGGTAAAATAATTACTCCGTCCCGTCGGAATTTTAATTGTCAAGATGTCGGTGTCAGTAATGTGAACGCCAGCATACCAACCGCCGACCTTCTGTATCACACCCAGTGCAAATTGTAAATGAAAATGAATTTAATGAAAGACAACGTTGATTTAAATTGTGTATGGACATTAACAGAATTATCTAAAAACAAGAAGTAATTGTAACAGTCGTGAACATATTAAACTTTGTGCTATCTATTTCACCTGTAGTGAATAACCCTTATTTTCACTGAATATTAGAATATAGTAGTTCTGTAAACATATTAAGAGAAGCTCTACAGTATATTAACTAATTGTGCTAAAAATCAGTGGGGTAAATTTACTAAGGTGGGAGTTTTTTTAGAACTGGTGATGTTGCCCACAGCAACCAATCAGATTCTATTATCTTCTAGAAGCAGCTAGATAAATGTTAAGTAGAATCTGATTGGTTGCTATGGTCAATATCACCAGTTCTAAAAAAACTCCCACCTTAGTAAATTTACCCCAATGTGGCTGAAGGCTTATTAAATATATTTCCTCTGTGTATCCCAATTCTAGCAGTTCCAGCATTCTATGTAACTGCAACAATGACCTACTGCTACTTTCATACTTAAATGTGCAATGGAGGACAATAATGGCTGTACCAATAGCATGTTTTTTTGAATAAACTTTTTTATTTAATATCAAAATCAGGTACAGGTCTTATACAGCATCATATTTCTTAAGGATAGATACATTGTACATTTCATAGGATAATGTGTCTATACGTATGAATTACAACCAAAAGCCATTTAGGCCTCTTATAAAATGTGCATATCTTAAAATATCTAATGCCTTAAGTAAGATATAAGCGATTTCGAGTTAAGCCTTAACTGAACCGGGGGACATTTCTCGGATCAACAGAATAGTAGGCTATGAATTATATCAGTCTTTGAGGAAAAAGTATAGGAAAAGGAATATTAGGCTCATTTTCTATAGTAGTATCTCTGTAATTCCAGTTTAGTATAATTTTGAGATTCTCAGGTATAACTCAATTTAGTTAAAATATAATAGTTGCATACTACTATAGTATATTCATAAAAACCAGCCATTATCATATGAAGAAGGCTCTGACTGCTATAGTTATCGAGACCTGAATCTATAATAACTAAGATAAACATTAGAATTGAACTGAGGGATAAGGTGATAGACATTACACATGAGGAATGGTAGGAGAAGGGGTGTGTGGGGGTAATGGTGAGCAGGATGTTATACCCAACCTTAGGTTATTCATTTTCAGTATCCCTGATATTTACCAATCGACTAGAATTGTTCAACTGCCCATGACTGCCATAAACACTCAAATGTAGGATTAATCATAGATACTGTAGATTAGGATTTATTCTATAAAGACTCTTCCAGTCTACATTACCTATATATTTATAAATAGCTTCTCATGAGTGGGGGTCTAATGAAACCATGTATCTGTGTTTTGGAATTGTGGTGCAGACATATTTGTACTAGTCATCATAGATTTCACATCATAATAGAATAGCTGAAGCAATTTCACTTGTAACTCTTTAAGACTAGGCGTTGTACGTTTTGTCCAATGGATTAAGATATTTTTTTTCTGCCAGTGTAACTAAAACTGTTACAAAATGGGTTGTAGAATTTCTCTCAGCACCTAGATTCCAATTTTGAATATCAGCAAAGATACATGCCAGGGGATCTGGAGACAATTTCAAATGGAGTATTTTCTCAGCAAATTAAAATCATTTATTCCAGAATCTTCTGATTTTCAAGCAATACCAAAAGCAGTGGAAAAATTTGGCATTCGCCATTTAGCAATTCGCACATGGTTTCTGAAACATTGAAATTTTTGCGTTGTGCAGGGACAAAATAAGCCTTGTGTAATATATGGAAATGTACCTCTTGCAAATAAGCTGACTGTAGAGTTTTCAACGAGGTTAAATAATGAGTTAGAGCAGGCTGTGTGATGGACAATTCTTGCAGATCACTTTGCCATTGACTCCAAAGACGTTTCTCCAATGAGGTCTTGGAAATAGTCTTTAAAGGTAAATATAACTGTTTAGTTTTAAAAACACTTTTTTGCATTAGTTGGAGTAAAGACTCTAAAATCTAATTTGTTAGTATTCCTCATATCAAAAGGAATCTCAGAGGTACTTGGAGAAACATGTAGAAATTGTTATTAGGAATCTGATATATTTCTCTGATACTGTTAAGATAGGATACTCCCACCCCAGTCAAATACTTTTGAGAGCACATTAAGGCATTTTTTACGCCAATTACTGAATCCAGAGATGTATAAGGATGGAGGGAAGGAGGCATTTCCCCATAATGGTAAGTAAGATGATATATGTGGGTTTCTGCATAGTTTTCTATTTAGGCTTAACCAAGCCTTATATGTGTCACTAAACATTATATTGGAAAGAATATGTGGGGGAATTTTTGAGGGTTTATAATGCAAAAGAGCTCCTGGTGAATATGGTGAGAAGAGGGCGTTGTCTAGTTCTACATTAGTACAAGTTGTCTTTTCCAACAGCCAATCACTAATGTATTTGAAAAAGACTGTTAGGGAATAGGTTGCAAAATCTTGAATTCCTAATCCACCAGATGATCTGGGCATGGATAATTTAGATGGAGCTATCTTGGGCTTGTGTCCTTGCCATAAAAAACAGGACATCTGTTTTGACAATTTTGTAAGATCTGGTTTAGAGATAGCTATCGGCAGCATTTGGATATAGCAAAAAAAATTTGGGAAAATCACACTTTTTAAAACCTCTGCCCTGCCAAAAAGTGATAGTGGGAGCAGTTTCCATTATCTAACATAGTTTTTACTTTACTAAAAAGTGGGGTAAAGCTTGCTGCGTAAAGAGCAGAAGGTGTGGATGTAATCTGGACCCCTAAATATTTGATCAGTGATGTTTTGAAAGTGAAGTTGGTCAATAAGGGTATATTCTGATAACCATCAGGTTTTTTAATTATAGGGAGAATTTCAGATTTTTCAATATTTATATTATAACCAGACACCCTACCAAAAGATTCAATTATAGGCAATAGCACAGAAATAGAATGTGTGGGATTCAACATGAATAGCAGAATATCGTCTGCGAAAAGTGAAATTTTTAACTCCTGATTATTTACCCATATACCCCTAAAGTCCTGATCAGATCTCAAAGCCATGGCCAGAGGCTCAATTGCAATGGCAAATAACAGGGGGAAAGCGGGCATCCTTGCCTTGTGCCTTTCTGTATACTGAAGGGTGTGGATAGGAGACCGTTGCATGAGATTTGAGAAGTGGAGTAAAGGTATAAAGTTTTAATAAATGAAATAAATATGTCTTTGAAACCGAATCTTTCCATAGTTTTAAAGAGAAAATGCCAGTAAATGTTGTCAAAAGCTTTCTCAGCATCGACTGAAAGTATGACGCCGGAAGCCTTATTGTGGGAGGAAGAGGAGTGAAGGTATTGAATCACCGATAAGACCTTCCTTACATTTAAAACCGAATGCCTCCCCTGTATAAATCCCGTTTGGTCAAGGTGTATTATATCTGGGAGAACTTGTTTTAGTCTAGTTTCTACAATTTTTATGAGCAGTTTGTAATCGGAATTTAGTAATAAAATTGGTCTGTAAGAGCCTGGTAGAGCTAAGTCTGTGCTTGCTTTTTAGTAAAACTTTAATAATCGCTTCATTGTAGTAGAGTGGGTTGGTTGTTAAGAATAAAATTGTAAACTGAAACCAAGGTTTCACTAATCTGGGGGGAAATAATTTTGTATAAGTCGCTACCAAAGCCGTCCGGGCCCGGAGCTTTGGCAGATTTCAAAGAATAAATTGCATTAGTTAGTTCTTCTAATGAAATGGGCTTGGATAGAGATTCTGACCAAGCAGATAAAACTTGCGGGTATTTTAAATTTGACCAAATATGGTCATGTGTGTTGATTGGGGTGCTGGGCGGTTCTGAAAACATTTGATGTGTTGAGTATAATTGAGAATAAAAGTCCAATATTACAGATATTTGGATATCATAAGTAGGGAGAGAACCATTAGCTAATCTAAGAGGGCGGATTACCATTGGGGCCCTTGAGCCATTTAAAATGTTCGTAAGCAATTTGCCAACTTTATTACCAAACATATGATATTTGTAGTTTATAGAATGAGCATATCTATCTCCCATCTTAATCAATAACTCATCAAAGTGTGTTTTTACCATTAAATATTTGGTTTTATTTAATGGAGAAGGGTTAGATTGATATAGGGCATAAGACTTTAATAAAAAATTTTGAATTTTGAAATAAACTGTAGAATACTGCTTACATAGAGAAGTCGTATATGAAAATATCTTCCCTCTTATGACTGCCTTAGCCGATTGCCAGAATAGTGGTGGGTTATCCTCCGCATATCTCTTGTTATTAGTAGCATAATTCGTCCATGACTCCTCCAACCATAGTTTAAATTTAGGTGAATTGGCAGATGGGTAGGGAATCTCCATGTCGCAGGCTCTTATTCTGTTTTCCACAGTTAACACTAAACCACACCAAGGCGTGATCAAAAATTACTATCAGCTTGATATTGACATCTACAATGTGTGGAAACAGGTTCTGAGAAATTAGAAAGTAGTCTATTCTAGATAAAGTTTGGTGTGCAGCTGAAAGGCATGCACAGTATATTCTTTAACTGAAGGATTAATAGCTCTCCACAAATGTATAAGTCATAGCCTCTTAGTGAACATAGGAATACCCAGTTTAGAAAGGGGAGGCGCCAACAGATTAGGGTGTGATTTATCCAAATAAGTGTCAGAAATTAAATTAAAGTCCCCTCCGACTGTTAGGGAATGTGCGCAGTTTGGAGGGAGTTCAGCCAATAATTTTTTAAAGAAACCTTTTTGGTAAGTATTAGCAGTGACGTGCGGTGGGGTGAGGCAGATGAGGCAGAGCCTTTACTGTCACACGAACGTTTGTGCCACAGTTTTGACTATATAAACTATATGAAAAATATAAAGAATTTGTTTGAAATATCTTCTTTGCATTATTCTAATCATTTTTATAGCCAAAACTCTGGAGTAAAAAGTCTATGGCAGGTGAGGCAGTGCCTCACTTGCCTATCTGTTCCGCACATCTCTGATCAAAACTCACCAAACTTCCAGGAGTTTATACTGCTGCACCTGTGTGTAATACCCACATGTACTCTTTGGCTCATATACAGTATTACCTGTAAATCTGGCTCTGGTGCTAGCCAGTGCCTCCTGAGCCATTTAGTTCACCGCACGCCCATGAGTATTAGGACCACATACATTACATTAAAAATATGTTCTATTATATAGGGAAATATGTACAATAACATATCTGCCTTCCAAATCAGCTGTGTCTTTGATAAATTCAACTAGAAGATTATTTTTACATGAGATGGCGGCTCCTCTAGGTTTTGAAGTATACGGAGCAGCTGCTACCAGTTTCCGGTTTAGCATTTGTAGTTTACACATTTCTGAAGTGACTAAATGTGCTTCTTGTATAAAAGCAATGTCTAATTTTTGTTTTGAGAAGTATATTAGGATTTTGTCTGCATTTCGCTAGTGACTGAACACCTCCCATATTGAGTGATCGTGAAATCATATCAAGCATTTACATATCTTGTATATCTATCTGCAAGGATACTGCTATAAACCTTGAAAATAAGGAATCCTCCATTAGTATCTGAGGAAAATGGGAAGGGGGGCAAATGACACATGAAGGAGAAGACATAACCACATACAGGGGGAGGGATGGGACAAAAACAACATATTGAGATAACATTGTCTGAAAAGTTATAAACCAACTATATATATAAATTAGAGATGAGCGCCGGAAATTTTTCGGGTTTTGTGTTTTGGTTTTGGGTTCGGTTCCGCGGCCGTGTTTTGGGTTCGACCGCGTTTTGGCAAAACCTCACCGAATTTTTTTTGTCGGATTCGGGTGTGTTTTGGATTCGGGTGTTTTTTTCCAAAAAACCTAAAAAACAGCTTAAATCATAGAATTTGGGGGTCATTTTGATCCCAAAGTATTATTAACCTCAAAAAACATAATTTCCACTCATTTTCAGTCTATTCTGAATACCTCACACCTCACAATATTATTTTTAGTCCTAAAATTTGCACCAAGGTCGCTGGATGACTAAGCTAAGCGACCCTAGTGGCCGACACAAACACCTGGCCCATCTAGGAGTGGCACTGCAGTGTCACGCAGGATGGCCCTTCCAAAAAACACTCCCCAAACAGCACATGACGCAAAGAAAAAAAGAGGCGCAATGAGGTAGCTGTGTGAGTAAGATAAGCGACCCTAGTGGCCGACACAAACACCGGGCCCATCTAGGAGTGGCACTGCAGTGTCACGCAGGATGGCCCTTCCAAAAAACACTCCCCAAACAGCACATGATGCAAAGAAAAAAAGAGGCGCAATGAGGTAGCTGTGTGAGTAAGATAAGCGACCCTAGTGGCCGACACAAACACCGGGCCCATCTAGGAGTGGCACTGCAGTGTCACGCAGGATGGCCCTTCCAAAAAACACTCCACAAACAGCACATGACGCAAAGAAAAAAAGAGGCGCAATGAGGTAGCTGTGTGAGTAAGATAAGCAACCCTAGTGGCCGACACAAACACCGGGCCCATCTAGGAGTGGCACTGCAGTGTCACGCAGGATGGCCCTTCCAAAAAACACTCCCCAAACAGCACATGACGCAAAGAAAAAAAGAGGCGCAATGAGGTAGCTGTGTGAGTAAGATAAGCGACCCTAGTGGCCGACACAAACACCGGGCCCATCTAGGAGTGGCACTGCAGTGTCACGCAGGATGGCCCTTCCAAAAAACACTCCCCAAACAGCACATGACGCAAAGAAAAAAAGAGGCGCAATGAGGTAGCTGTGTGAGTAAGATAAGCGACCCTAGTGGCCGACACAAACACCGGGCCCATCTAGGAGTGGCACTGCAGTGTCACGCAGGATGGCCCTTCCAAAAAACACTCCACAAACAGCACATGACGCAAAGAAAAAAAGAGGCGCAATGAGGTAGCTGTGTGAGTAAGATAAGCGACCCTAGTGGCCGACACAAACACCGGGCCCATCTAGGAGTGGCACTGCAGTGTCACGCAGGATGGCCCTTCCAAAAAACACTCCCCAAACAGCACATGACGCAAAGAAAAAAAGAGGCGCAATGAGGTAGCTGTGTGAGTAAGATAAGCGACCCTAGTGGCCGACACAAACACCGGGCCCATCTAGGAGTGGCACTGCAGTGTCACGCAGGATGGCCCTTCCAAAAAACACTCCACAAACAGCACATGACGCAAAGAAAAAAAGAGGCGCAATGAGGTAGCTGTGTGAGTAAGATAAGCGACCCTAGTGGCCGACACAAACACCGGGCCCATCTAGGAGTGGCACTGCAGTGTCACGCAGGATGGCCCTTCCAAAAAACACTCCCCAAACAGCACATGACGCAAAGAAAAAAAGAGGCGCAATGAGGTAGCTGTGTGAGTAAGATAAGCGACCCTAGTGGCCGACACAAACACCGGGCCCATCTAGGAGTGGCACTGCAGTGTCACGCAGGATGGCCCTTCCAAAAAACACTCCCCAAACAGCACATGACGCAAAGAAAAAAAGAGGCGCAATGAGGTAGCTGTGTGAGTAAGATAAGCGACCCTAGTGGCCGACACAAACACCGGGCCCATCTAGGAGTGGCACTGCAGTGTCACGCAGGATGGCCCTTCCAAAAAACACTCCACAAACAGCACATGACGCAAAGAAAAAAAGAGGCGCAATGAGGTAGCTGTGTGAGTAAGATAAGCGACCCTAGTGGCCGACACAAACACCGGGCCCATCTAGGAGTGTCACTGCAGTGTCACGCAGGATGGCCCTTCCAAAAAACACTCCACAAACAGCACATGACGCAAAGAAAAAAAGAGGCGCAATGAGGTAGCTGTGTGAGTAAGATAAGCGACCCTAGTGGCCGACACAAACACCGGGCCCATCTAGGAGTGGCACTGCAGTGTCACGCAGGATGGCCCTTCCAAAAAACACTCCCCAAACAGCACATGACGCAAAGAAAAAAAGAGGCGCAATGTAGTAGCTGTGTGAGTAAGATAAGCGACCCTAGTGGCCGACACAAACACCGGGCCCATCTAGGAGTGGCACTGCAGTGTCACGCAGGATGGCCCTTCCAAAAAACACTCCACAAACAGCACATGACGCAAAGAAAAATTAAAGAAAAAAGAGGTGCAAGATGGAATTGTCCTTGGGCCCTCCCACCCACCCTTATGTTGTATAAACAGGACATGCACACTTTAACCAACCCATCATTTCAGTGACAGGGTCTGCCACATGACTGTGACTGAAATGACGGGATGGTTTGGACCCCCACCAAAAAAGAAGCAATTAATCTCTCCTTGCACAAACTGGCTCTACAGAGGCAAGATGTCCACCTCATCATCATCCTCCGATATATCACCGTGTACATCCCCCTCCTCACAGATTATCAATTCGTCCCCACTGGAATCCACCATCTCAGCTCCCTGTGTACTTTGTGGAGGCAATTGCTGCTGGTCAATGTCTCCACGGAGGAATTGATTATAATTCATTTTAATGAACATCATCTTCTCCACATTTTCTGGATGTAACCTCGTACGCCGATTGCTGACAAGGTGAGCGGCGGCACTAAACACTCTTTCGGAGTACACACTTGTGGGAGGGCAACTTAGGTAGAATAAAGCCAGTTTGTGCAAGGGCCTCCAAATTGCCTCTTTTTCCTGCCAGTATAAGTACGGACTGTGTGACGTGCCTACTTGGATGCGGTCACTCATATAATCCTCCACCATTATTTCAATGGGGAGAGAATCATATGCAGTGACAGTAGACGACATGTCCGTAATCGTTGGCAGGTCCTTCAGTCCGGACCAGATGTCAGCATCAGCAGTCGCTCCAGACTGCCCTGCATCACCGCCAGCGGGTGGGCTCGGAATTCTGAGCCTTTTCCTCGCACCCCCAGTTGCGGGAGAATGTGAAGGAGGAGATGTTGACAGGTCGCGTTCCGCTTGACTTGACAATTTTCTCACCAGCAGGTCTTTCAACCCCAGCAGACTTGTGTCTGCCGGAAAGAGAGATCCAAGGTAGGCTTTAAATCTAGGATCGAGCACGGTGGCCAAAATGTAGTGCTCTGATTTCAACAGATTGACCACCCGTGAATCCTTGTTAAGCGAATTAAGGGCTCCATCCACAAGTCCCACATGCCTAGCGGAATCGCTCCGTGTTGGCTCCTCCTTCAATGTCTCCAGCTTCTTCTGCAAAAGCCTGATGAGGGGAATGACCTGACTCAGGCTGGCAGTGTCTGAACTGACTTCACGTGTGGCAAGTTCAAAGGGCAGCAGAACCTTGCACAACGTTTAAATCATTCTCCACTGCGCTTGAGACAGGTGCATTCCACCTCCTTTATCGTGCTCAATTGTATAGGCTTGAATGGCCTTTTGCTGCTCCTCCAACCTCTGATGCATATAGAGGGTTGAATTCCACCTCGTTACCACTTCTTGCTTCAGATGATGGCAGGGCAGGTTCAGTTGTTTTTGGTGGTGCTCCAGTCTTCTGTACGTGGTGCCTGTACGCCGAAAGTGTCCCGCAATTCTTCTGGCCACCGACAGCATCTCTTGCACGCCCCTGTCATTTTTTTAAAAATTCTGCACCACCAAATTCAAGGTATGTGCAAAACATGGGACGTGCTGGAATTTGCCCATATTTAATGCACACACAATATTGCTGGCGTTGTCCGATGCCACAAATCCACAGGAGAGTCCAATTGGGGTAAGCCATTCCGCGATGATCTTCCTCAGTTGCCGTAAGAGGTTTTCAGCTGTGTGCGTATTCTGGAAACCGGTGATACAAAGCGTAGCCTGCCTAGGAAAGAGTTGGCGTTTGCGAGATGCTGCTACTGGTGCCGCCGCTGCTGTTCTTGCGGCGGGAGTCCATACATCTACCCAGTGGGCTGTCACAGTCATATAGTCCTGACCCTGCCCTGCTCCACTTGTCCACATGTCCGTGGTTAAGTGGACATTGGGTACAGCTGCATTTTTTAGGACACTGGTGACTCTTTTTCTGAGGTCTGTGTACATTTTCGGTATCGCCTGCCTAGAGAAATGGAACCTAGATGGTATTTGGTACCGGGGACACAGTACCTCCAACAAGTCTCTAGTTGGCTCTGCAGTAATGATGGATACCGGAACCACGTTTCTCACCACCCAGGATGCCAAGGCCTCAGTTGCTTTGCAGTAGGATGACTGCTGTGATATTTCATCTTCCTCGCAAAGGACTGTTGGACAGTCAATTGCTTGGTGGAAGTAGTAAAAGTGGTCTTACGACTTCCCCTCTGGGATGACCATCGACTCCCAGCAGCAACAACAGCAGCGCCAGCAGCAGTAGGCGTTACACGCAAGGATGCATCGGAGGAATCCCAGGCAGGAGAGGAATCGTCAGAATTGCCAGTGACATGGCCTGCAGGACTATTGGCATTCCTGGGGAAGGAGGAAATTGACACTGAGGGAGTTGGTGGGGTGGTTTGCGTGAGCTTGGTTACAAGAGGAAGGTATTTACTGGTCAGTGGACTGCTTCCGCTGTCACCCAAAGTTTTTGAACTTGTCACTGACTTATTATGAATGCGCTGCAGGTGACGTATAAGGGAGGATGTTCCGAGGTGGTTAACGTCCTTACCCCTACTTATTACAGCTTGACAAAGGCAACACACGGCTTGACACCTGTTGTCCGCATTTCTGTTGAAATACTTCCACACCGAAGAGCTGATTTTTTTGGTATTTTCACCAGGCATGTCAGTGGCCATATTCCTCCCACGGACAACAGGTGTCTCCCCGGGTGCCTGACTTAAACAAACCACCTCACCATCAGAATCCTCCTTGTCAATTTTCTCCCCAGCGCCAGCAACACCAATATCCTCCTCATCCTGGTGTACTTCAACACTGACATCTTCAATCTGACTATCAGGAACTGGACTGCGGGTGCTCCTTCCAGCACTTGCAGGGGGCGTGCAAATGGTGGAAGGCGCATGCTCTTCACGTCCAGTGTTGGGAAGGTCAGGCATCGCAACCGACACAATTGGAGTCGGACTCTCCTTGTGGATTTGGGATTTCGAAGAACGCACAGTTCTTTGCGGTGCTACTGCTTTTGCCAGCTTGAGTCTTTTCATTTTTCTAGCGAGAGGCTGAGTGCTTCCATCCTCATGTGAAGCTGAACCACTAGCCATGAACATAGGCCAGGGCCTCAGCCGTTCCTTGCCACTCCTTTTGTTAATTCGCATATTGGCAAGTTTACGCTTCTCCTCCGACAATTTTATTTTAGGTTTTGGAGTCCTTTTTTTACTGATATTTGGTGTTTTGGATTTGACATGCTCTGTACTATGACATTGGGCATCGGCCTTGGCAGACGACGTTGCTGGCATTTCATCGTCTCGGCCATGACTAGTGGCAGCAGCTTCAGCACGAGGTGGAAGTGGATCTTGATCTTTCCCTAATTTTGGAACCTCAACATTTTTGTTCTCCATATTTTAATAGGCACAACTAAAAGGCACCTCAGGTAAACAATGGAGATGGATGGATACTAGTATACTTATGGATGGACTGCCGAGTGCCGACACAGAGGTAGCTACAGCCGTGGACTACCGTACTGTGTCTGCTGCTAATATAGACTGGATGATAATGATATGAAATCAATATATATATGTATATATAATATCACTAGTACTGCAGCCGGACAGGTAGATATATATTTATTAGGTAATGATGACTGATGACGGACCTGCTGGACACTGTCAGCTCAGCAGCACCGCAGACTGCTACAGTAAGCTACTATAGTAGTATGTATCAAGAAGAAAGAAAAAAAAAACCACGGGTAGGTGGTATACAATTATGGATGGACTGCCGAGTGCCGACACAGAGGTAGCTACAGCCGTGGACTACCGTACTGTGTCTGCTGCTAATATAGACTGGATGATAATGATATGAAATCAATATATATATGTATATATAATATCACACGTACTGCAGCCGGACAGGTAGATATATATTTATTAGGTAATGATGACTGATGACGGACATGCTGGACACTGTCAGCTCAGCAGCACCGCAGACTGCTACAGTAAGCTACTATAGTAGTATGTATCAAGAAGAAAGAAAAAAAAAAACCACGGTTAGGTGGTATACAATTATGGATGGACTGCCGAGTGCCGACACAGAGGTAGCTACAGCCGTGGACTACCGTACTGTGTCTGCTGCTAATATAGACTGGATGATAATGATATGAAATCAATATATATATGTATATATAATATCACTAGTACTGCAGCCGGACAGGTAGATATATATTTATTAGGTAATGATGACTGATAACGGACCTGCTGGACACTGTCAGCTCAGCAGCACCGCAGACTGCTACAGTAAGCTACTATAGTAGTATGTATCAAGAAGAAAGAAAAAAAAAAAACCACGGGTAGGTGGTATACAATTATGGATGGACTGCCGAGTGCCGACACAGAGGTAGCTACAGCCGTGGACTAACGTACTGTGTCTGCTGCTAATATAGACTGGATGATAATGATATGAAATCAATATATATATGTATATATAATATCACTAGTACTGCAGCCGGACAGGTAGATATATATTTATTAGGTAATGATGACTGATGACGGACCTGCTGGACACTGTCAGCTCAGCAGCACCGCAGACTGCTACAGTAAGCTACTATAGTAGTATGTATCAAGAAGAAAGAAAAAAAAAAACCACGGGTAGGTGGTATACAATTATGGATGGACTGCCGAGTGCCGACACAGAGGTAGCTACAGCCGTGGACTAACGTACTGTGTCTGCTGCTAATATAGACTGGATGATAATGATATGAAATCAATATATATATGTATATATAATATCACTAGTACTGCAGCCGGACAGGTAGATATATATTTATTAGGTAATGATGACTGATGACGGACCTGCTGGACACTGTCAGCTCAGCAGCACCGCAGACTGCTACAGTAAGCTACTATAGTAGTATGTATCAAGAAGAAAGAAAAAAAAAAACCACGGGTAGGTGGTATACAATTATGGATGGACTGCCGAGTGCCGACACAGAGGTAGCTACAGCCATGGACTAACGTACTGTGTCTGCTGCTAATATAGACTGGATGATAATGATATGAAATCATTATATATATGTATATATAATATCACTAGTACTGCAGCCGGACAGGTATATATATTTATTATGTAATGACTGATGACGGACCTGCTGGACACTGTCAGCTCAGCAGCACCGCAGACTGCTACAGTAAGCTACTATAGTAGTATGTATCAAGAAGAAAGAAGAAAAAAAAAACACGGGTAGGTGGTATACAATTATAATATTATATATATATTAATTATATACAATTATATATATATATATATATATTAATTAAACTGGTGGTGATTATTAAACTGGTGGTCAGGTTACTGGTCACACTATCAGCAACTTGCAAGTAGTACTCCTAAGCATACAATCACAATATATATTATACTGGTGTGGCACTCTGGCAGCAAAAGTGTGCACTGTACGTTATATGTAGTATGTACTCCTGAGTCCTGAGTCCTGCTCTCAGACTCTAACTGCTCCCCACTGTCAGTGTCTCCCCCACAAGTCAGATAATACAATACAGTCACACTATCTATCACTTCACTTCAGCAAGTACTAGTAGTAGTAGTACTCCTCCTAATGCTCCCCAAAATTACTACTGTGTCTCTCTCTAGTGAGACTGTCTCACTCTCTTCTCGAATCTCTATAAACGGAGAGGACGCCAGCCATGTCCTCTCCCTATGAATCTCAATGCACGTGTGAAAAATGGCGGCGACGCGCGGCTCCTTATATAGAATCCGAGCCTCGCGAGAATCCGACAGCGTGATGATGACGTTCGGGCGCGCTCGGGTTAACCGAGCAAGGCGGGAGGATCCGAGCCTGCTCGGCCCCGTGTAAAAAACCCTGAAGTTCGGGCGGGTTCGGATTCCGAGGAACCGAACCCGCTCATCTCTAATATATATATATATATATATATATATCAAAACACATATAGCATGCATATGAACTTGTGAATCTATTAAGATTCAACTTCCGGCAAGATGTCTACGCCTCTTATTAAGAAGGAGCAGAACTCTCTTTCCGAAGCAGTAATCCTCACTACACCTCTACAAATCGAAGAGTCTGCTTGTAAAATGATGTACCGTTCAAGACAACAAAAAAATAGAAATACACATATACTGTAGTAAACTTGAACAATAAATCAACAGCTAACAATCTTAGAATGAAGGTAATTAGAAAAGAAGAGAGTGGTCCACCAGCGCTGTTTGCATGGAACTCCGTGCGAATAATCTTCTGTCTGTGAGTGTCCTATACACTCAATGAAGCAGAAGAAGAAGACTTGATCAGATACAGAATGATATTTATCTTTAAAAGGTTTCACCCTTGGATGTATCCAACTCACCTAAAATTAGTGAGATGAGTTCATCAATAGGTATCTTTAAACTTCCACTTTGTTTTTACATCAGACAAATGGTCATATGGAAACACACTCACCAATTTCATGGGCCCTATGTTCACCAAAAGCTACTTTAGCTGTACTGCAAAAAAGGATAGTGATACTGCGCTCTCTTTATAACAAAGGTGTCCTATGGGTGACTTGCAGCTGGGAGCATGGCTGTATTACGACAGCCTCTAGAAGTGACAGATAAAAAAGGAGATTTGCTCCCTGCGCATTACCACCACAGGAAAATAAGAAATACGTTAGGCTTTGTAATATTCCAAAAACGAGTTTTATTAATATATGACGGAAGTGATCATAAATCAATACTGCCTGAAATAGGAAATTATTATCTTTAACCCTGATTGCCACAAATAATAACTGATAGAGGGAAATAAAATGGTATGTATAGGTTATGACTAAAATGTGTTACCTAGTACCGGTACACTAAACAAACAAGACAATTTGTACACAAAGACTGACACCACAAAATCACATATAAAAGGTAGAGAGAAGCGCTATGTGCATCTTACTCTATCTACCAAGCAGTCATTTAAATAGACTCACAGGTCAAAAATCCGTACTCTCCACCGTAGGGGTTAAAAACCTAAAGTCCAATTGACACAAAGTCCATCCGCTGATACATTGAAGTTCTTTATAGTGGTCACAGCAAAACCACAACCTCTGAGTGGGTGGGAACCATTTGGAACAAAGTAACATAAAGTAACATAAAGTCATCGAAGCCATCTAGGCGAAACGCGTTGATTACCGATAGACTGGATCCCCTGACAGCAGCGCTAGACGTCTGCAGCGCACTGTTAGGAGTCTGCCGGCAGACATCTCCTTCAACTCGCACAAAGGTAACTATTACGGGGAGAGCATCTGGACATCTAAGACACACCACGGAGGTCCTGATATAGGGCTGGTACAGTCACGACCATTTGCCCTACATTGCGGGGACCAACAGGACAATTAACACCCGCCACGAAGGAGGACCCATATACAGATGAGGTAAGCAGCAAACTTTAAACCTCACTCTTTATGGACCAGCTGGGACAAGTGATTGAATATACCAGCTTCATCACTAAGCTCTGTGAGATGCAGGACTTTATGTTACTTTGTTCCAAATAGTTCCCACCCACTCAGAGGTTGTGGTTTTGCTGTGACCACTGTAAAGAACTTCAATGTATCAGCGGATGGACTTTGTGTCAATTGGACTTTAGGTTTTTAACCCCTACGGTGGAGAGTACGGATTTTTGACCTGTGAGTCTATTTAAATGACTGCTTGGTAGACAGAGTAAGATGCACATAGCGCTTCTCTCTACCTTTTATATGTGATTTTGTGGTGTCAGTCTTTGTGTACAAATTGTCTTGTTTGTTTAGTGTACCGGTACTAGGTAACACATTTTAGTCATAACCTATACATACCATTTTATTTCCCTCTATCAGTTATTATTTTTGGCAATCAGGGTTGAAGATAATAATTCCCTATTTCAGGCAGTATTGATTTATGATCACTTCCGTCATATATTAATAAAACTCGTTTTTGGAATATTACAAAGCCTAACGTATTTCTTATTTTCCTGTGGTGGTAATGCGCAGGGAGCAAATCTCCTTTTTTATCTGTCACTTTAGCTGTACTGCTTGTTTATAGTTGTATCACAGGGGGAACCAGCTTCAAATGAGGTATCAAGCAGAGTTGTTCTCCATCCATTCATTTATTTTAAAAAGCAGTCACAACATGAAGACAAAGTCTACACAAAAAAAATTCACAAAAAAATATGTAGTTAAAAACTCAGGGGTTGTATCACTCTACTCCATAAGGACCTCAAACATTAGCCTCTCACCAATTCATTCCCGGGGGAAAAACTGGGTGATCAAAAACCAAGTTTAAAGGAAAAAAGATCTTATTACCAAATGGCATGTAGTAGTGAAAAATCCCTGTAGATAAAATCACAATCACCAAAGTGTTTCAGAAATGTTTCCTTACTCAGGGTGTAGAGTGAGCAAGCTAACATCCATATTTATACCTAATGGTCAGATCATGTGATCTACAGCCAATCACGATGCAGTTTCATTGAAACACATAAAAAAGATACACAAATTCCATAAAAATAATATCCACAATTTACATCATAAATATAAGAGTATCTTCTCACATATAGAGTTAAATTCATCCCATTTAAATCCATAAAACACATAATTATTGTATTTAATAAAAAAATCAGTTCCATAAAAACAATGGATTGGATCTCTGAAATGTCAACAATATGATCCCATGTTAAACACACAATTCCATTTCATATTTTCCCTCTTGCTCTATAAATAGTAAAACATCAAATCACATTCCCTTTTCCATAAAACATCAGTATTATACAATCTTCCTTATTGGATGGTTTTTAGCGCCGTTTCTGTTGTCATGGAAACAGCTTGTGTTCCACCTATTCACCGGAAGTGACGGAAACGGATATCCTCCCCCGGCGGCATTCTGCTCTCCTCTATGAACTAATAAACATCCTGTCCTCTATGATGCACGGACACGTCGCACCGTAAACCAGAAGTGTACCCACGTCACTTCCTTTCGATGTAATGCAAACAGGAAGAATTGTATTGAAACGTGGAACGCAATGGGACTCCATCCAGTATAGACTCATTCCACATAAAAATAAATGGGAGGTACAAACAATTAGTATTTAACATTAAGGAATATATACATACAAATCTTTAACATTACTCAATTTAACACATCTGCATTTTACAAAAACCATTTGGTTTCAAATTAGGCATTCAGTCCTCTAGGAGCAAGGGTCCTTAATTCATAGATAGTTTTCATCTCCATTCTTGCTAATTTAATATCTTTATCATCCATCCTCCAACTTGACTGAACAGTTTTTATTCCACAAAAGTTAACCAGATTTTTGATATTACACTGATGTTGATCTCTAAAATATAGTGAAACTGTATGTGTTTCAAGTCCTTTTTTTATATTTCTAATGTGTTCAGCTAGACAAGTTTACAGCATATATGTAGTTTTGCCCACATATTGGGCTTTACACGAACATTCAAGGAGATATATATATAATATTTCAAATTGCAAGTAACAAAATCCCTAATCTGATAAATTTGGTTTGTTTGACATGATTTGTACTCTGTAATTTTGCTGGTACCACTTTTACATGTGTGGCACATGATACAGGTTCTGCATCTAAAAAAAACCTCGATACCTTTACAATCAGAGGTTTAGGGATCGATACCACACTTTTAACTACTGTATCCTTCAGATTGCGAGATTTTCTATATATAAACTTTGGATTCCCTGAAACATACTTCTTTAATAAAGGGTCTCTTTCCAAGATTCCCCAATGTTTTGTTATATTTTTTTTCAACCTGTTTGTGTTGACTAGTATAGTTTAAAATAAAGGCTACATTGCTCTCACAATATTTGGAATTCCTTTCTGTCTCTACCTTGCATTTTAAAGCTTTCTGTCTGTCCATATTAAGACCTCTATTCATAGCCACAGTCACTGCCTCCGTTTTGTAACCTTTAGATCAAAATTGTTTCTCCAAATTACTGGCTTGTAACTCGTATTCTTTTATTTCAGTACAATTCATACGAATACATTGAAACTGGCTGATAGGAATACTACTCAGCCAATTGTTATGGTGATTACTAGAAAGATCAATACATGAATTGCAATCTGTTGGCTTAATAAAGTTTTTTGTCTTCAGTTGTCCTTCCACGTAAATATTTAAATCTAAAAAATTAACCTGCAAATCACTGACATCGAAGGTAATTCTAATATTCATATTATTTTCATTTTAAATATGAACAGAAAGAGTCTAAGGAGGATTGATCTCATCACGCAAATAATACACCAGACTGGCACCAAAGTCATGCCCGTTCCACACTTGTTGTTTTTCCCAATGTGCCATAAACAGGTTCGCATACCTTGGTGCCAGTCTGGTGCCCATCGCAGTCCCCATTAGTTTCAGGTAAAAACTGTCAGAAAACCACAAAAAATTGTTATGTAGAATAAGCAATATTCCTTCTATTATAAAGTTCTTCCTGTCCTCTGACATATTAGTTTTAACTAAAAAAAAGCGGGTAGCTTCTAAACCCTGCTCATGATTTATCACCATGTACAGCGATGTTACATCTGCTGTCACAAGAAAAAAATGTGAAGACCATTCTATTTCTGCCAATTTATTGATTACTGATATAGTATCTTTCAAATAGGATGGGGTGGCTTTAACCAGGGGTTGTAAAAAGTTATCAATAAAAAGTGACAAATTGGACAAACAAGAATTTGTTCCTGCCATGATAGGGCATCCTGTTTTTTAAAAAAAATATCTTTATGTATCTTGGGTAAGTTGTAGAGAGCTGGTATTGATGGGTTCTCTATACACATAAACAGATGTTACTCATCTGTAATTGCCTGCTTATACATATACAATGCCAAAAAAGTATCAAACTTCTTCAGAATACCCACACTAGGATTCCCTCTCAACTTCCTATGTAATTGTCTCATTACCTCTTCATTATATTGTTCTACAGTAAGTCCTTTATTACTATCCCCCTCCCCCTTGTCAGCAGGTTTGATGACAATTTCTTTATTTTCCATTAAATGTTTGAGGGCCACCCATTCCTTCCTAGCTAAATTAACTTTTCTATTAGGTTTGAACCTGGTGGTTTCCAAATCTTCTTTTACAAGTTTTTTGAAGGATTCTATAAAACACCCCTTTTTATGTTTAGGGTAGAAACTGGAATTCCTTTTAAATTTGGTATTAACTGTTTCTTTATTCCCATCTCCAGGATTCTCCTCAAAAAACCTTTTTAGTGTAACCCTTCTAATGAATCTTTCAATATCCACAAAAACTTCAAATTCATGTGTCATATTGGAGGCGGCAAATTTTAATCCCCTTTCCAATACACTTTCTTCCTGATCAGTTAGAGTATATTTACTCAAATAAAAAAATGATTTTTGTTTTTTCTCCTCTCTGGAGGTGTTTTCCTCTAACTGTTTCTTTCTGGCCTGTTTTGTTTTTCTGTTCTTATTTTTAACCCCCCCCCCCTCCCCTACTACCCTGATTTGTTGCGTAGATGTCCAGAATTTACCTCCAAAATCTCGGAGTCATTTCTCCTAAAAAAGCCTCCTCTCTTCTTCGGGATTGGGATCTGTTATATCTTCTTGAGGTAGGAGTGGTAAACCTATTTCTCTGTTCCCTCCAGTTCTCATGCCCTAAACTTACATTGGTCCTCCATCTCCCATAAGTCTAATTTCTCCAATGTGGTAGCTGTCTCCCCTTATAACCTTACCTCTTATAGTGTGACTAACCTTGATACTCTCTATAATTGGTATTCCTCCAATTATCCATACTGTTGGTACTGTTGATCTACTATTTCTATTCTCTCTCCTAATAAAATTTCTCTTATTATACAATGTTTCTATAGTTTTAGTTGGATGTTCCTGAATCCTAAAATTGCACTCTTGTACATCCTTAAGGTGATTAGTCCTAAATTCTTCCCTCTTTTTTGATTTGTTCTCTTTCTTCTCCTCAGAGGTATACATTTAATTCATTTTATAATCTTCCTTATCTCACTGATATTTCTTTTGTTTTTTGCTCCTAATTTCTCTTTAATTTTTTTCCACTTGCCCAATAACATATTCCTCCATTTCTTTATAATCTTTTTAATGCGGAAAAAGGTTCAGCCAGTGATTTCAATATTCTATTTCTTCCTCAATTTTCGTTAATTCTTTATTTCTTTCCTTTATAATTAGCGGTAATAAAAGAGGATACAAAATTTTATTCCAATCATCTCTAAAGTCCCTTGTTTCCTCATGAAAGGAAGGATTTTTGTTAATTCTAAGACCTCTTGAGATTAATTTGTCCACACAATATCTTTCTAAAGTGATGGTCTCCCACCATACTTTGTTTTCCTTAATAAGTAATTTTTCTAATTTGTTCATTAATCCCTCCAGATCTTCATCTATTAAACTATTTTCACATTCATTTTGAAACACTTCATTAATGTGGGCCTTTCTCCCATCCCTATGAGCAAACATTTTTTAGGCAGCAAACAAACACACAAAAATGGTACAATACAGATACAACAGGTATGCAGATAGATGTATGGTTGCACCCCACAAACTGCTGCCGAGTACCAACTCAGAAGAGTACCAAATCTCAACAAAATATGCAAATTAGAAAAGAAGAGAGTGGTCCACCAGCGCTGTTGTTTGTATGTAACTCTGTGTGAATAATCTTCTGTCTGAGATGTCCTATACACTCAATGAAGCAGAAGAAGCAGGAGACTTGATCAGATACAGAATGGTATTTATCTTCAAAGGGTTTCATCCTTGGATGTATCCAGGGCCAGATCTAGACTTTGTGGCGCCCCGGGCGAAAAAATATGGGCGTGGCTTCACGCAGAAGGGGCATGGTCAGTTATGTTTGCTGTAGTGTTGTGCCCCCAGTGGAGTTGTGCCCCCTAGTTGCGCTGTGCCCCCAGTACTGTGCCCCCTGCAGAGTTGTGCCCTCTAGTTATGCCACTTAAAAAATAAATAAGTAAAAATAAATGAATACTTACAATCCCTGGTCCTGCTTCTCAACCACTGCTGCCCTCCGTCTCTGGCCACCGGTGCCGCTCCTCTGATTTATGGGAGAGATGTCATGACGTCTCTCCCATAGCACTGCATAGACACTAGAGGTCAATTATGACCCCTAGTGTCTATGTGCCACTCCCACAATGCAGTGCAGTGTGCCATGACTTCAGCGCACACCGCACAGCACCACATCTACCGAGCACCAGGGGCACCAGTAACGGATCTTGCCACGGCGGAGGCGCCCTCTGGATGGCGGCAGCACCCTCCGGAAGGCGGCACCCCAGGCAAAAATCCTGTGTGACCATAGCAAGATCCGCTACTGGATGTATCCAACTCACTTAAAATCAGTGACCTGTTTCCATGACAACAGAAAAGCGATACAAACCATCCAATAAGGAAGAGTGTACAATACTGATGTTTTATGGGAAATGGAATATGAGTGGATGTTTTACTATTTATAGAGCAAGATGGAAAATGTGGAATGGAATTGTGTGTTCAATATGTGACCACATTGATGACATTTCAGAGATCCATTCCGTTATTTTTATGGAACTGATTTATTATTATTATTCCCGGGAATGAATTGGTGAGAGGCTAATGTTTGAGGTCTTTATGGAGTAGACTGATACAACCCCTGAGTTTTTAACTACATTTTTTTTGTGAACTTTTTTTGTGTGGACTTTGTCTTCATGTTGTGACTGCTTTTTAAAATAAATGGATGAATGGTGAACAAGTCAGATTGATACCTCATTTGAAGCTGGTTCCCCCTGTGACACATCTGTAAACAAGCAGTACAGCCAAAGATACCTTTTGGTGAACATAGGGCCCATGAAATTGGTGAGGGTGTTTCCATATGACCATTTGTCTGATGTAAAAACAAAGTGGAAGCTTAAAGATACCTTTTGATGAACTCATCTCACTGATTTTAGGTGAGTTGGATACATCCAAGGGTGAAACCCTTTAAAGATAAATACCATTCTGTATCTGATCAAGTCTCCTGCTGCTTCTGCTTCATTGAGTGTATAGTAACATCTCAGACAAAAGATTATTCGCACAGAGTTCCATACAAACAGAGCTGGTGGACCACTCTCTTCTTTTCTAATTCGCATATTTTGTTGAGATTTGGTACTCTCGTGAGTTGGTACTCAGCAGCAGCTTGTGGGAAGCAACTATACATCTATCTGCATACCTTACAAAGAAGGTAAGTTGGAAAAAATGAATTCCATTAGGAATTACACCAGGCTCACTAAACAGCTTTGGGCTGTGAAGAAGGTGCAGTTCACTTAAGAAGTTGCAGTAGAATCTGAAATGTCTTGATCCTCTGTCTCCTGTATCTCTTGAAAGTAAGCTTCTGCATCTTTAGGATTTGTGAAGTCCACATACTTGTCTCCTTCAAACACCCTTAACCTTGTAGAATATAGTAAGGCTAATTTTTTCTTCTCTGTTACTAGTCATGAGCAGAGAGGGGAGAAGGCTTTTCTGAATCTGGATTACTCTGCTGAGTAATCTTGAAGAATCCTGAGCTTCTTGCCTTTCCATAAAATAACTGGCTTAGCACGGGATGCTTCCCAAAAAGCTTCCTTGTGCCAATAGCTTAAGCATTTGAATATACCAGCTGTCGGGCGCATATTGAGTGGTTTCGGGGGGGGGGGGGGGGGGGGGGCACCCATTCTATGCACACGTTCTATAATTAGATCCTTACATGTATCTGCATTGCCCAGCAGTTTTGGCAGGGTGGACTGCAAAAATTTAACAATTGCTGGCCCTTTAATGCTCTCAGGAAGCTATGCTAACCTTACATTATTCCTCCTTGTACGATTTTCAATATCATTTTTATTTTTAAGTGTGAAAGTTTCTTTCTCCTACACTTTAATATTGCACTGAGTTTCATCCATGTCAGAACACACCTCTCCTATGTGTTTCTCCATTTCTGCAACTCTCTGATTGAGGCAATGTAGTTGTTGGGTGATATCAGCCACAGCTTTGCTTAATAGTGGACTCATCGTGCTTTGTCTGTCCTCAACAACTTCATAATAGGTAACTGGCACCTCTGGGGGTTTCCGTGTTTTGGGTGAGTCAGAGTCCTCAGAAGCCTCTGCAGCCTTCTTCAGAGCAGGGGAAGATGCACATGTCCAGGCCTCCGGCGTCATTACAAGCTCTACTCAGCGCTTCTCTTGCCTCTGTTGCTTCGGGTGGGATAGGTTAGAGGCAGCTACAAACATGTCCATTTGGACCTTCCAATGGCAGGAAGCAGATGCCTGCGATGTGAAACCCTGAATGGGTTTTGTAACTATAATATGCGGCTACGTGTAGAGAGGAGCTGCAAGACTAAGACCTTTCACTCCATTAGCCGGAAACGGAAGTCTGACCAATAGCATGGTTAAATGTAAAGTATCACATACAAGAATAAAAATAATAATATAGCTTTTTCATATGCTCTAAATAAGTGCAGTGCAACATTGTACAGTATCTTATCACTATGAAACCATTGCAGTTACACTTCATAATTTATCTCAGTTTCTCCTGTTCCTATACTCTTTAGATCAATAAAATGACTTTGCAAAAAGAGAAAGTGGTTTTGGACATTGTACTAAATGATGCTCAAAACAAAAGATACATCAGCAGCCACATGGGAAAGATGTATGCCAGCCTCTAAAGTGTTCATTGTTTAGAACAAACCCATGTGGCGCTTAATGATACACAAATAAAAGTAAATTATTAAACAATACATTTATTAAAACAACAAGTATGCAAATACCTCCCGGTGGTAGAAACAATTAATAGTTTAAAGATATCACACACTGACATCAGGTGTATATTGAGAGTTACCATAATGTTGTCCAGCAAAGTAATTGATATCAGTATCCACTGGATAAATAAATCTCTTGGTGATCAATAAATTGTATGCAAACTCAATTTCTCATAGGAACAGGGAGATTTCCCATAGGATAATAAGATGTTGTAAATGGTAATACTAGTATATTATCAAAATGAAGTTCCAGTCGTGAAGACTCTCAGTTCTATAAAGTCAGTCTCAGTATAGCTAAGATGTTGGAATATGGAACCAAAATTAATTGTCTCACCACTAGACATATTGAAAATAGTGTCCGCAGCCAATCAGAGGCAGGTTTAGGGGTTAGGCTGCCCCTAGTCACAACCATAACAGCCACCCCTCACTTACCTTTTTTTATTTTTTTATTTGTTATTTACAGGGATGGACTGGGGCCATAATTCAGCCCTGGCATTCGCTCGGCACAGGTGGCACACGCACGGAAGAGGGGGTGTACAGGCACAGCACACAGAGGTGTGCTGCAAGTCAGAGTGGCTTGGACTCATGGCACTCCCCCATTTTTATTGAAATGTACAATACAGGAGGTGGCACATGGGCACGTCATGAGTCAGGGTGATAGGTCATAGTCATAGGGCGAGTCTATGTCATATTTCTAAGAAACCGGCACCTCGGGCAGCCAGGAGGACAAACAGAGAGCTGGAAGCTGCACTGCACACTGCCTTTCCAGCTCTCTGTGTGACCGGACTGACCCACCAGCCCATTGGCCCTTCTGGCATCAGATGGGCAGTCTGGCCCTGGATTTTTATAAGCCCTCATTTGATGATAGCCAATTTAATAGAATAATAAAGAAAAAGTGACTATGATATTATTATTATTCTTTTTTTATTATTATTATATATACATATTTCCTAAGTAGGACAGCTTATAGGGGCAGTCATGTGCATGTCCTACCTGTTTACACTCTATTCAAGATGGCACATGGTACAGTACAGTGGAAATATTTTGCAGTTACTGGTACTTTTTGGCTGCCAGTACCAACTCAAGCATCCAAGTGCTGCCCCCAAACAAGTGCGCACCTTGGCATGTGCCTCATGTGCCTAATGGGGAATTCACCCCTGCCTGTCGGTTCCAATAGTGCGGCTGGAACAGAGTGTGTGCAGAATGCATGAAGGGATGCACACACAAACTGTTGGTTGTGTGCTCCGAATTCCTTTGATGTAGCAGCCACCTGAGCAATAATAGCTTGCCTCGCTGGCTGGGAGAAGCTCTGTGGGTGGACCAGGCAATCGGGTCATCAGGCTGAGATTCCACTGGGTGGGTCTTAAGCATCTGAGGACTTGAAGAAACACTGGATAGGAAAATGTTGACCAACCACTGGGAAATCCTTGTTTCACCGCACTGCAGGGTGGCTTTATCAAGAATAAACAATAAACTGACTTTGGCTGCTTTTTAATATCTCCAAATAAAATAGGTATATTAGCAATATATGCATTCAAGGGCAAATTTATTCATTATTATTACTTAGGCCCAATAATTATATATATTTTTTTTATCTTTGCTTGCCGTGCAACTAAGAATTTCATTATCACCAGGATGAATAAAAAACCATACGTAGGGACAGGGGCTACAATCACTTTACTTTCGGACTAGAGAGTTGACCACTCTACTGTGCATGTACGGTTGTCCAAGGGCAGATTAAAAGGTGAGCGTGCCCCCAGGCACAACAGTAATGCCTCCCACCCCCTGCCTAATTTTATGCTTTTTAAATGATCTTTTATAATTCCACATATGATGTTAGCCAATTTAATGGAATAATAAAAACACAACTGAGTTTGAATTTTTTTTTTATTATATATACATATTTACTTAGTAGGACAGCTTACAGGGGCAGTATGTGCATGTCCTACCCTTTCACACTCCATTCAGGGTGTGCATGTCAGAAACCCATGGGTGATACTCAGTGGCTTAAGTTTGTTCCAGTTGCCCGGAGGCAAAAGAAATATTGGTGCCTATATATATATATATACATATATACACATATATACAGTATATATAAATCTAAGTATATATAGCTAAATATAAGTGTATATATATATATATACAGAAACAGTAGGTGCGGCACTCCCGAACTCAATAACGACTCTTGTAAGCAGCTGTACTTAGCAAGTGCAAGTGCACTTTGGGAGAGCACACATGAGCACACTTGAATTTGTTGTTCATTTGTGGATATATACACTATTTTATGAGATTCTATCTAAGTGGGACCTTTTATCAGCTTTTATTGATTAGACCCTCACGAATTGTGAATTGAGGTCCTATTTTTTAAAATTGTTCAACAAACCTGTACTGTTAAATGGTCTTAAGGACCTGAAGATCTCTATGATTGTCAATTTTGGATTGTATAGCTGTATTGAGCATCCCTCTGAAGAAGTCCGCAAAGGACGAGATGCGTCAGGGTGGAAGCGAGAGAAAACTTACCCTTCATTTCATCATTGACACAAATTATTGCTATGTGTTTGTGAAAGGGTTATCTCTTTTAGCAATTTGTGCTTTTAATAAATTGATATTATTCATTTATATATGGTCAATTGCATTGCTGGTACAGTGGGGAGTGATTATTAGCACCCTCTGATTCATTGTTTGGATATATATATATATATCCACACTCCAAGCTTTAAAAAGGCAACATAGGTCGCTCTCCACAAGGGGCCACCAGTACCCAGTATATAGCGAAACCAGGATGCAGGCACTCACCAAGAGAGTTCAAACAGGCATTTTTAATGATAACTCACGTACATGTGTAGACAGGTTGTCGACGTTTCGGTCATAGAACAACCTTTTTCAAGACATCATACAGCACAGCAACAAATATACAGCCCAGTGAACCACCATTAACCAAATATCTCCCAGGCTCCCTATTTATGGCAACAGTCCACATAGGTCCTACCCACAAATCAATCAAGACAGGAAGTGTTTAAAAATGCTATAGTACAAGCTGTCAAACTGTCAAGAGAGCTATCAAAACATTACTGAACAGGAAGCTAGCCCAATGGGACCGCAATACCTACATTAATAAAAGAAAACATGTCCAAACAGCAGTCAAGTCCAAAATCGCGGCCGCGACCAGTAGTATGATGCGTTCATAGACAGGATTAGAACCCATGACCTGTCACAAACCTTACTTACTAGAGATGTGCAGCGGACATTTTTTGGGTTTTGTGTTTTGGTTTTGGATTCTGTTCCGCAGTCGTGTTTTGGATTCACGACGCATTTTGGCAAAACCTCCCTTAAGATTTTTTGTCGGATTCGGGTGCGTTTTGGATTCGGGTGGGTTTTTTTTTTTTTAAAAACCTCAAAAACAGCTTAAATCATAGAATTTGGGGTAATTTTGATCCTATAGTATTATTAACCTCAATAACCTTAATTTCCACTCATTTCCAGTCTATTCTGAACACCTCACACCTCACAATATTATTTTTAGTGCTAAAATTTGCACCGAGGTCGCTGGATGACTAAGCTCTAAGCGACCCAAGTGGGCAGGACAAACACCTGGCCAATCTAGGAGTGGCACTGCAGTGTCAGACAGGATGGCACTTAAAATAATAGTCCCCAAACAGCATGATGCAAAGACAAAAAGAGGCGCACAAAGGTCGCTGGGTGGCGGTCGCTGGATGGCTAAGCTAAGCGACACAAACACCTCAATGTCACAGGAATTATTCATTCTAATCAATGGTATTATTTATTGGTCCAAATCACTGGAAGAAAATGACAAAATTACTAGAATTAAAAGCCAGTATCACAGGAATTATTCGTTCTAATCAATGGTATTATTGGTCCAAATCACTGGAAGAAAATGACAAAATCACTGGAATTAAAAGCCATTATCACAGGAATTATTTGTTCTAATCAATGGTATTATTGGTCCAAATCACTGGAAGAAAATGACAAAATCACTGGAATTAAATGGCAGTAATGTCGGGAATTAGATCAAATGGCAGTACCACTGGACATATACAGAAGTGTCAGACTTGATGGCACTTTTAAAAAAACTTTTTTTTATATGACAGGGACAAACCCACTGTCCTAACAATTGGCAGGGCTAATTAAACAAACAGCCAGGGGGAAACTCCTGAATCCAGTTTCTAACCCTGGGTAATAATTTTTATTACCCGGGATATAATACTAATCACTAAGGCTCCCCTGTAGTGATGTAGATGAAATCCCACCCCCCAGTGGACCCCCACATGGGAGTCCTTCTGCGTCACGCTGAGGACGCTAAGGGAGTAGAATCCAACCTCTGAACCCGTGCACCTGTAGAGGATGCAAATTTTCTGCTCTTTCTATGGCCTAGCCTCGTGCAGAAGTAGGCCCTACCGAATTTTCTCGATCTGGCATACCAAGGGGACTGCATCAGAGAAGCAGAGTTACGTCTTCTCACAGATGGTGCTGCGGAAGGATTTGTATTCAGAGTGTCCCCAAGCGGTGTCTCACCTGCAAAGGGGAGGTACCTCTTGGATTCGGTGTCTGCATTCCATTGGCGGATCCAGAGACCTCTGCAAGCCGCTACTGCCATGGAGGATGCTCTAGAATTCATCAGCCCAATGTCCCTCATGGATTTCACCATGAATTTAGCTGAATCCTTTATGTGACCTAGAATCAAGACAACATCATCCCTATCGATTGTATCAAGGTCTTTTATTAAATTGTCTGACCATTTTAATATAGCCCTAGCTACCCAAGTGCATGCAATAGTGGGCCTAAGGGTGGCTCCAGTAGCCATGTAAATGGATTTTAGAGTTTGTCTCTATCTTGCGGTCAGTCGGCTCCGTTAACGAGGCCGAGCCTGGTACAGGTAATGTAATTACCCCTGATGGCCTGGACACCGAAATGTCCATATTGGGAGGAATCTCCCATCTCCTTCTATCCTCCTCAGGAAAGGGATATGTCTTAAGTACTTTATGGGGATGTGAAAAACCTCTTCTGGGTTTAACCAGGATCTTTCAAATAGGGTATTCAACTCTTCTGAAACCGGGAATGTCACTAATGATTTTGCATTTAGCATACAAGAATTTTCCTCTATTTGTATAGGTATTTCTAACACATCCCTAATGGCATTGATAAATTGCTGAATTTTATATTTTAATCTATCATAGTGCCCCCCTCTAACTTCTGTGTCGATCCCTGTGTCGGCATCGATGTCCGCGTTGACCTGCAAGACCTGTGTATCAGAAGCTGAGGGGGTCGTAGATGAAATTGACTGATCCATATCTAGAGCATTCTTCATTGCTTTTTTCCAGCAACTTAATAGAGTATGCCCTAATGAACTCTGAGGAATCTTATATCCTTGGCTATCCAGCCATTCTGTCTCCATCCTAATGAGATGAAACCACTCAAAGCAATCCTGAGTACCTGGTACAGACTCCTCTGAGGAAGACACATCCACAACCTCCAAAACATTTTGTTCTGACTTGACACTGACCAGTGATACTGAGCACTGTTCAGGATACTAGAAGTGACACGGAGCAGCAAGATACAGCAATGGGCTATTGTACTGTACTACTATATACTGGTCACCACAATGCAGCACTGACACTGAGCACAGTTATTGAGCACTGTTCAGGATACTGGAACTGGCACTGGGCAGCGAGAACAGCACTGGACTACAGTACAGTACTACTATATACTGGTCAGTGGTCACCACAATGCAGCAATGATAATATTAAGCACAGAAATTGAGCACTGTTTAGGATAATAGAACTGACACTTGGCAGCGAGAACAGCACTGGACTACTGTACTGTACTACTATATACTGGTCAGTGGTCACCACAATGCAGCAATGATAATGAGCACAGATATTGAGCACTGTTCAGGATAATAGAACTGACACTGGGCAGCGAGAACAGCACTGGACTACTGTATTGTACTACTATATACTGGTAAGTGGTCACCACAATGCAGCAATGATAATAATGAGCACAGATATTGAGCACTGTTAAGGATAATAGCACTGACACTGGGCAGCGAGAACAGTAGTGTGTGACTACAAGAGATTGGGGGGGTCATTCCGAGTTGATCGTAGCCCTGTGGAAGTGGTCCCAGGTACCTGCAGTCATCAGAGGCTTTGCTTCAGTTTGTGGAACTACAGGTCACAGCTAGCTCCTGTATAGTTGTCTCCCAGTGCCTTTGCTCCTGCACTCAGCAACTGACTTCACAGGTGTCTGGATTCTGTAATTACAGCTCGTTACCTGGAAACCACTATTCAGCTTGTCAACTCGGAATGACCCCCCCAATCTCTTGTAGTCACACACTACATAGATCTGCTCAGCTGTAATGCTGATCATTTTTTCACAAAGTACAAGACCCAACGTCTTCTACTGATTGTGGCATTATAAAGAACCAATACTGCCTGAAAATCTCTCCATATATTTGAAGTCAAATTCGTGGTACCATCTTCTCTACCATTGAAGGAGGAGAAAAATAATATTATCACATGTATGTGTTTGCGCTTATTTGAGAAAATACTCTCTTTTTGTTATACATGTTATTGGGATTGTTGTGAAGAATCCCCTTTTTCTCATAGCTGCACCACTGTTTGTTTTTGCGCAATCAGGAAAATTACCAGTCCAGGATATTAGAACTGACACTGGGCAGCGAAAACAGCACTGGACTACTGTACTGTACTACTATATACTGGTCAGTGGTCACCACAATGCAGCAATGATAATAATGAGCACAGATATTGAGCACTGTTCAGGATAATAGAACTGACATTGGGCAGCAAGAACAGCACTGGACTACTGTACTGTACTACTATATACTGGTCAGTGGTCACCACAATGCAGCAATGATAATAATGAGCACAGATATTAAGCACTGTTCAGGATAATAGAACTGAAACTGGGCAGCGAGAACAGCACTGGACTACTGTACTGTACTACTATATACTGGTCAGTGGTCACCACAATGCAGCAATGATAATAATGAGCACAGATATTGAGCACTGTTCAGGATAATAGCACTGACACTGGGCAGCGAGAACAGCACTGGACTACTGTACTGTACTACTATATACTGGTCAGTGGTCACCACAATGCAGCAATGATAATAATGAGCACAGATATTGAGCACTGTTCAGGATAATAGAACTGACACTGGGCAGCGAGAACAGCACTGTACTACTGTACTACTATATACTGGTCAGTGGTCACCACAATGCAGCAATGATAATAATGAGCACAGATATTGAGCACTGTTCAGGATAATAGAACTGACATTGGGCAGCAAGAACAGCACTGGACTACTGTACTGTACTACTATATACTGGTCAGTGGTCACCACAATGCAGCAATGATAATAATGAGCACAGATATTGAGCACTGTTCAGGATAATAGAACTGACACTGGGCAGCGAGAACAGCACTGGACTACTGTACTACTATATACTGGTCAGTGGTCATCACAATGCAGCAATGATAATAATGAGCACAGATATTGAGCATTGTTCAGGATAATAGAACCGACACTGGGCAGCGAGAACAGCACTGGACTACTGTACTGTACTTCTATATACTGGTCACCACAATGCAGCAATGATAATAATGAGCACAGATATTGAGCACTGTTCAGGATACTAGAACTGACATGGAGCAGCAAAATACAGCAATGGACTACTGTACTGTACTACCATATACTGGTCACCACAATGCAGAATGATAACAATGTGTACAGATATTGAGCAGTGTTCAGGATAATAGAACTGACACTGGGCAGCGAGAACATCACTGGACTACTGTATTGTACTACTATATACTGGTAAGTGGTCACCACAATGCAGCAATGATAATAATGAGCACAGATATTGAGCACTGTTCAGGATAATAGAACCGACACTGGGCAGCGAGAACAGCACTGGACTACTGTATTGTACTACTATATACCTGTCAGTGGTCACCACAATGCAGCAATGATAATAATGAGCACAGATATTGAGCACTGTTCAGGATACTAGAACTGACATGGAGCAGCAAAATACAGCAATGGACTACTGTACTGTACTACCATATACTGGTCACCACAATGCAGCAATGATAACAATGAGTACAGATATTGAGCAGTGTTCAGGATAATAGAACTGACACTGGGCAGCGAGAACAGCACTGGACTACTGTATTGTACTACTATATACTGGTAAGTGGTCACCACAATGCAGCAATGATAATAATGAGCACAGATATTGAGCACTGTTCAGGATAATAGAACTGATACTGGGCAGCGAGAGCAGCACTGGACTACTGTATTGTACTACTATATACTGGTCAGTGGTCACCACAATGCAGCAATGATAATAATGAGCACAGATATTGAGCACTGTTCAGGATAATAGAACTGACACTGGGCAGCGAGAACGGCACTGGACTACTGTACTGTACTACTATATACTGGTCACCACAATGCAGCACTGATACTGAGCACAGATATTGAGCTGATATTGAGCTGATTTTGGGCTATCCAGGCAGAGAATGTAGCCACGTCCTCTCCGCTCAATCTACAAAGCACGAGTGAAAATGGTGGCGACGCGTGGCTCTTTATATGGAATCTGAATCTTGCGAGAATCCGACAGCGGGATGATGACGTTTCCCCCATTCAGGTTCTGTGAGTAAGGTGGGAAGAACCGAGGCTGCCTCGGACCCGTGTAAACCACGTGAAGTTCGGGGGGGTTCGGATCTCGACGACCGAACTCACTCATCTCTATTACTTACCAAACTGTTTGCTACTGCGTAGCAAGGCTGCAGTTTCTAATTATATGAAGCTACTTAGAATTGTCAATTCAAAACTATTTCAACTAGGCAGATTTATGTAGTGTGCAGCCACACACTACATAGATCTGGTCAGACACTCACAATGCTGATTATTTATCTGACAATTATGTTACAAGTGGATTAGACAATTATTTTACAAGTGGATATTAACCAGGATTAAAACCCACAACCTATTACACTGGAAGCAGGCACCTATACTCCTGTATAGGAAGCATTAGAATTCTACTATATGAAGTTACTTCTGACAATTACCCATAACTTCATATAGTAAGAATTCTTATGCTTCTTTTACTGGAGTAAATAGCTCCATAGTAAAGTGCCTGCTTTATCTTGGGTATGACACTTTTAAAATGTGCATCTATAATAGAGAGGGTGTGACTTGTAAGGTGCAGGGACTAGTGAGGGAGAGGAGTAGGCCACAGAAGAGATATGGTGGCTGTCAATTAACTTAATTGAATGGTGTCGTTGAACACAGAATGGGAGGAGAGGTGCCCCCCTTAGAGCAGGATCCTGGCAGCAGCTGACTCCATTACATCCCACAGTTACGCCTCTGGTGCCTCTTCTTCAATTAAAAGCAAGGGATCACAGCAGATATCTGCACACATACATTCAGGTGGTAAGTAATATTTGAGGCTCCCCCTCTTCCCCAAGATGCACATTTTTTTATATTCCTCTCAATGCCTTATTGCACCACTGTTATATAATTATTTGTGGACATACATTAATACATACTTGCCTACCTGACCCTCTCCATGAGGGAGAAAATGCTCTGTTCCTGGACTTTCCTGGTAATGTATGATTGACATCACCTGTGGTGAGCTAGTTAATTGATAAGAAAGGCGTTTCACCACAGGTGATGGCAATCATACATTACCAGGAAAGTCCCAGGAACAGAGCATTTTCTCCCTCATGGAGAGGGTCAGGTAGGAAAGTATGCATTAATAACCTCCCAACATGACCCTCTCCAGGAGGGACAAAATGCTCTGCTCCTGGACTTTTCTCATAATTTATGATCGCTGGCACTTGTTTTGAACAGGTTAATGGTTAAAAAAAAAAGGTGTTTCAGCACAGGTGATGGTAATCCTATATTAAGAGGGAAGTCCAAAAGCAGAGCATTCTGTCCCTCCTGGAGAGGGTCATGTTGGGAGGTATGACATCATGCAAACAGTATTAAAAATATTGCACAATTTGCTTTATTAATTTTATACACCAAATGGATTACCTCCTCCCAGCCTATAGTTTTGCTATAGTGCTGTCAATTGAGACAATGAACAAAGCTTATACATGGTTAATACTGTACATGTATAAATCATAATTGCAAACTATAAGACAACACTGTATTACACTGATACTCATATATTTGTAAAACAATCACAGAAATAAATGGTACAGTACTGTACTGTATGTGAGAAAATGTATAACATTGTAATTTCCTTTTAAGGATTACAAAAATAATCCCCCCACCCCACCCCCAAAACCCACAAAACATTATTGCAATGCATAATTTAATTGTGTATGAAGTTTACAATGTACATTTAGTAATGCTAACACATCTAGTCTTGTTTTCTGTTCTCATTGTCTGTCAGAATCTGTGGAGCAGTCTGAAAAAACAAACTCGTTAAAAAAAAAACTAGACTGGTCAGAGTCATTATTTGATTGCTGACCTGGAGTTAGTTGGCAGGTGTGTATGACAGAATGTGAATGGATCAGGGAACACAAGAATAGTTGACTGACACAGAGTCAACTTTCACAGAAGCAAGAAACAAAGTAATGTTTGCCATTAGGAAGATTACATTTACTTAGAAAAGCCAATTACTTTGTTGTTTGCAAATTAATGCTCAGAAACAAGGCTTTAAAATCTTTTCACATGAGAAAACAGAGCAGTCTGATGTCAAATATTCAGTTACAATTACATCTGGGTGACTTATATTTATAGATTTAAAAAAAGCTAAACTGATATTAAGACAAAACTATCTCGCTGTGTGGATGGATTTATTTATATATATATGTATATATATATATATATATATATGTGTGTGTGTATGTATATATATATATATATATATATATATATATATATATATATAGAGTAAAGATACACTCGGCACTCCGCCAAACTTTATAGAAACATCTTGCCCGGTGCCCTCCTTCTGTGCGTAGTACAAATATGGTTTGCAGGCGGCACTCGTGGACTTAATTCAAATGAATAACCCGGACACTCCTGGGTTTAGTACAACGTTTCGGATTTATTATCCTTCGTCAGGTATAGATTAAATACAGAAAAATAAGCTTACCTTTATACAGTTCATGAAACACCAAGTGAAAATCGCGTGCAGAGACACTTCCCACGTTTCCGCTGACGTCATCACCAATGGACGGCGCCTGAGCGGTGACTGGGACAAAGTGAAAGTGAAAGCCGTCACCATGGTTACAATGACACAATATGCATAATGGACAATTCTGGCAATGATCTTGTAGCAACACTACCATAATAGAAACATAATAGTTACAAGAAACAATTGAAGGAAATCATTTCGTTCAGTCCGTGCGGGGAAACAGTATTAAGTAAATGTATCCACTTAATTTCGAGTTGTAAAAGGATTTTTCCTCTATCACCCCCCCTGATATCTTCCTTAACATGATCTAACATCATGTAGCGTAATGAGGAAAGGCTGTGTTTACAAGCTTTGAAGTGTTTGGCAACGGGCTGATCTACGGTTTTCCCTTCCAATATTTGCTTAATGGCACTGCGGTGTTGTGCCATTCGTTCTTTGAACTGGCACACCGTCTTGCCTATATAATATAAGCTGCAGGGGCACCTGATGCAATAGATCACATATTTGCTAGTGCAGGTAAACACGTGTTTTAATTTGATCTGTTTGCCACTATGTGGGTGCCTAATATAATTGCCAGTATCCAGGTAGGTGCAAGTAGTGCAACCTAGGCACCTGTAATTTCCCGGCTTTCTTTTCATGAAATGCTTAGGGTGTGTGTTCGACATGTTAGCAATGTCGACATGTACCACATGATCCCCGATGTTTTTACCCCTTGTGTAACAGGGTAGTAGGGCACGATCAGACAACTCTGCAAGATCTGGGTCTGCTTGAATTACTGGCCAAACCCGTTTAGCGGTACTGACAATGGTCTTAGTGGATACCGTGTAATTATTGACCCAAATCATGGTGGTGTCCAATTTATTAAGTTTAGGACAAGTAATGTCCTTCACTTTGGGTGCTGTGAGTGCCTTAGTTTTAGCTGATTGTAAATCCTTATTACTATACCCCCTTTCTAGAAATTTTTTTGTCATAATTTCCATCTTGTTCACCTCATCAATAGGATCACTGCAAATGCGGTGAACCCGCAGGAATTGCGAATAGGGGAGACCTCTCTTAAGAGAGCTTGGATGGTGGCTAGAGGCATGCAGCATATTATTGCAATCTGTGGGTTTTTGGAAAATAGATGTACTGAAGTCAACACCACGTATTTTTACTTCTACATCTAAGAAATGGATGCTCTCTTTTTGAATGTTCCAGGTGAACTTGATGTGCTGGTCCCTAATGTTAGCCAGTGACATCATGTTTATAAATTCCTCCTCAGTGCCCCTCCATAGGAGGAACACGTCATCTATATATCTTGTATATAGGGGTATAAGATTGACAAAATCCTGCCCTTCAAAAAATAACTGATTTTCAACTAGGAACATAAAAGCATTCGCATAAGTTGGTGCGACACAAGCTCCCATCGCACAACCCCGGGTCTGCAGGAAAAATTCATTGTTAAAAATAAAATAATTTCTTTCCAAAACCAATCTCAAAAGTTGCAAGAAAAAATCCACATCAGGACCAAGGTAAAGGGTGTTATTAGTGATCAAGCTTCGTACAGCCTCCAGTCCCCTGTCATGGGGAATACTTGTGTATAGGCTTACGACATCAATAGTGCATAACCAGCACTCTTCTGGTATGGCACCAAAAGATCTGAGTTTGTGTAAAAACATGGTCGTATCTTTCAGATAAGTGGATTTATCTTGCACTACCGGCTGGAGGTAAAAATCAAGATATTTGGATACTTGATAGTATAAGGAGTCCCTAGCAGACACAATGGGTCTGCCAGGTGGCTTCTTACTATTTTTGTGCAACTTGGGAAGCATGTTGAATATTGGTACCCGGGGATAATTACAACACAAGGCATTTTTTACAGATTCAGTGATATGCCCAGCCTCAACAGCAGACAGCAAGACATTTTCGAGCTCCCTTTGATACACAGCTGTGGGATCAGTCTCAAGCTTAGTATATACATTATCATCACATAGCTGCCTGTAAGCCTCATCTCTATAATCACCTATGTCTTGCACCACAATGCCCCCACCTTTATCGGCAGGGCGTATAATTATATCATTACAAGTCGCAAGATCACGCAATGCCTGCCATTCAGCTAGTGATAAATTCATATTGCCGGTAACACTCTCTTTATCGCATAAATCAATACAGTTGGTGACCGTTCTAGTGAAAGCTTTAATGGCTGTGTTGGAAGAATAGGGGTCAAAATTAGATTTTGATTTAACAGGACATGCTGGTTTCTCAATTTTAGCTAAAGGTTTATCAGGATCATTTTTACTAAAGAATTCTTTCAGTCTCAATTGCCTGTTAAGGCGACTCAGGTCAACTTTGCTTTTAAGACTATTATGGGGGTTGGTCGGAACAAAATTTAGACCTCTACTCAACACTGCAGTCTCATGGTCAGTCAGTGTGCGTGATGATAAGTTGTATATCATTTCTTTGTTGTTTTTGCAGCTCGCTTTGGTCTCTCTTTCACATTGGCCGCTACGTCTGGTTCTTTGTCTTCTGCGCCGTCCTCCTTGGCTCTCGTTTTTACCCCTAAAGGGGAACGACCTCTGGATTTGGTACGACTGGTGCTTGGTAATTCTGCTTCACTGTGTGAGGTTCCACTAGAGGTGTCAGTTTCTTGAGCTGATCGTCCAGGTTGTTTATTGAATTTGTTAAACCTCCTGCGGTATGGTCTCCGTCCGCCTGATTGCGGGTTAGCCCAGTAGTATACCCGATTTTCTTCATAGTCTCTATTGACAGTTGCCAATTTTTTGGTTTTAAATTGAATTAATTCGGATCTATATTTTTCTACCTCTGTGTTTAATTTAGAGATCCAATCCACAGATGTATCAGAGATCAGAACATCCAAACTGCTCTGCTCTAGGGTTTTGATTTTCTCTCTGGTCATCGCTAACTCCCTCGTGGACTCCTCAATAACGAGCAGCATTAAGTCGAACGAGGCCTTGTTTAAAACAGCTGCCCATTTTCGACAGAAATCTGTGTTGAAACGTCCAATGGTAGGCATGTTTTTTATGCGAAACCCCCTGGGGATTTTCTTCTCCCGAAAGTAGTCAGATAAGCAAACTCCGTGTAGGTAGAAATCGGTTTCCCTGTTTCTGAGTCTCAGAAAATCAGTATAGATTTGTTCATTAGTTTTGGCTCCAGTGGTTTGTGCCAGCTTGTCTGTAATCAAGATCCTGTTTGCATCAATATCAGATAGGGACAAAATTTCCCCGGTCAGTAGTGTAGTTGCTCTGTATCCTGGGTTGTCCTCTGGTATCGTATCCATGATGTACGGTCAAGTGCAGGTTAAAATCAGAGAAAAATACTGACCCACGTGGTTCAGAAGAGTGCGGGTGCCTTAGTAATGGTATGGATATGGCAGTCCAACCTATAGTAGAGTAAAGATACACTCGGCACTCCGCCAAACTTTATAGAAACATCTTGCCCGGTGCCCTCCTTCTGTGTGTAGTACAAATATGGTTTGCAGGCGGCACTCGTGGACTTAATTCAAATGAATAACCCGGACACTCCTGGGTTTAGTACAACGTTTCGGATTTATTATCCTTCGTCAGGTATAGATTAAATACAGAAAAATAAGCTTACCTTTATACAGTTCATGAAACACCAAGTGAAAATCGCGTGCAGAGACACTTCCCACGTTTCCGCTGACGTCATCACCAATGGACGGCGCCTGAGCGGTGACTGGGACAAAGTGAAAGTGAAAGCCATCACCATGGTTACAATGACACAATATGCATAATGGACAATTCTGGCAATGATCTTGTAGCAACACTACCATAATAGAAACATAATAGTTACAAGAAACAATTGAAGGAAATCATTTCGTTCAGTCCGTGCGGGGAAACAGTATTAAGTAAATGTATCCACTTAATTTCGAGTTGTAAAAGGATTTTTCCTCTATCACCCCCCCTGATATCTTCCTTAACATGATCTAACATCATGTAGCGTAATGAGGAAAGGCTGTGTTTACAAGCTTTGAAGTGTTTGGCAACGGGCTGATCTACGGTTTTCCCTTCCAATATTTGCTTAATGGCACTGCGGTGTTGTGCCATTCGTTCTTTGAACTGGCACACCGTCTTGCCTATATAATATAAGCTGCAGGGGCACCTGATGCAATAGATCACATATTTGCTAGTGCAGGTAAACACTACGGTGGTATGCACCTCCTCCTGCATTTGAATTGCTAAGGACTGCAATTGCAAAGCTGCTGCAAGCAGATTTGCATTTGCAATCCTTAGTGAATTGGGCCTCAAGATGAATTATAGCAGACCTGCATTAGGCTAGGGCCACACATAGCGGCCAAGCGGGTCCCGCTGAATAGGACCAGTTTGACCGGGAGGGGGGTTTTGTGTGCACACAGATCATCTTCTGCGTGATGCCGCCGAACAGGATCCGGTCAGTGACACACGGGATTTCAATGGAACACAGTGCGACACAGCTTAGCCGATATGTGTGGCCCCAGCCTTAGGCATACAAATGCTACTTTCTAATATTTCTAACAGAATAACAAATAAATAAATAAGCTAGAAAAGTTTGAAAAGATGGTTTCAGGGTTTGAGACCTTTGTGAGCAACTCTCTTTGCACATGGGCCCTCATTCCGAGTTGATCGCTCGGTAATTTTCATCGCATCGCAGTGAAATTCCGCTTAGTACGCATGCGCAATATTCGTACTGCGACTGCGCCAAGTAATTTAACAATGAAGATAGTATTTTTACTCACGGCTTTTTCTTTGCTCCGGCGATCGTAGTGTGATTGACAGGAAATGGGTGTTACTGGGCGGAAACAGGCCGTTTTATGGGCGTGTGGATCAAAACGCTACCGTTTCCGGAAAAAACGCAGGAGTGGTCGGAGAAACGGAGGAGTGTCTGGGCGAACGCTGGGTGTGTTTGTGACGTCAAACCAGGAACGACAAGCACTGAACTGATCGCAGATGCCGAGTAAGTCTGAAGCTACTCAGAAACTGCTACGAGGTGTTTGATCGCAATATTGCGAATACATCGTTCGCAATTTTAAGAAGCTAAGATTCACTCCCAGTAGGCGGCGGCTTAGCGTGTGTAACTCTGCTAAAATCGCCTTGCGAGCGATCAACTCGGAATGAGGGCCATGTTTTTAATAGACACCAAGGACAAGATATAGGGGCTCATTTATCAATTGGTTTTAGCGCTTTAAAATGTGTTGCTTAAGATCAATGGTGTCAATCAGGCTGCTGCTAATGGGGCACTGCATATGACGACAGGACCCGTTCTGAACATGTGCCCCCATCATCAGAGATGGGGGCCCATTTGGTTTGTAGTGGATCCCAAGTGGGATGCAGTCAAGCAATTACATAGCATATAATTTACAGATCAGACTATAAATATAATTTTATTCCAGATCAGACTATATAATTTTATTTTGAAATCCCATTAAAATTAAATATTTCATTAAAATGAAAAGAGATGTGTTTCTAATATATACAGTACAGTACACCCATAATAGGCATCAATTCACAGTATTGCTTGGTGATCACCGCCTCTAAGATCTATTGTGATTAATCCTTTTCCCTTGGAACCATTAGTGAAAGGGATCATTTGGATGTTCATGTAAAAAATGTATCTATGGTTCATCTATTACTGTAGATTTAAATTTAAATAGAGTGTTGGTTCTCATGAATCCATTGTTATAACTCTAATTGTCCTACCTACTTACTGTATGCCATACAATGGTAGCTAATAGATAAATCAACATATGATGAATCACAGTTAGTAAATCTTTGTGTCACAATGTGTTTCCTTTTCCTAAATGAAAACAACTAATACTGTATAATTTATTAGCACCATACGTACATATATTATGTTTTTTAAAATATATTAATCTCTCCCTACTTTTTCATGAATGGAGGCTAATTTATATATAAGTTTGATAGCTTGTGTGTACATAAATTTGACCTTCTGCTCTATCTGCTTAGCCAAGCTCAGTTCCATTAATAATATCTTACAAGTTTTGTGGATTTTATTTTTCTATTTGCCTGTATAATTTTTTTAATCAGTAATAAAAATATAGTCATTATCAGTCAGAAATATAATACTATCAGTAAGAACCATATTATAATGATTCTTGACACTTTGTCAATGTATTTTTCCAAATATTTATTGATAAAAAAATGGGGATTATTGCCCATATGGCAACATGTGTGTGGTTCATAGGGTCGACCACACTAAAGGGCCCCATACACTAGAATGATTATGCCCGATTTCAGCCCAATTCGGGCATTCGACCTGATATACAGTACTGTATTGTGTGAAATCGGGCATTTTGGCTGTGTATCCGATCCGATCCCATGCGCGGCCCCGTGAGCATCGGATCGGATCCTGCAGATTGAATGTGCTGCACATTCAATCTGGTCCAACCCCACAGGCGTGGCTGGGATCGGCCAGGATCGCCCAAGATACATCGTATGCAAAAGGACAGCATACACAATGTATCATGGGCGATACTGCCACCTGGGAGGCTGCCGGGGTGATCACCAGCGATCACCTGCGACATGTCATATGGACATGTCACAGTAGTGTATGAGGCCCTTCAGGTTGGCAGTGTCTAGATTAGGGGTGGGCAACAGGCGGCCCGCGGACCGATCCTGCCTGGCCCGCTGTGCCCCACCAGAGTGCAATGACAAGCGGCCCGACAGGCCGCTTGTCATTGCACTGCTCTCAGACGCGGCGCCGCTGAGGAAATCCCGGTCACGTCACAGAGTCAGCTGACCGGGATTTCCTCTGTTAGCTGGGCGGCACGGGGAGCGGGCACTGCAGTGACCAGGAGCGGCGGCCTGTGAGGAGGAGATTAAGCGGTGGCCAGTGAGGAGAGGCGGCGGGCAGCGAGCCGGAGCAGGAGAGGCCACATCAGTGGTGACTCCGGCCAGCAGCAGCGCGGATCTTCGGACAGCGGGGATCGTTTGCCACGGTGACAAACAGGTAAACCCCCTGTCCAGCCAACCCCTGGATCAGTGCTTAAGCTGCCATATAGGTTTAGGGGTGGGGAGGGAGGGGAGTTAAAAACTGCAATATGGGTTTAGGGGAGGGGAGGAAAGGGGAGTAGGGACTGTCTGCCTTAATGTGTAAAAATGGGGGATGCTGTCTGCCGTAATGTGTAAAAAGGGGATGCTGTCTGCCGTAATGCGTAAAAAAGGGGGACGATGTCTGCCGTAATATGTAAAAAGAGCACACTGTCTGCCGTAATGTGTAAAAAGGAGACGCTGTCTGCCGTAATGTGTAAAAAGAGGGACGCTGTCTGTCGTAATGTGTAAAAAAGGGCACGCTGTCTGCCGTAATGTGTAAAAAGAGGGATGCTGTCTGCCGTTAAAAAGAGGGACGCTGTCTGCCGTAATGTGTAAAAAGAGGGACGCTGTCTGCCGTAATGTGTAAAAAGAGGGACGCTGTCTGCCGTAATGTGTAAAAAAGGGCACGCTGTCTGCCGTAATGTGTAAAAAGAGGGACGCTGTCTACCGTAATGTGTAAAAAGAGGGACGCTGTCTGCCGTATTGTGTAAAAAAGGGCACGCTGTCTGCCGTAATGTGTAAAAAGGGGACTCTTTTTGAGTATTTTGTGTGTGGCCCTCGAATATTCGCTGGAAGTGTTAAGCGGCCCCCCAGCTGAAATAATTGCCCACCCCTGGTCTAGATCGACCACTATTGGTTGACAATAACTGAGTCGACACCTAAAATAGGTCGACACAAGCATTAGGTCGACATGAGCAAGGTCGACGTGACAAAAGGTCGACATGGTTTTTTTGGGGGGGGTTGTGTCGTTTTCTTCGTAAAGTGACCGGGAACCCCAATTAGTGCACCGTGTCCCCTCACATGGCTCACTTCACTCATCATGCTTCGGGCAAGGTGCCTCGCTCCACTACTGCTGTGCTCAGCATAGGTTACCATTCCCAGTTGTAGTCCACGTGGATCGTAAAGTATGAAAAAGTAAAAAAAATAAAAAAATCATGTGAAAAACACATGTCGACCTTTTGTCATGTCGACCTAGAACATGTCAACCTAGTAACCATGTTGACCTAGAAGCCATGTCGACCTAATGCATGTCGACCAATAGTGGTCGACCTAATGCATGTCGACCTATATGTGGTCAACCTAGAGACCGGATACGGGCAACATAATTACTTTAAATATAAGGGTAGTTGGCCAACATGTTGACAAGGCCACAATGTTGACATTTATTGTCATATGGTTGTAATATCGATATTTAACAAATCAACATGCTCATGATGTCAACATTATCCATGTTGCATTGGCATCTATGTCACTTGACAGAGGGAGGGAGGGTAGAAGGGTGGGAGGGAGGGAGGGAGGGAGGGAGGAAAGTTTTCAGGTGCATTTAGGCAACTTTACAACTCACTGCATATTACAAACTTTTATTAGCTTATGTTACTTATTTGACTCCACCACCTCTTACTGACCTCTTCCACATGATGGCCCTTCTTTTGGGTAGGGTGGATGATCAAATAACCAGGTGCCTATATACAGTATTCACTGAACTCTAAGTATCCTTGGGCCTCCATGCCAATTTTCAATGTTTTGAAACTAACAACAGAATAACAAATAAATAAGAAAAGTTTGAAAAGAAAAGAAGGGTTTGAGACCATTGTGAGCAACTCTGTTTTCACATGTTTAAGAGACACCAAGGACAAGATATAGGGGCTCATTTATCAATAGGTTTTAGCACTTTAAAATGTGTTGCTTAAGATAGTGTCAATCAAGCTGCTGCTAATGCGGCACTGCATATGACGACACGGGACCCATTCTGTACATGTGCCCCATCATATGCCCCCATCATCAAAGATGTACACAAACCATTTGGTTTGTCTACATCTCAGAATAAGGCTCAGAGTGATCATGGGGTGAAAACGATCAAGGGCTACATTATTGTGTATGTGATTGAATTGACTGTTTCTGCTGTGTTGTGAATATTGATTATCTTCACAGCTAGGTCATTGTCAATATCATATTTCATAGTTTTGTATTGTTTTGCATTGTTCTTCTGAAGGTAATAGGGAGTTGAGTTCTCAAACAATGGGAGGGGCCATGATTGAGAATCTCACTCAGTGTGTGTCGTGCAAGATGTATGCGCACCTGGAGCAGCCGTCCCAGTGTGAATACATATGTGCGAGATGTGAGCGAACGGTTGCCCTGGAAGCCCAAGTAACTGATCTAGAGCAAACCGTTATGCGACTGAAAGATATTCATAATCTCGAGCAAGGTTGGAGGAGTTGCGGGAAGGATCACCGGTAGATGAGGAAAATCAGGTAGCCAGCTGGGTCACTGTTAGAAGGAAGAAAAAGAGGGGGAGGCATGACATCTCTGAAATATCAAACCCAAACAAATTTGCCCGATTGGACGAAGATTCAGTGGATGATAGCAAGGAAATGACGGAGCCGGAGGAGACTGCTCCCTCTAGCAACTGGAGGAGTGGTTCCTCTAGCTCAGATGGGATGAAAGATAGAGAGGCACCCAGGCAGATGGTGGTGGTAGGGGACTCTATCATCAGGAAGACAGATAGGGTAATCTGCTACCGGGATCATGATCGCCATATGGTCTGTTGTCTCCCGGGTGCTCGAGTATGGCACATCGTGGACCGGGTAGATAGATTATTGGGAGGGGCTGGGAAAGACCCGGCAGTCTTGGTGCACATTGGCACCAATGACAAAGTTAGCGGCAGGTGGGATGTCCTTAAGAAAGATTATAGGGATCTAGGCCAGAAACTAAAAGAAAGGACATCTAAGGTAATATTCTCTGAAATATTACCGGTGCCACGCGCTAGCCCAGGGAGGCAGAGCGAGATTAGGGAGGTAATGTGTGGCTTCGAGACTGGTGTAGGAAGGAGAGGTTTGTGTTCCTGGAACACTGGGCAGATTTCTCAGTCTGGCGTCATCTTTTTTGTCACAATGGATTGCACCTGAATGAGGAAGGGGCTGTGGAGCTGGGGGGAAAGGATGGTTAGTAGGTTGGAGGAGCTTTTAAACTAAGGGCCTGGGGGGAGGGTTTAGTTAGAAACTGCAGGTCATGCAGTGAGAATAGTAAAGATGGTGGTAGTGAGCTAAATGAGGGTTGAGAAAGGCGGGAAAGAGCAGCCAGCAAGGGCAAGGGTATTAGCATGGGTTCTAAAAAGGGTATTAACAAATGTATTGCAAAAACATTAACTAACAACATCTATATGTCATTATTACAGCATATAGAAAAAGATATACGTAGCATAAGGGAAAATACTTATGTCAGGGTGGAGAATTTAGGCCGAAACACTGGGATGATCAAAGAGACGAGTAAGGTAGGCAGTATTAAGTATGGTGGGGGTGGAAAGGGAGCGAGAAGACAGTCCATAAGAGTAACTCTAGGGAGTCTCTAGTAAACCAATGATAGGATACCTTTAAAAAAACAAGCGGATAAGGGAACCACTAAACTGAAATGTATGCTCGCAAACACAAGAAGTTTAGCAGGTAAAATGGGGGAATTGGAATTATTAGCATCAAATGCTGAGTATGATATTATAGGTATTACGGAAACATGGTGGGACGATTCTCATGACTGGGTTGCAAACTTGGAGGGGTATTCTCTTTTCAGGAGGGACAGGGCAATCAAAAGGAGGTTATTTATGAGGGGACAGGCGATAATGTGGAGTCACTATGGGTTGAAGTGGGGGTATTGATGCAAAAAAATTAGTTATAGGCACATGCTACAAACAGCCAGATATTAGCATACATGAGGAAGAACAACTCTTGCAGCAAATCGAAAGGGCTACAGGATCGGGGGACATCCTAGTGATTAGGGATTTTAACTATCCTAATATTAATTGGAGTAATGATTCATGTGTTAAAGCTAGGGGCAACAGGTTCTTAAATATGTTAAAAGATCACTACTTGTCTCAATTAGTTTAGGACCCAACTAGGGGTACAACTATTCTAGATCAAGTAATTAATAATAATGTGGACATCATATCGGATGCTAAACTTGGGGAGACTTTGGGTAACAGTTATCACTATATGATCACATTCGACATAAGTTTCAGGAAAAATATCTATAAGGGTTCAACAAAAACATTAAACTTTAGAAAGGCTAACTTCAGTATGCTGAGATGTGCATTAAACGACATTGAGTGGGAAGTTTTGTTTCATGGTTAGAACACTTTGGAAATGTGGGATGCTTTAAAAGGGTTGCTAGATAGCAATATTCATAAATTTATTTCCATGGGCAGTAAGTGCAGGAGTACCAAACTCAAACCGATGTGGCTTAACAAGAAGATCAAGGCAAAAATCGATGGAAAGGAGGATTCATTCCAGTACTACAAGGAATGCAATAAAAGAAGCAAAAAATGCAATTAAAGCAGCTAAAATTTGAAAATGAAAAGCAAATTGCTACAGAGAGTAAAACCAATCCTAAAAAATGTTTTAAATACATAAACAGTAAAAGGTTAAAAAAGAACATAGGTCCATTAAAAGATGAATTTAGAGTATTGTTAAATGATGACGAATCAAAAGCAGAAATACTGAACACATTTTTTTCATCAGTGTTCACCAGAGAAGAACTGATGGTGGGATGAGTGCATAGCAATAGTGACAGTAAGGATTCGTGGTTAGATACTTGTTTAAGTGAAGAAGTAGTCAGGGAGAGGTAATGCAAAAAAAAGATTAATAAATCACCTGGCCCAAACAGACTTCATCCGAGGGTTCTTATGGAGCTTAGGTCACAACTAGCAAGACCCCTATACTTGATTTCCAATAGTTCAATTAGATCTGGCATGTTACCGAAGGATTGGCATATAGCAGAGGTAGTGCCATTATTTAAAAAGGGGTCCAAAATCATCCGGGTAACTACAGGCCGATTAGTGTGACATCTATAGTGGGAAAATATTGGAAGGAATTCTAAGGGATAGCATACAGAAGTATCTGCAGACCACTAAGATTATTAGCAAGAACCAGCATGGGTTTGTGAGGGACAGATCATGTCAAACTAACTTAGTTAACTTCTACGAGGAAGTGAGCGATAATATTGACCAAGGAAAAGCAGGGGATGTGGTCTACTTAGATTTAGCAAAAGCCTTCAATACAGTGCCTCACAGGAGATTAATCATTAAATTAAAAGAGCTTGGCCTAGGAAAAACTGTTTGTACATGGATTAGTAACTGACTGGAAAACAGGGTATAGTGAGTAGTGGTCAACGAGAAGTCCTCAAGCTGGACACCAGTAGTCAGTGGAATACCACAGGGGTCTGTACTTGGGCCACTACTGTTCAACATATTTAGCAATTACCTATTAATAGGCCTAGAAAGCACAGTGTCAATCTTAGCAGATGATACTAAACAGTGTAGGGTAATTAATTCAGAAATAGAAGTGGAGTCTCTGCAGAATGACTTATCTAAACTTGAAATCTGAGCGTCTAAATGGAGAATGAAGTTCAATATAGAAAAATGCAAGGTTATGCATATCGGGACTAAAAACAAACTTGCAGCCTACATATTAAACGGGGAAAGTCTAGGAGTAACCGTTTGGAAAAAGATTTGGGGGTACTCATTGATAATAAACTTAATAACCGCATACAATGTCAGAGCACAGTAAAGAAGGCAAGTAAGTTGTTAGCATGCATAAAATGGGGAATTGAGACAAGGGACGAGGATGTAATTCTGCCGCTATACAAATCATTGTTACATCCACACCTGGAATATTGTGTTCAGTTTTGGGCACCACTATATAAAAAAAGATATTGGTGAACTCAAAAGGGTTCAAAGGCGAGCTACTAAATTGATTAAAGGGCTAGAGGGACTGGAATACGAGGAAAGGCTTACTAGTTTGAACATGTATACACTGGAAAAGAGGCGTCTAAGAGGAGACATTATTAGTGTCTTCAAATATGTAAAGGGGCACTACAAAGAGTTATCAGAGGAATTATTTATTAAAAGAACTCTGTTTAGGACACGTGGGCACTCGCTGAGGCTGGAGGAGAGAAAATTCTGCACGCAACGGAGGAAAGGGTTCTTCACTGTTAAGGCAGTAAGGGCATTACCACCTTCCCTTGCCAGGGAAGGTGGTAATGGTGGACACTGTAAATGCATTTAAAAGGGGATTGGATGAATTTCTGATTGAAAAGGATATCCAAGGTTACAACATTTAAAATATTGAAGTTGTTAATGCGGGTGTAACATGATTTGTAGTTGTTAACTAGTCATAAAACATTCTTCAGCAGGTACATTTAAATCAACTCAACTTAATACAAAATACAGGTTGAACACGATGGGCATTTTGCCTCTTTTCAACCTTGAATACTTTGTTACTATGTTACTATGTTACTATGTTACTTATTGTGTGAAGCAGAGGAGGTGGGACCGGTGCTGTGTGGGTATGGCAACTACTATATGGGTGCATACATCCCTCTACATTATGATCACTAAAGTCTACCTAACTACATATAAATATAAAAATGAAATAATTTTGTAAGGAAAATAGAAATACAATTCAAATTTTTATGATTTATGGTCGATCGTGTAGCCAGCTGGTGGCTGGTCAACATCTGGCTGTCACAATGAGAAGCTTATTTTTATCTGGAGGACTGAAGCTGTATTTACATCCTCCCATTGTTAAACTGGCCCTGGAAATGTTTACATTCTGCATTGACTGAATGGTTAGGATTAGGCATTGGAAGGGTTTTGCACTAGGGGGAGGGTTAGGTCGATGCTACAGAAGGGGGGTGTTAAATTTAGACACTAGAGGGAGGGTTATGGTTAGGCTGCACAAGGAGAGGAGGTTAGATTAAGTACTAGGGTGAAAGTTAGGGTTATGGACACTCACTACTGAAGCACCACAAGATCAACCAGAAGTCAGTGCCAGCAGAACCGCCACACATGGAAGACACCACTGGAGCAGCCATGCCTATCGAAACCAGGTAAATCTCCATTGGACCACCAGGAATGTTTGTTGACATTGCTAATCAAGTTGATAACATGATAAATATTGATGTGGAAAATGCTGACATGTCAAGCATGACAACAGGCTGCATGTCGACATTACATTCATGTCAATATTCTCATGCCAATATTTTGACCATGGCAAATTTCTCATGTTGACAGAATGTTGACATGATGGACCTTGGCAAAAAAATATACTGAATCCATCTCAAGTATGTAAGAGACTGAGCATAGCATATAATTTGGCAAAGGTGCAACCTGTAGAATCCATGTATTTGTGTCCATAGTATTTTTTGCTATAGTGAAAATGATAAGAATTAAGTTAAATGATTAAAAAGATAAAAAAATTGTATTAGATATGTTTGCTGTATTTTTGAGGACCTCTCTAGAACTGCTGTTCCATCAGCTCCTCTGTTGATCTGGTTCTGATCCTCCTGACACAAATAAAGTGACAACAAATGTATACTGTAAACAACTCACAAACTGCACACCAACATTCAAATGAAGCAGAATAGAAAGAGTTTTTAAGTGAATTTCCCATTGACTTTATGTTGAAAACAAGTATGGTTCAATAAAACTGTGATAAATATTCCTGATACAAGTAAAGTCTAGCAACATGTATTACGGACAAAGAAATATTACAGATAACAAATCACAAATACACACATCTGAGAAAAGCATCAATTACAATGTGAAACATCTGCATTTCACAGAAGGATATTATGTATGGATTAATGTACTTAGTACAAGATGCAAGGAGTTTTATATCAACTCAGTATGTTATGAAGATTGTATGTCATGATTTGTTGCCATTTAAGATTTTATCAATGGCTTCCTGAAAATTCTCATTAATTGCTGTGATTATGATGCAGTGATCAATCATATTGATAAGTTATTTGTTACAAGCAGTTCTATTTGTCGATCCCGGTCTAGCTAACCAAATAATGGATATTATTCATCATGTACGGGTACCATGCTCAGTAAGCGTCCTATAAAAAGTCTACAATAATATAGCATTCACTTATTTATATTGGAAGTTTCTCTGGCTATAGCACATATAGCACATGTATAACTGAAATGGTAAATAGAAAGGAGTATCGTAGAGATATATTCTTGATTAATGTACATTTTGATTATACATTTTATGTCCAGGTAGATAATCTCCTGATAGGACCTTGCTGTCATGTCACAAGTCTCAGCAGACTGACCTTGACATTAATGTCTCAGCTAAGCTTTACGCTAATGAGAAATAGGTGAGAGGAGTAGTTTTCTGGGAATATTTCATACATCATTATATGTTAAACCTGCAGGGAATGTTGGAGCATATTAAAGAATCTAAAAATAGATAATATAAAGCAATAGTCTTTCTATCAGCACAGTAAATGTGCTTTTCTTTATCTGAAAAAAATATGAGCAAATTAAAAACGTATACAAATATCTTTAAACTGTATGTATAAGTATATAAATATTACACACATGACATTTTGTTTGTTGGTAAACACAGGACTAAGAGCCTAATTCAGACCTGATCGATGTTGTGCGAAATCGAACAGCGGCCGATTATCGAATGACTGCGCATGAATACGGATCATAATGTGCAGGCGTGAGGCCAAACTGCAAAAAAAATCCTGCGTCTTTTTTGATCGCTATGCGAACGCAGACTTATTAACAGGAAGTGTATGCTTTGGGGGTGGTAACTGGCCGTTTTCTGGGAGTATCAGGAAAGCGCAGGTGTCCCCAAGCATTTTCAGTGAGGGTTTGTGATGTCGGCTCTGGCCTGATCAGCCTATTTCTTTCGCACTGTAGGAGTAAGTCCTGGACTACACACAGACTGTACAGAGGAAATGGGTCTAGACTGCACACCCTAGTGGTTGTAATGAAAGGTGCTATCTGCTGAGATTTTATGGTAATACAGGGGAAGAAATGGGTGCAGATGCACTATACAATCATTACTATAAATTACAGTATATAATATACTAAGAGGTTGTTGGCATATAATTGGCCAATGATATGGGCTTGCTCACCGCGTCGAGGTCACCTCTATCGAGCAAGTCCCTAACACTTTTGGGGTTCACACTGGGACGCAGGGCACCCCCAAATCAGCCCAGCCACGAACCCCCCCAAGGCATCACACTAGTGGAAAATCGTGAGGTGTAATAAAGTATAAGAGAAGCATAGGTAGTTACGGAGTGTAGAAAGTGTTTTAAAATTAGATATAAAGTGGGTGAAAAAAATACATGGATAAAATGACACACTTAGGAGGTAGTGAAAAAATAGTGACTATAAGTGTTAGGGTGTGATGCCCTGGAGTGGCCCAGACAGAACAGTTCAGGGGACCCCACGTCCCAATGCTTACCCCCAAATAGACTGACACTGTATGAAAATAGTAGGACTTACTTTGTATTACGCCTGAATCATTGATGTGCAGTCAGATGTAGGTCCCTGCTTAAAATCAGTTTGGTAGGTGGGGGAGGGGTGCTAGTCAGAATGAAGTAATCTCAGACTTCAGGTGTGTATTTATACACATAGTATAGACTATACAGAGGAAATGGGTCTAGACTGCACACCCTAGTGGTTGTAATGAAAGGTGCTATCTGCTGAGATTTTATGGTAATACAGGGGAAGAAATGGCTGGGCTGATTTGGGGGTGCCCTGCGTCCCACTGTGAACCCCAAAAGTGTTAGGGACTTGCTCGATAGAGGTGACCTCGACGCGGTGAGCAAGCCCATATCATTGGCCAATTATATGCCAACAACCTCTTAGTATATTATGTACTGTGATTCAGGCGTAATACAAAGTAAGTCCTACTATTTTCATACAGTGTCAGTCTATTTGGGGGTAAGCATTGGGATGTGGGGTCCCCTGAACTGTTCTGTCTGGGCCACTCCAGGGCATCACACCCTAACACTTATAGTCACTATTTTTTCACTACCTCCTAAGTGTGTCATTTTATCCATGTATTTTTTTCACCCACTTTATATCTAATTTTAAAACACTTTCTACACTCCGTAACTACCTATGCTTCTCTTATACTTTATTACACCTCACGATTTTCCACTAGTGTGATGCCTTGGGGGGGTTCGTGGCTGGGCTGATTTGGGGGTGCCCTGCGTCCCAGTGTGAACCCCAAAAGTGTTAGGGACTTGCTCGATAGAGGTGACCTCGACGCGGTGAGCAAGCCCATATCATTGGCCAATTATATGCCAACAACCTCTTAGTATATTATATACTGTAATTTATAGTAATGATTGTATAGTGCATCTGCACCCATTTCTTCCCCTGTATTACCATAAAATCTCAGCAGATAGCACCTTTCATTACAACCACTAGGGTGTGCAGTCTAGACCCATTTCCTCTGTATAGTCTATACTATGTGTATAAATACACACCTGAAGTCTGAGATTACTTCATTCTGACTAGCACCCCTCCCCCACCTACCAAACTGATTTTAAGCAGGGACCTACATCTGACTGCACATCAATGATTCAGGCGTAATACAAAGTAAGTCCTACTATTTTCATATAGTGTCAGTCTATTTGGGGGTAAGCATTGGGACGTGGGGTCCCCTGAACTGTTCTGTCTGGGCCACTCCAGGGCATCACACCCTAACACTTATAGTCACTATTTTTTCACTACCTCCTAAGTGTGTCATTTTATCCATGTATTTTTTTCACCCACTTTATATCTAATTTTAAAACACTTTCTACACTCCGTAACTACCTATGCTTTTCTTATACTTTATTACACCTCACGATTTTCCATTAGTGTGATGCCTTGGGGGGGTTCGTGGCTGGGCTGATTTGGGGGTGCCCTGCGTCCCAGTGTGAACCCCAAAAGTGTTAGGGACTTGCTCGATAGAGGTGACCTCGACGCGGTGAGCAAGCCCATATCATTGGCCAATTATATGCCAACAACCTCTTAGTATATTATATACTGTAATTTATAGTAATGATTGTATAGTGCATCTGCACCCATTTCTTCCCCTGTACTACACACAGACTGCACAGACTGGAAAAATCATTCGATGGTGAGTGAGTTGTGAACGGATTTGCAGCTGACCAGCGTTTGCAAAGATTTTCGCATGGCATATGCAGACTTGCACAGGGCGGATTTTAACTCTGTCTTGGTGGCTACTGTCCGAATGCAACCCCCTGCAAATTCGCCGAGGTGCAATCAGGTCTGAATTAGGCCCTAAATGCATGACGCCAGGTTTGCCTTGAAAAAGCATCCATGAATTGGGGAATAAAAAGAAAACCTAACTGCCTCTGTGTAAACGATGGCAGAGAATCATACAGTATGTCTGCAATTAATGGCAATAATATCGGCCTTAGGTGGCAAGCCATCAATGGTCAATAGCCATCCCTAGTTCTTCAGCTGTACTGTTTGAAGGATGGACCAGCATTACTGGGCCATCTTCATATGGACTTCTCTGGCAGTAGTTCCATGACTGCATTATGGATCATCCCTAAGCGAGGTGCTCCTAGCTGACAGCCTTTTAGTTTTAGTAGTATTTTCAGATGGTCATTGATTATACAGCTCTTATAGTTGTGTGTGAACACAATGGTTTTTCAAATGTACTGTATGCTAACATGCCAACAAATGACATTCAAGCTGCAAATATTGTTGCTGCAATAGTTCTACACAATATCTGTAAGTGTCCAGGCAATAAGAAAGTACTATTCTTCCCCACACGTATTAAGTATACAGAAAATACACTGTAGCAGAGGTGAAGAAAGTGAATTGTGGAATTGCCCCTCAAATCTGTGTAAAGTCCATGTACCAGTATACAGTAAGTGGAGACACCATGCATCCTCAGAAGAAGCAGGAGAGTTCTTCTCATATACCATGTTACTTGCAGTGAATCTGGCAGGGTTTGAGTCTCACTCTGCAAAGACAATGATTAAAACCACATTGTACAAGAGATAAACTATGCTTTCAATACAGATGTCAAATTAATATTTTTCAGTACTACACATTGGGGAAAATGTACAATTAGATGGCACAATGCAATAGTCCTGCACATACTGTTGCATTATTGTGGAACTGTTTTTGTAGACATTGCTCTTGCCTTTATGAGTTTCTCATTTAATTAGTATATACTGGAATAAGCATTAAAATTGTTAAAATTAGTTTATGAACCATACCTATGACATCATAGTGAATTACTAGAGTTTGAAATAGTGCACCCTAGAAGGGTATGACAATCTTGTGAGGAAGCACATAGCTTTATAGCAGAATGCCCAAACTTTAACATTACCTGGGAAGTGATAGAATTTACTACCTACAGTATCTGCTATTTCAACTACTTTCTCTGCTCTTTACAGACTAATAAAAATATCAGATTTTGAAAATCCTGATCCCCAAACAATAATAGATCACCCTTATATCAGACAAATAAAAGAATCTTGCAATAAAGCCCTAATATCTCTTCTCATTCTTGTTTTTTTTTTTATAATAGTTAAGCGACAATAACTATTATTTAATTAGAATAATTTAAAGTGCTGGTTTTAGACAAATTTTTATATAAAAAAACATAGATTATGGGGGTAATTCAGAGTTGATTGCAGCAGCAAATTTGTTAGCAGTTGGGCAAAACCATGTGCACTGCAGGTGGGGCAGATATAACATATGCAGAGAGAGTCAGATTTGGGTGGGGTGTGTTCAAACTGAAATCTAAATTGCAGTGTAAAAATAAAGCAGCCAGTATTTACCCTGCACAGAAACAAAATAACCTACCCAAATCTAACTCTCTCTGCAAATGTTATATCTGCCCCCCCCCCCTGCACTGCACATTGTTTTGCCCAACTGCTAACAAATTTGCTGCTGCAATCAACTCTGCATTCCCCCTATGTTTTATTCTGATTCTCTTGATTACGTCAATCTAATAAAAAAAAAAAAGATCTTAATGTTCATCCTGTAAAATAACCTCTGCATATGCCAAACCTTTTATGTATATTGTGAAATATGCTAGTGAGAGATTAATTCAAATAATGTACAATAATACACTTTTTGTATACATCAATTCACTAGCCATATCAAATGGAGCCAGTTAAAAACCATTTAATTCTTTTTGGGTGAAAATGTAGAAAAGAAATACATTATTATTACAAGTATGTCCTTTTACAGTAAATTACACCCAATGCACTTTCCTTGTTAGTTTATGATGTAAAAAAATATTTTTGAGTTTGAAAATTGGATTAATGAATGTTGTTGAGGTCGAATACAATAGTTTAGAAAGGTTGTGATTTACAAAATGACTGCCTTTCAAAAGTCCATTAATATTATTATATTTCTTCGCTATTTTGTCTGTTTTTTTTAGAAATTTTTTTTTCATGCACTATAAAAATATGCTAAAAATATGCCAAGATTCGTGTTTCCTTTCCGGAAAATAGGTAACTTTTTTCTAACTAGTTTGAATGGGCCTCTGCGAAAGTTGAGATGACCAAAGTCATATAAATGCACAGAATAAATAGGTCCAAAGAAATTTTAAGACTAATCCTTAAGCATTCATGGAAATCAAAATATATTGTGTTACATGGGCTGACAGGGACAGATCTAGATTTTTCTTTAGGTGGGGGCGGTTTACTGTTTAATCTTGATTCCTCCCCTCCCCAGTCTCAACTCCTTCCCTCTCCAGTCCCGACACATCTCCTCTCCAGTACTGAAAAACTGAACTTTTTGAGTGAGACTGAAATAATGACTCCTTTGCTTTGTGATTGTTCTATATACACAAACTTTTTTAATTAAAGAATTTTTATAAATATTGCATACAATTGCCATCAGGCTGTGTGTATAAGGTGTATATGAAACATAAATGCCTTCTGTGTTTAGACTTGGGTCCCATCCAGTGATGGATTTCCAGGACTGCAGCCCCCAGTAAAATCTACTGCCTCAGCTAAGTGTCAGTGAACCAGAGGCAGTAATGCTAACCATTACACCATAAACACAGATGTACTAAGCCTTGAAAAATGATAAAGTGAAGAGTGATAAACTACCAATCAATAAGCTCCTAACTGCCATTTTTCAAACACAGACTGTACCATGGCAGTAAGGAGGTGATTGGCTGGTACTTTACCACTCTCCACTTTATCACTTGTCAAGGCTTAGTACCTCTCCCCGGAAGTCTAAAGTGCACTACATATAATTCTGCTAGTACAGAGATGCTCCAGTGTATTACAGTCTGTGTCCTTCTTACCCCAGAGCCCTGATGTACAGACAAAAATCACATATTATTCAGGCCTTGGTCATGACTGTGCTGTGGGGTAATTGTATGCATTAGCCCTAGTACCCACACACCCGCAAGTGAGGGGTGATTTCTCAGTGACCTTCCTCTCCTGGGATCATCTGTGCTGTTATTGCAACACACCCATCCCAGGCTCACCACAAGGAGATAGAAGCTGGCTGATGAAACATTTATTGACACGGAGGGGCGAGAGGAGAGCGGCTGCATTGGCAACATCCAGCAAGCTGCTGCTTCGGCTGCCACACACAGTGCCACCGACCTTGTGACTGGCAGGGTAATCAGCTCACCACATACTGCCTGGCCTGCATGGTAGTGCTCTGCAAGAGCAGCCTGCCTGCAAGAGCAGTACACATGGAGCAGCCAGGCTGTATCTACCACGGGAGGCCTGCGCGCAGAGCACACACATTCTCTGACACAGGTGGCAGCAGTGGCTCCCAGCCCTGTCCCAAGCCAGCACACAGGTCTCACTCTCATAGCAATCTCTGCAGCTCCTTCAGCCATAGCTGCCTGATACATTGTCCGCAGGCTGGGTGGCCCCTCAATGTCTCAGTCTCAGTGATGTGGCGTGTAATCGTGTTCCCCAGGCTTCATTGTCCACCTAGCCTGTAACTGGGATAGTGTACCCACAATCTCCTATGGCCAGGAAGCACAGGCTGCTGTAGAGCGTTCTGCCTGAGGCTCTCCCCAGGGCCACCAGAGGTCTCTTTGCTGCTCAACAGTGGGAGTGGCGATAACTGTGTTGGGGGAGGGGGCAGTCGCCCTTTTCGCCTCCCCTGAATCTGGCCCTATGAGGTAATAAGAGTTTAACATAAGTTTTGCCAGTAGCTGAAATTTAGGGGGCTCAAGTAGAGTTAGATTAAATTTACTGTACATCTAAATTAGAAATACATTGGGGATTAACCCCCAGTGTCCCCCAGCACACCAGGCAGGGCAACACAATGCAAGAAGGTAAAGTGTTAGTATGTGTTAATAAAAGGAAAGCAAAATCTATATACAAAAATGAATATACTAGTAAAGATGTAATAAAAAAAACAGAAGGATTAATAAATGTGTTAAGAGTGTACTAAATAAGATCTCGCAGTGTGCTACCTAAAAGCAGCCCAGCCCCACCAATCCAGGAGGAACCGCACCCCAGACTCACCACAGATACTAATACTAATAATAATAACAACCCTTCTGGGTTATATAATATAATGCCACATGATAATGGCATCTGAGCAAATGTATCCAAAATGAGATCTAACCTACCTGAGGATACCCCCTGGGATCTCCAATTAGCACTACAGAGACCAGCATGCCCTCCAAACACTGGTCCCATCCATGCCCCTCATACTAACAACAAAATGTAGGCTGTTAATATCAATTTAAAAAAAAATTCAGGTGTGTGAAAGGGAGGGGTAGTCTAAGCTAGAAATACATTGCGGATTAACCCCCGGTGTCCCCCAGCACACCAAGCTGTACCTGTACTAAGACATGAAGGACTGTATATATAATAGAAAGTCAGAGGACTTAGTTACATACATTTGGAAATATATGATAAATCCACCAGGCCCACGACAATGCTCCTCTGATGCTGGTGGTCCCTAACTCTAGGGCTGGGCCCGGGGTGCAGAACCTCACAAACCGGCAAAGGCCAGCTACCCCAGGGCAGCACAATGCTAGAAGGTAACGTGTTAATAAAAGGAAAGCAAAATCTATATACAAAAATTAATATACTAGTGAAGGTGTAATTAAAATTTATAAATGTGTTAAGGGGGTGCTAAATAAGATCTTGCAGTGTCCTACCTCAAAGCAGCCCAGCCCCACCAATTCAGGGGGAACCGTATCCCAGACTCGCCCCAGATACTAATAATAATACCCTTCCGGGTTATATAACATAATACCACATGATAATTGGATCTGAGCAAATGTAGCCAAATTGAGAGCTAACCTACTTGAAGATACCCCCTGGGATCTCCTAATAGGACTACAGAGACCATCATACCCTCCAAACACTGGTCCCATCCATGCCCCTCATACTAACAGAACAAAATGTAGGTGTCTCATATCAATAAGAAAATACAATTCAGGTGTGTGAAAGGGAGGGGTAGTCTAAGATAGAAATACATTGGGGATTAACACCCAGTGTCCCCAGCACACCAAGCTGTACCTGTACTAAGACATGAAGGACTATATATAATAGAAATTTAGAGGACTTAGTTACATACATTTTCAAATATATGATAAATCCACCAGGCCCACGACATGGCTCCTCTGATGCTGGTGGTCACTAACTCTAGGTTTGGGCCCCGGGTGCAGAACCCCACAAACCGGCAAAGGCCAGCTACCCCAGGGCAGCACAATGCTAGAAGGTAACGTGTTAATAAAAGGAAAGCAAAATCTATATACAAAAATGAATATACTAGTGAAGGTGTAATTAAAATTTATAAATGTGTTAAGGGGGTGCTAAATAAGATCTCGCAGTGTGCTACCTCAAAGCAGCCCAGCCCCACCAATTCAGAAGGGACCGTATCCCAGACTCGCCCCAGATACTAATAATAATACCCTTCCGGGTTATATAACATAATACCACATGATAATTGGATCTGAGCAAATGTAGCCAAATTGAGAGCTAACCTACTTGAAGATACCCCCTGGGATCTCCTAATAGGACTACAGAGACCATCATACCCTCCAAACACTGGTCCCATCCATGCCCCTCATACTAACAGAACAAAATGTAGGTGTCTCATATCAATTAGAAAATACAATTCAGGTGTGTGAAAGGGAGGGGTAGTCTAAGATAGAAATACATTGGGGATTAACACCCAGTGTCCCCAGCACACCAAGCTGTACCTGTACTAAGACATGAAGGATTATATATAATATAAATTTAGAGGACTTAGTTACATACATTTGCAAATATATGATAAATCCACCAGGCCCACGACATAGCTCCTCTGATGCTGGTGGTCACTAACTCTAGGTCTGGGTCCGGGGTGCAGAACCCCACAAACCGGCAAAGGCCAGCTACCCCAGGGCAGCACAATGCTGGAAGGTAAAGTGTTAGTACGTGTTAATAAAAAGAAAGCAAAATCTATATACAAAAAATTAAAAAACTAGTGAAGGTGTAATTAAAAGACAAGACGGATTAATAAATGTGTTAAGGTGGTGGTAAATAAGAGCTCACAATGTGCTACCCCAAAGCAGCCCAGCCCCACCCTGCCATTATCCTGTGGGACTATGTTATATAACCCAGAAGGGTTGTTATTATTATTATTATTATTATTATTAGTAGTAGTAGTAGTAGTAGTAGTAGTAGTAGTAGTAGTAGTAGTAGTACCTGGGGTGCGGTTCCCCTGGATTGGTTGGGCTGGGCTGCTTTGTATTGGTGGGGGTGGGTGGTGACTGGCGGGTGGGCAATGCTGGTGTGATGCCCTGGCCGGTGGTACCCCCCTCTGCTGGGCCTGCCACGGAGCCCAGGGCACGCTTCCTGGTTGCCCCGCCCTAGTTATGCCACTTCAAAATACATACATCTTGTATTTAATGTATATTCAAAGATAGGCAAGTATAGCCTTGTATGTGTTTCTCCAAATTACCATAATTTATTTATAGTGATTATTTTTATTTTATTTTTAAATTGTTTGCTCCAAACATGTTTCTTGTCACTGCATGTGTGCAGACATCAGCCAACAGACTTGACGTGCAAGCCAGGGATCTGGATGAGCATAATCAAACCTCTAAGTGCTATTCAAGCAAAGCTCCTTTTAAGACTGTTTTTGGTGTTACTACTTTAAGCATTTAAATGATTGATTAGATTCTTAACCAGTTAGGTGAAGGAGTGTGTTTGTAGGTGATTAATAAGATGTTGTCATAGTGGTTTCTCCACATTTTCTTCTGGATATAGGCACTCATCCTCCCCTATTTGTCTTAGTATGATTTATTTTGCATGTTTTGGTGGAAGTACTGTAGTATTTGCATTTGTTTTTTGTGTGCTCTCCTTTTAATTATATGATGTGATGGCCAATAAATGTCTCTTCTGCAAATTAACATGAGATTTATAGAGAGTTGAACACCAACATCTGAATTGTATGATTGTTTTTTGTTTTGTCAACCGTTCTTTGCCTACCACCATACTAACTTTAACATTAATTTATAATTTAATCAGAATAATCTAATTTTCAATTTGACCTGACAAATTAAATTTGATTTTCATTTTAAATGCCAACTCCTGATGTCCATGTCTTTATTTATTAAGATTTGACAAAGTATTAAGTAGGGGTCTAATGTATTAGAATGTAACTGCTAGGGAGTTTAAGGGCTATATTCAATAAGACTGGAATAGGTCAGACGGGGTTCCGACCTATTCAATAGGGGCACATTTTTTCCGACAAGTCTCGAAACCCGACTTACCGGAATGCTGTCGAAAAGCAGGTGGATCGGCGGAATAACTGCCAATCCACCTGCTGCTGTCGGAAACGGGGCCAAATCCGACAGGTTTTGGCCCCCTTTCCGACAAACTCAATCTGACTTAAAAACAAGTCGGATTGAGGTGAAGAGACGAGGAGCGGTGCGGCGTGCTACGGGGAGGATAGTACCTGCAGTGCCTCCTCCGCCGCCGCACTGATCACTCCCGCTGCCAGCTCCTTGCCGCTGCTGGAAGCTCCCCCGCTGCCCGCCGCACACTGCTCCCCCGCCGGCTGCCGCATACTGCTCTCGCGCCGGCTGCCGCGCACTGTTCCCCCCGCCGGCCGCCGCGCACTGCTCCCCCCGCCGGCCGCCGCGCACTGCTCCCCCGCCGGCTGCAGCACACTGGTCCCCCCGCCGGCCGCCGCACACTGCTCCCCCCTCCACCACTGACAGCAGCAGCAGGACAGGACACAGGGAGCGGCCAAATCCGACAGTCCGATTTGGCCGCTCTTTGAGTAGGGGTTGTCGGGTCCATTACGACAACTGCATGTCGGAATGGACCCGACTCTTATTGAATATACCCCCAAGATCAAATGGTAACATCACCCAAACCTGAAACCTTTTTCTTTGGGTGTATTGTGGAATATAAATATACTGTAAATGCCCTCAGTTAGGATCAGATATTCAACGTGATAAAGCAGGATCCCAGTGATAGCAGAGGAGAAAGTAGTCTTTCCTGAAAGTGCCTGCACTGCCTACCACCTCACCCATACTTGCCCCCTTTTTGCTCCATTTCTTTTGATTCTTTTGTTCCACTTTCATTTATTTTAATTTTATTGTTTCTAACTTTTTGTGTACTCTTATTATTTGAACTACAGTATTATTAATTTTAAAAAGTACCCTTTAACCACACCTTATAATATAATAAATGCTTTATATTTTTAAATTAGTGTCTGATTTTTATTGAGCAAATCTAATTTAATTTATTTGATAGAATTATCCTCTTTATCAAATGTCCTTGGTCATTGTTTTAATTCATCACAATCTTGGATACTAATGGACATCAGGATTTTAAATGAATGTCAAAGGTGCATTATTAGATTACACTAAGGGGTATATTTACTAAGGTGGGTGTTTTTTAGAAGTGAAAATGTTGCCCATAACAACCAATTAGATTCCACTTTACATTTATCTAGCTACTTTTAGAAGATAATAGCTAGAATCTGACTGGTTGCTATGAACAACATCTCCACTTCTAAAAAAAACTCCCACCTTAGTAAATACACCCCTAAGTGTGTACTTTTCTTGCGATCCTAAATCGATGATACACACTATATTAAGTTTATATTACTCCTTTCTGAGCCTGGAATTCACAAAGAACAGGATAATACTAGCATCCTGGGTCATCGCTGCTCCAGCATCCATTGATGGGTATCTGGTTAAAAAACTACCCAAGGCGTACTCAACTCATAGAATTGGTGAATGCAATTTCACTACATCTGAATTTTATTGCACACACTGTACACTACTGTGATTTTTCTCTTTTTCTTTTTGGTACACATCTAAACATCAGTTCTACCATATTTGGACTGAGACTATTAGCTACAAAGGTTGGAAAGCACTGAAATCACTTGTTTGCAATCCATTCTTCACCCAAGGAAATTCTTTTTGAAAAATTCCAGGTTTCTGGCTGCATATCCCATACTTTAGCCTTCTTTTGCCCATGGCAAGGGGCAATTTTCACCAAAACTCTTTCTTTCAGCATTCCAGCCAGTGGCATGTTGTCTATTGAAAACAGACTGCTGTGTGCAAAAAGACTGCTCTAACATTATTAAGGCATGTGCCCCAATAGTTATCACAATCCACAAATGTTCTACTAGCTCTTGTCAACGTAGCCTTTTTATTAAAGCTTTTATCATGAAGTCAGTACAGGGTATACATTTATCAAAGAGGCAAATGCTGTATTGCCAGTAAAACAATTGTTTCAGCATATATAGCAATGACAATCAAAAAGTTTTTTTAAATCCAGTTTGGCTATATATAAAGATTTTTTTATTATTTTTTCACATTAGGGAATCTGAAAGCCTAAGCCTTGTGTGTTCAGATCCACTGTGCAGAGTTGACTCAGAATTGTGTACCTGCAAACATTGGCCCCGTAACATATTTTTGTTAAACTGCAGAAACAACTAAACTAAAGGGGGTACTCACGTAGCGATATTCTAAGCAATATGACTAGATTGCTTAGAATTTAAGCATTATCGCTCCGTGTGAACCCCCTACAGCGATAGCGATGCGCAGCATCGCTATCGCTGGTGCTAGATTGGCCTGCATGCAGGCCAATCTAGTGGGTCGCTCACTTCACCCGCTGGGTGAAATGAGCGGCCCCCCATCTCCCCCCGCACGCTCAGCACAGATTGCGCTGTGCTGAGCGGTGGGAGAGATGTGTGCTGAGCGGTTCGCTCAGCACACATCTCTCCCACATCGGCCCGTCTATATGGACCTTAAGACAAGTCAACTTTGTTGCCACAATGCCCTACTGATAAGTAGGGCTCTAGTCTCTGATAATAGCAGTTAGGGTTATCTGTAGCTGTGTTACAGTATCTCTGATAGATACTAACACAAGCCCCATAACTTGTCCCTAACTTTCTGTTTTCCTGTGCAGACAAAGAACAAAATAAAATCATTAAAATGATGTTACTTTAATAGGCACAATGGGTAAACATTGGCATTTCCCATATACAAAAATTAACTCATAAAAAATATTCTGTTTATGTGAATAACTATATGAAAATACTGCCCATTTAAGGGAAAATACTGCCCATTTAAGGGAAAATACTGCCCATTTAAGGGAAAATAAACTCATTTTATATAATTAGATGTCTTTCTCCTTATACACAAACAAAATGCTCTTTCTCGGCAAGGAAACAACTTCAATCCACAAATAATTAATTCTTACAACATCATTTCCAGTAACCTCAAGATGTCATCATAATGATATTTTAGTGGGGAAAAAAATTCAACAATGTTTAGGTAAGCAACAAGATTATGAACAACCAAGAAAAGATTCAATTTCAGTAGCATTATTATGTGTAACTGGACAATGATAAAGATGTGTGCCTGTAGTAATACATTTAAATTGTGGTAATCAAGAAAAACAAATTATAACTCATCCAGTTATGTGCTGCTTCTATTTTGGAATAGCTGCAATCAATAACATGATATCATTATAAAATGCATAAATCCATGGCACATTAGCATAATTTTAACAGTAGGGACAAAGTCTGCATTTATTCTAAGTTAAGGATGGTTAGGTTTATCCAAAATAGTGAGGTAATAGGAGTTTAAATGAATGATCATGGAAACTGAGGTACATAGACATTGGTTTTAAGACAATGTGTATTTAGATTAACAGTAACACTTGTTTTGTATTTGTGTATGTGATATAATCTCTTAATTTAGGGAGTAATTAAAAAATAAACATCAATTGTAATTACCTTTTCTGCTATATTCACATTAAACTGCTTAAATACTGTAGCTACTGAAATACCAGTTCTTTGCACTGTCATTAGGATATGGGCCCAATGTCAGACTGGGACATGAAGGGCCACGGAGGTAATGCAGTGGCAGGGGGCCCATGTTTTTAAGGGTGCAGCCAGTCTTCAGAGGTGGTGTAGGCAGCCGCCACATTGGATTGCCTAACCATTAGAGTGTGCATGGGCTTGGTGCCTTGATAAATAAAATGTATATACTGTATATGTATATATTTCTCCAATTCAGCCGGCACTCACTTTTACAAAACACAGCTGAATCCATGTACATATACAGTCATCCAATAACATAAACGGCACTCATGGGACACGTCACAACTGAATAATCCTGGAGGTTTTAATGGTCAACGATTCAAGACTTTCCTCCCCTTCCTGTGTCCTGAGGTATGGGCAGAAAGTCTTGAAATGTTGACCATTAAAATATCAGGATTATTCAGTTGTGATGTGTCCCGTGAGTGTCGTTTATGCTGTTGGATGAAAAAAATATATATATATGTATATATATATATATATATATACAGGTTGAGTATCCCATATCCAAATATTCCGAAATACGGAATATTCCGAAATACAGACTTTTTTGAGTGAGAGTGAGATAGTGAAACCTTTGTTTTTTGATGGCTCAATGTACACAAACTTTGTTTAATACACAGAGTTATTAAAAATATTGTATTAAATGACCTTCAGGCTGTGTGTATGAGGTATATATGGAACATAAATGAATTGTGTGAATGTAGACACACTTTGTTTAATGCGCAAAGTTATAAAAAATATTGGTTAAAATGACCTTCAGGCTGTGTGTATAAGGTGTATATGTAACATAAATGCATTCTGTGCTTAGATTTAGGTCCCATCACCATGATATCACATTATGGTATGCAATTATTCCAAAATACGGAAAAATCCCATATCCAAAATACCTCTGGTCCCAAGCATTTTGGATAAGGGAGACTCAACCTGTATATAGCGAGAGGGAGAGTCAATACCGCCAGTACATGTATGATACTGTACCAGATTAATAACAGCTATGCAATGTAGAAATACATCATAGTTCTGTGCAGTAAAAGGTAGCATACAGTATGTATAATATATAATTCTAGAACTCTATCCCTAGAGGAGGAGGTGGGCATCCGGGTAGTGGGACACTCCAGGGGTTTCCCCTGTGCCCCAGTGGGCCAGTCCAACCCTGTATGGGCCTCCAGCCAATGGAGGTTTAAAATGTTAAGAGAGGTTGTTTTAAGTGTACTGATCAATCTAAAATACTTCATTTCATTTTGGTATCAGGAAGTGTTAAACTGTGGTATGTAGGGCTCTTCATTGAATCAGTTTTTGATATCCTCCATTGATTCAAACATTGTACATTACTCACTGTAAGCATTCTGTGAGAGATTACAATAATATTATTAAAATAATTCCAATATCTATAGTAAATATGCTGAGTCCCAGAACTTGATTTTATATGAAGGTGCTTTTACACCACCATGTTTCTGCAGCAATTTGAAAGAAACCTCTTATAACATTTGGTGTTGGGAACCCTACTTCTGCTATTTAACTCTCAGGAGGAGATGTATCAAACCTTCAAGAGGGATAATGTGGGGAAGTTGCCCAAAGCAACCAATCAAGTTGGTAAAAGTATCATGTTTGAAGTTGTAAAGCCGATACTGTTACAATGCTGTAAATCACATTATTAACATGTCGGCATGCCAGCTTCATTCACAGAGTGTCCATGTCGTGAGTGTCAACATTTTAACTGTCAGACTGCCCACTAGATACTGTAGCTTTGGAAAGCTACTCCACTTTTTAGAAGGTTTGATATATTTTACCATTAGTGGTGGTTAGAACCATGATAAGTTTAAAGCAACTTACTGTATATTACAATGAACTAGTGAAGATCATCTTTCTATGTGTTGTAATATAGTTGAGAATAAAGGGGTTCTAAATGTGCATTAGCCTTGTAACAGGAAGTTTTTGCAGCTGCAACTCATATGGGTGGATTCAAGTAACCTTGAGCTGCAGTTGACAGCTCACGTTGCACATTTTTTCATGCATTACAGTAGGCAGATTGTATTTGCACCTCCATGGGGTGTTAGGAGAAACTTCCTTCTGCAGTCAATGTGTGGTAGCCACCGGGACCTGCTAACTGAATCTGCTCCATAAAATGTCACATGAAACAAACAGATCATAAATGCCTTTTCTGTTGGAATATCAGAAGACACACTTTTCCAGTGAGCTTTCCAAGGACTCCTGAGAGAATAACACCTCATATCCACTTACAGTTGTTCTCTATTAAAGTGGATGGCCTGGGAGCTTTATGATGTGATTTGCAGTGAATCACATCATCATGAGTCAGCCCATCACAGTCCGATACAGCAAACAAGGCATTCAGCAGCATGCAGTGGGGATGCAAATGCACAATTTACAGCACTATGCCTCTTGTTCCTGCCACATGTTAAATGTCTGCAACTATGAAAAAAAAGTGCTGTTCTTATAAAGTCACCACCCCTGCTGCTGTCCTGCTTTCGTCCCCACTTTTGCCTTACCATGCAATGTGACCCTGCCATGCACTGACACTAAGTTTAGGTTAGGCATTACAACTGGCCTCTGCATTAAGGGAAAGAAGGAACTGCAGTAATTAAACACTCATCTGCAGTAGTATTATAATCTGATTAATTAGTTCACAGGGTTTTTAACTTACCGATGGTGAAAGTGACAAACATAAATTATTGGAACTTCTGTTATTAACCATGGTGCTAGATGGGTGGTTGGGGAATATGGAAGTTTAGATCAAGGCTCACCGATTCAGGGACTAAGGCATAGTCGAGGATGTCATCTTAAGAGCAGTGGATGTGTGGTCATTGGGCCTAATTCCCTAAGGATTGCACATGCAAATCTGCTCGCAGCAGCTTTGCAAATGCAGTCCTTAGCAATGCAATCTCCTCTGTGATGAACATCACGACCATTGGTTGTGATTAGAGATGAGCGGGTTCAAATGTAACGCCAGAATTAACGCCAGTTCGGTTTTATCTGGATGTTTCTTATTGGCTATCCAAAACACATGACGTCCGTGAGCCAATAAGATGCCGTTTTGAGAACCGAGTAAATCCAAGTAAAACGGAGTAAAACCGAACCTGCTCATCTCTAGTTGTGATGTTCATATGCAACATCAGGCTGAGTAAGGCTAAGCTTTCTAAGCCCTGCTGTCACAGTGCGACTTCCGAGGTAAAAAAAAATGCATCTCGCAAAGCAGTCCTTGGCCTTGCCACTTCTGGAAAATGGAGGCGATATGCCCCAGTTTACCCGAACGCCAGCCGCCACAGCCATGTCCTTCCCCCTGAACACCACTTTCTGTCACTCTGTCACATTTTAGAGAAGCAATCGCAGGACACGTTCTGCAGATGTTTTTGCGATCCTTACTGAATTAGCCCTGTAGTTATATTTTCAGGTATATCTGGACTTTGAGGTCTGTTTAGAGCAGTGATAGCCAACCCTGGTCCTCAAGAGCTACCAACAGTTCATGTTTTCCAGCTCACCTGGCAGGTGCACATGTGCAGTTATTACTAACTGTCACATTTTAAAAGATACACAGGTGGACTCTGTGAGAAGACCTGGAAAACGTACACTGTTGGTAGCTCTGGAGGACCAGGGTCGGCTGCCCCTGGTTTAGAGGAAGGAAGGTATTTATTGCTAATGAATAAAGCTATAGCTGAATAAGTCAATTCAAGAGCAAATAAACAAATTAATTAATTTATATGTAAATTGCACTTGCGACCCCTTTCAATTAAATGAGCATTGATACGTGTTTTTTCACTGTTTATTTACAAATGGTCAGCAATACTTTTTCCAATATGGTTCTATTATGACAGGCTGTGCCTTGAGCAGTAATCGGAGCATGAAAGAGACAGTCACTTACTATGCATTTTAAATGAGTTTGGTCAGCAAAATTGCATCTTACTCTCACTAAGGTATATAGTGAAATATACTGTATTGCAACTTTTTTCCCACCTAGGACTACTGCACAACTTTTTACAAAAAGAGTATGAGTGACCTGTTACCAGACTGGGCCATTGATTGAGTGCTCAATTGGAAAAAGAAAAAAGACAGCAAATAAACTGTCCTGGCACAGTATAAAAAATGAAATGGTAATGTCAATTTGTGTCTTTCCTGAATGTTAGCTTGTACAGCAAAATGTCAGACATGCAGACAGAAGGATAGCTACATAAGAGTGCTCATGTGAAACAAGGCAAATCCTAGAAATGTAATTGTTTGAAAAAAGGAGACAGCAAAAAGCTTGCCAGGCAAATAGCAGAAATAATATGGTTTGCAAAAACCATGTCTTTAATTGTGATATTTGACTAGGTATTGATTTGATTAGGCACAGGTTTTCTCTTGATATCTTATAAGGCACCATGTTTGACATGAAGAGGGGTATCAGCGGGAGTAAGAAATGGTCATTTTCTTTAAAGGCACATACCCCTAGATGGTCCTGATTCTGCAATAAAGTGGCTTGAGAAAATTATCATATTTCATTGTCAATGTTGCACAGAGTGTAAGACATGGAGGGGAATAGCAGTGGCGGTAATAAATGAAGTTATTACTATTGGGCTTTAAGCTAACATTGGTAATTGTTCTCCAAATTGACAAAGTCATCATCCTGATCACTAATGTCAATATCATCACACATAAAATTATTCCATCCCCATTATTTTAGCATTATTAATTAAGTCTGAATTCCCAGCATTTGGGATACATTACATGGATAACTGTTTATCACTTAGGACAAAATTGACTAAGCATCTGTTTGGAATTAATTTTAAAATCAATCAAAACTGACTATTATAGATGTTGATTTCATCAGTTCATTTACTATCAATCGGTTTTGAGTGTCATGTCATGTCTGACATTAATGTTGGTCAATTTTAGTCATAAATTACATCAATTTTGATATTTTTAAGTGTAAACTGACTGGAAAAAGAAATTTAAATCGACCAGAAATCAAACAAAAATAAACCAACACTTACTATTGCTTCGCAGTTGGCCAAACCACACCACATACAATTCTACTATCACACATCCATTATAAAAATGCCCAAATCATTCAAGCACAAAATCAAAAAAATTTCCAGATTGTTTAACAAAAGTCCAACAGATTTAAAATGGCATCGGAAATTTTAGTAGACAATGGGGGGGAATGTAACAGGGTCTGAGTTTGCCAAGGTCCAGGATTGTCCGTAATTTTTGTCACTTTAAAAATACGGGCAATCTCGGCCAAAATCCCAGATCTTGGCAGACTCAGACCCTATTATATTTTGCCCCCATAAGTGCATTCTATCACTGATCTGGTGGCTATACAGTATGTGCCTCATTATAAATATGCTCAGAAGGAGTCTGCAGCAGTGACAATGAAGTCAGAAGCCAAGGAAACAACCATAGCCACAATACTCTACGTGAAAAAATAAAACATTATGAATTATTTATACAACAGTAAAATAAACCTGATTTTGAGGTTACTTATCCAGCAGCCATCCCTCAGGCATTTGTTCCACCTCAAACTTAGCATTGAGGGATGACATAGTGATGGTATAGGCATCATGGCAGAAACTAAGATAGCCAGTCAGCATACTCATAATTCCCAGACAACCTGAATATTCATAGAATATTGATGTAAAGATGTGCCTTATTCCTAGGTGGTCTCATCACTATGTGTGTGCACTCTATAGCTACCAAGACATTAGGCATGCCTGCAAGACTTTACAAAGATAACTTTAGTTCATGCCACTGTGACTCCTGGCTGGGAAAGCAGATGTAAGCATTTGTGAGGGAATTGAAAGCTTCCATCATATGGGTGAGATTTCTGCTATGTGCTGGCTGGGATATGGTAACACTTTCTGAGAAACTGACAGAAAGGAGACATTATAAAGAATAAAAAGCACACAGCAGCTTGGGCAGTCCTGTTAGGGCAGGTGACTGTGCAGTGTCTGGCTGAAGTTGAGTCTTCATGAGATCAAGCAGCATAATTTTGTTTAAACATCTGATGCTGCATTGAGATTAAATCGGACAAAGAAGAACCTACAGTAGGCCTGTGTAGGCTATATGGTACCACATAAAGCTGTTTTTGTTCTACTAGTTGTGCCTCCTGGATTTTTCCAGTCAAATAGTGGTGTGCATGGGTTGGGTATGGGTGACTGACGGTTGGTATACCACCAGTCACCATACCAATGCCGGGATCCCAGTGTTTAGATTGCTGGCAGGGGGGTGAGCGCAATGAAGCCCCTATGCAAGCTCGATGACTTGCTGTACTCGCCCCAGTTCTATTCCCACTCTATGGGGTAAATTTACTATGATGGGATGTTGCCCATAGCAACCAATCAGATTCTAATTCTCATTTATCTAGAACCTTCTAGAAGATAATACCTTGAATCTGATTGGTTGCTATGGGCAACATCCCATTTTAAATAGAATTCCCATCTTAGTACATTTACCCCTAAGGGTGTCATGGACACCCACAAGTGTGAATAGTCCCTGTCAGTTTGCATGCCAACTGTCTGGCCTTCCACCGGGCGATATTCCAGCATCGGTATTAAAATCAACAAATTAATGAATTTTTAGTTACAGCATATTACATTTGTGTTATTTTATATGCTGTATATTGTTTTAAAAGTCTTGAATTACAGTATGTACTTGGCTTGCATGAGTGTGCAACAATTATCAAGCACAATCTCTATAATTGTAAAAGCAGCCCTACTAAGTCATTTCAATTCAGAGTAATTCATTTGGAAATTGGAAACTTGCATTTACTTTTGTTTTATCAGAAACTAAAGTACATGCCTAATTAAAGTTGTTTACTAAGTATAAGCCAACATTTTCTACAAGACAATATGATTTGACTTATACATCAACCTTTTGAAACAAAAGAACACAATTAAGGATGCAATTAAACCATTCACACACAAGTTAGGTTGGAATTTGTAATATGAAACTTTCCGATTCGACAAAATATATACGCAAGAAAGATTAAAGACAATCCAGTTTGTGTGTATGAGATTATGCTTTGTATTGACAAGTGTTTCTATTATGTAGATTGAATATTGTGTATGTTCTAGGGAAAATCGTGAGTGAGCCTTCGGGCATCAGATTGTGTAATTTAGATATCTGTGTGATAAAGAACATTGGGAGAATTCTGCTCCGAGGCTGGAGAAGCTTCTTGGCAAATTAAGTTTTATTTCTATTACAAGCTTTAACAAAATGACAGGATTGACAGACATATGGGTTGTTTACATTCCTAAGGCTTTTTATTTTTTAAGTGCCTCTAAAATATATCTAGATGGATTATGTCACATAGCCACTCATTAATTATGTTCTAATTCATTCAACTATTGTTAGGGGTTTGTAGATGTAAGTTACATAAACAAGTTTTACAAAAAATTAAGCCCTGCTTCATGAATGGTATTTAATAGCTCTACCGATAGTCAGCATTAATCGAGCATACATAACTATAAGAGACAAAAAAACACTCCAATTGAATCTGTTATTTAATGTACAGTATCATTAGGATACGTGATACCCTGACATTCTAGTGCTACTCTGTATAAACAAAGTCTATCCCATGCAGTGGGCACTATTGATATGGACCTGTAGCTGGAATGTACTGTAGACCACAAGTTGTGATAATAACATCCTTAGAGTGTAAATTCTGTGTTCTGGGTACAGCCAGGTAGCCACTTTCTTGTTATGATCCTTCTGTTTCGTAGAATACTGCATTGCTATTGTAAATATGTACATGGCTGCCATAAGAAATTGTGGGGTTCGGGACTGACAAAATAGTCAGGGTCCCCCCCCCTCAAAAAAAAGATTCTGCTGTACTACTCCAACCATATATGATGTCATACATTATGACGTTACATATAGGTGGAGCATGGTGGACCTACAGGAATGGTTCACAGAGAGCTTATACGCAGGCTTGTTTTAAGAAGTCCTCCCTGTGCTCCAGCCTGCTGTTGTTTCACAGCCTGGTGCAACTTTCCTGGTATTGGCAGTAGGAGCCAGGGTTGGGCCCCCCTCTCTGTACAGGCCTGGGACACCATTACCCACTGTCCTTCCCTGATGGCTGCCCTAAATATGTATTCAGGGGTGATGTCCACTGATAGAGAGTAAACATAGACATGTAGCAAGGGATCTTCTCGGAATGGGTTCTTTGTTGATCCAGTTCCTGCGAGAATGACAAATTGTATCTCTCTATTTATGCTTTTTACAGATTTTGTTCTGGCTTTATTACTTGAATCTGAGAACTGTCCATTATTGCCTAACATACATCTGCATCTTTCTTGGGCTCGAGAGTATCTGGAATAAGTGCAACCTACATTGCATTATGGTCACCATTCCCAGTCCTATTAAAGTCTCCATTATTTTATTGATTGTATTATCTACATTATTGGGTCCATACGTCATCTAAATCTATATCTAATTATTTTTACATGTATGGTCTTAATGTTCTATTAAATGTTTATTATGTAAATAAATGTGTGTGTTTTTTTTTTACCAGGTGTGGATATGCTAGTCTCTCCACTGTTAGCAACACAGGGTTATTATTAGTGCAGGTCTTGCTTGTATTTTTTTGAGGAATCTTAAAAGGAAGCAATTTCTCAGCCCAAACATTAAAGACTAGGTTTATATTCATTCATAAAGCAGACAATGTCAACTATTTATGTGCAAGTGAGAGTCCCAAATTATTGCTAATAATGATGTTAAACTTTTCTTTCATTTATTACATGAAGTAATGGACGTAGAGCCAGGGCCAATGCTTGTACAACAACAGACTTAATATACTGGATTAATAACACCAAGATTCCATCACGTCTTCTCTCCCTTGATGTGATAAAGGCATTTCATAGTATACTTTGTACATTTATGCTTGCTACATTAAGAGAATATGGAATAGACTGGAATTCCAGTCACTCAGCCAATGTACAGGTAAACATGCTATCAAAGTCTGTTAATAAAGGTAATTGAACATGTCACAGATGTCCACATTCTCCTTTAACCACTTAACTGGCTAATACTGTATATTTCCCAAAATATGCTCCGAAATTGTCAGCTTTGTTATGATTAAATTAGGTTAAGAACATTTATTTAAAACATATCCAACATGCTTTTATTAAAAACGTTAATACAAACATCGATGGTCGATATATATGACCATCAATGATTGGTCCATCACGATCATCATGGCTATATTACCCAGTGACTGCAGGGATGATGAGTGCTGCTCTTTCACATTTCCCCAGCAGCTGCTAATCTCTGCAGCCATGGGGTGGCGGATGCTGTCAGGCTGCATGGTAGGCGCAGTTGCAGGGAACCAAAAAAGAGGGGCCAGGAGGTCCATCTGTGCGCAGCAGCTGTTGGAAGTTCTCTTCATCAGTTTCACAGTGGGCGTTTCTGACTAGTTGCATCAGATGCGTCCATGTCAGGGAAAGCCCAGTCTGGTGTGGTCGCATCTGATGCAACCACGCCAGGCAACTCAAGTGGTTAATATTCATACTAGCCATAGAGCCATTGGCAAATCTGATTAGATTAAATACAGAAATTAGAGGTATTGATTTTGGGGAGAGGGATATATATACTTTTTGAGAGAAGATGTATTGCTTACACTCTCCTCTCCACATACCTCCATTCCGAATCTGAGCAAGTTTTTAAATGGCTACTATAATCTCTCGTGCAACACAATAAAGTACACTTAGGAGGTTATTCAGAGATGGACGCAGATCTGGGTTCCGCCGCAAGATCTGCGCCCAGTGGCGGATTTAGGGGGGGGGGCACCAAGGCACGTGCCCCCCCTGTCATTTTTAGTTGATTTTTGTAATTTTTTTTTTATTTTCTTTTGTGCGCACGCCGCGGCGCACCCACCCGACATGTCATGAGGCTGCTGCTGCTGGTCCTGAAGGATGTGGCGTAACTCCTGCCCCTGCAGCCCTCGCGGTGGCTTGGGGGCGAGGGGCTGTGGGGGCGCCACTGATTTAGTGCAGACTGACATGCGGACGAGCGTCCGCATGTCAGTCTGCGGTCTCGTTTCCTCCGCTGCTGTTAGGAGGGACACAGAGGGCACAGTGCGCGCCTCTCCTGTGTCCCTCCTGGGTCTCCGGCGGCCGCGGGTCTCATAAAAGAAGTGCCGTTCGTGAGCACTTCCTTTATTACAGTGACCCGCGGCCGCCGGAGACCCAGGAGGGACACAGGAGAGGCGCGCACTGTGCCCTCTGTGTCCCTCCTAACAGCAGGGGAGCGGGGGGAGCGGCGGCGGCGGAGGAAGCGGGGGGGGGACGCACTGAGGGGGCATATCTGATCTGGCACTGGGGGGGAATATCTGGCACTGGGGGCATATTTGGCAGGGAGGGGGGGGGAGAGAATATCTGGCACTGGGGACATATATGGCACTGGGGGGAATATCTGGCACTGGGGGCATATATGGCACTGGGGGGGGGGATATCTGGCACTGGGGGCATATGTGGCACTGGGGGGGGAATATCTGGCACTTGGCATATGTGGCACTGGGGGGGAATATCTGGCACTGGGGCATATGTGGCACTGGGGGCATATATAGCACTGGGGGGGGATATCTGGCACTGGGGGCATATATGGCACTGGGGGGGAATATCTGGCACTGGGGGCATATGTGGCACTGGGGGGTATATGTGTACCTGGCACATGGGGGGGGGCTATATTTGGCACTGGGGGCATGTGAGTACCTGGCACCGTGGGGGAATATCTGGCACTGGGGACATATGTGGCACTGGGAGCACAGCCCTAGCAACAAGGACTACCTCCTAGCAATGAGCATGACACCCAGTGCATGAAACCCCTGGCAACGAGCATGACACCCAGTGCATGAAACCCCTGGCAACGAGCATGACACCCAGTGCATGAAACCCCTGGCAACGAGCATGACACCCTGAGCATGAAAACCCCTGGCACCATGCATGGAACCAAGAGCATGAAACCCCTGGCAACGAGCATGACACCCAGTGCATGAAACCCCTGACAACGAGCAGGTATTTGAAAAGTAATTAGAAGCCTTACTGTAGGACTTAATGTGTAATGGGCATTACGGTGTGTGGCATAATGTATCACGGACATTGCGGTGTGTGTCATAATGTGTCAGGCATTACGGTGTGTGGTATACTATATCACGGGCATTGTGGTATGTGGTATAATGTCTCAGGGTCATTGCAGTGTGGCATAATATATAACGGGCATTGCAGTGTGTGGCATAGGGTATAACGGGCATTGCGGTATGTGTCACAGGCATTACGGTGTATGGTATACTATATCACGGGCATTGTGGTATAATGTCTCAAGGTCATTGCAGTGTGTGGCATAATGTGTCACAGGCATTGTATGTGCTATAATGTATCGGGCATTGCAGTGTGTGGTATAATGTATCACGGACATTGCAGTGTGTGTCATAATGTGTCACAGACATTGTATGTGCTATAATGTATCAGGGGCATTGCAGTGTGTAGCATAATGTATAACGGGCATTGCAATTCCTGTCATAATGTGTCACAGGCATTATAGTGTGTGGCATAATGTGTCGGGGGCATTACGGTGTGTGGCATAATGTGTCGGGGGCATTACGGTGTGTGCATACTGTGTCATGTGCATTATTGTGTGTGGCATAATGTCTAAGGGCCATTGCAGTATGTGGCATAATGTATACTGGGCATTACTATAAGGAGGAAAAATGACAAATAATGTAAGGGGCATGAATCAGGATTATTTTTCTTTCCTGTGGTGGCCAACGTCTGGGCGTGCAGGTTGCAAAACTGGGGTATAAGGTAGTCTTTTCCTGCAATGCCACGCCCATTCCAATGAAGCCACGCCCATTACAACGAAGCCACGCCCCTTATGGTGCCCCCCCCTGTAATTTTTTTCTGGATCCGCCCCTGTCTGCGCCCATCTTTTCACATGCTGGGGGCCGCCCAGCACAGGTGCAAGGCTGCCAAGCATGTGTGTAGCGCCACCATACAATTTGATTGCGGATGTCGACCCCTGCCTGCACAGCCTGGCTGCGCTGACTGGTGGTCCGCCACCATTTTTTCTATCAGAGCAGCTGCATGTGATTTCACAGCCACCCTGAAAATGCTCGCGACACACCCCTTTTCGGCCACCATACCCCCCCAATGCTAAAATGCCGCCCCCCAAATGCCTGCCGATGTCAATCACTTTGCAGCTGCATCCAGGATGCGGCAGCAATGAGAAGGGTCGCGCACGTGCACTGCGCCCAGTGCGCATGCACAGAGCAGATGGATGTGGCCTCTGCAAACAGACACAGGACAGCATCCATCTCTGAATTAACCCCTAAATCAGAGGCACTGTATATTTGTGTACCTCATAAGAAATTATGTCAGAACATTAGTTGGAAAATTTATTATTTAAGGATATTATATCAAACATTTATAGACTAAAATTTCTTCTTGCAAAAATTCAAATGGATCTTCAGATATGCTATATGACGAAACATGATTTCTTGACTTGGAAGGATGGTTGTCATGTCGACCAATCAGCCTCTACCTATCAATTTATAAAATATACTGGATAACTGATAGCTGTAAGCTGATTTGTTGCTATGAATAACTTCTCCATCTGTTTACTTCTCCACTCTTCAAGAGGTTTGATTATACTGTACAGTATGTAACAGAATCATCACTGAAGTGACAAGTACTATGAATAGTAGCATTCGCACCAGTACATTTAAAATGTCAACACCATATTGTTAGACAATGGCACATTCTAATTGTAGCATGATAAACTACTGTACATACTGTAAGATTGGCAAAACTCCAATGCATGAAAATCTGATGAAAAATGAAAAACACCAAAGCATGTCTAAATCATGCATTACTTTCATTTACCCAGCTTTTAAAGGCCTTGATCTCACAAAGATATGTATTTTGTGTCTCTGCATAAAGTTTGAGACAAGGTGTAAAAATGCTGTGAAATAGTTCAAAAGGGCAAAACTGTGGAAACTTTGTATCAACAAAATAGTATCCAATTATCAGTATACAATGATTCATCTGGGAAAGAGCCCAAGCAGAATCCTATTAACTAGCAATAATAGATCAATAGACAAAAGGCAATCTCCAACTTTACTATACATTAGGGATTCTTAGACAAAGAACTCAAAACATAATTTTATTTTAGAGCAGATCATGATTTGTCTTAAGTAGATTATTTTATTGTATTGGCACAAAAAATGCAGTATGCATAAACCTAGTTTTTACTGATTTTTCTTTAATTTGTGATACTTTCAGATTCCAGAATGCTTTTAGTTTTACCTCTATTTTCTTTAAAAAGAAAGTGTACACTAGCATACATATGGAAAGCAAGCAAGCTAATGTTTGATCGACAAAGTTTTAATTGAAGAAAGCTATTGCATTTTAGGTCAGAAGTGTGATACAAAAATATTAGGGGGTATTTATCAAAGCTTGGAGAGAGAGAAAATTATGACAGATAAAGGGACTGACACCTGGACGCAGGACCAGCTGTTGTAAGCATGCACGACCTTACATATTGCGGGCACATCCAGGATTTACAGCAGTGGCCATCGGGGAAGTATCGTCGCAGCTTTTTTTTTGGGGTGGGGGGACAGGCCGGGGCTGTTTTCAGGGCAGCTGCATGTCATCACACACAGCCGCTCTGGAAAGAGAATGGCTGCAGACCACCAGACAGTGCAACCAGGCTGCGCTGCCAGGGGTCAATCTTAGTTCCGATGCATCCGCAATCTAATTGGCTGCGTATGCAGCAATCTGCGTTCATCTCTGAATAAGGACCAAAGTATCAACCAATCAGCTCCTGTCATTTTTCAACTGCAGAATATAAAATTTAATATACAGTAGAAGCTGATTAACTAGTACTTTATCTCCCACAATTTTATCTCCCTCCGAGATTTGATAAATATCTCCCCCTTAAACTTTTACCAAGGCTTTAATTAGAGTTTTAGCCCTGGATGCTCACTATTTTTGTTTCATTAAAAGTGTATTTATTGTGGATTTTCTTTAATCTCACAAACAATACTACAGAAAAAATATTATTGACTAGAAAATTAAAATAAAACTACTTAAGGCTCCATCTGGGCCAGACCGGGACTAAAAATCAGCCCTGGTATTTAAAGTACACAGGACCACCTGCTGTGGGCTCCATGCAGAATATAGGGGGTCATTATGAACCGTTTGCACGCTGCTGTTTTTCACAGCGGTGCAAAAGGGTTAGTTCTGCGCATGCGCGGTGGCCGCAATGCTCAGGTGCGTCATTGCCCAGCGAGGGCTGTCGCTGGACAACGACAAGAAGACCGAAGAAAGCGATCGCTGCCGCTATCGCAAAAAGATTGACAGGAGGAAGGCATTCCAGGGCGCCAACTGACCGTTTTCTGGGAGTAATGCGGCGAACGCAGGCGTATCCAGGCATTCGGAGGGTTGATAAATATAGATATGTAAACCCACTATATAGCCACAGCAGCTGGAAGGGGTTTTTCAGACCCCCAAAAAATATACGTAAAACAAAAGTACCAGCGCTAGGAGTCGTTTTTCCAAAGTATTGATAAAAACAATTGGATCAGTTAATTAATTTCTTTATTTTTTAAAAAGAAAAAATATGTATTAAAACAATTTAAAACTGTAATAGAGACTAGATAGTCAATAATTACATATAGATATAAATCGAAGAAACATAGGTTAATCCTAAATGGCTCTGAGATAGTCAAAATAATAAATTTGCTGATAGGAACTGTACCATTAATTTAAAGATCCCGGACTTAAATGGATGGAAATCTGCTCCTCCTCAGATAGCAATACAAAGCACAGTCAGCTGGTAATACCCTGTATATACCTCATCCACAGTTCCACGAGAAGATAGCTGTAATTACTCGTCTGCGTAGGTAATTGAAGGGGTTTCCATAAATTGCTGGAAGTACTGAATACAGGAGGTAGCTGCAGTTTTTGTAATCCAATGGAAAAAATAAGTCCTTATCCAGATCAATCATAAATGGTAGAGAATGCAAAGGCACATGCTGAGGAACTTTTGCATTCTCTACCATTTATGATTGATCTGGACAAGGACTTCTTTTTTCCATTGGATTACAAAAACTGCAGCTACCTCCTGTATTCAGTACTTCCAGCAATTTATGGAAACCCCTTCAATTACCTACGCAGACGAGTAATTACAGCTATCTTCTCGTGGAACTGTGAATGAGGTATATACAGGGTATTACCTGCTGACTGTGTTTTGTATTGCTATCTGAGGAGGAGCAGATTTCCATCCATTTAAGTCCGGGATCTTTAAATTAATGGTACAGTTCCTATCAGCAAATTTATTATTTTGACTATCTCAGAGCCATTTAGGATTAACCTATGTTTCTTCGATTTATATCTATATGTAATTATTGACTATCTAGTCTCTATTACAGTTTTAAATTGTTTTAATATATATATTTTTTTTCTTTTTAGAAAATAAGAAATTAATTAACTGATCCAATTGTTTTTATCAATACTTTGGACAAACGACTCCCAGCGCTGGTACTTTTGTTTTATTCGGAGGGCGGATGTCTGATGTCAATTCCCGGACATGCAATGCTGAAATCATCGCACAGGGTAAGTAACTCTTACCCTGGTCTAGTTCTACACAAAACTTTTTTTGCATAGCAGGGCTGCACAAGCGTTCACAGCCTTGCTATGCAAAAAACCGTCCCCCATAGGTGGCGTCTGGTTGATCGCGTGGGCAGCAACAAGTTGCTACGTGCGATCAACTCGGAATGACCCCCATAGTACAATGTTAATGGGTCTTTGCTATTGCAGTGCAACATGAAGCATAGCCACAAATGGGATGCAGTCAATTTACCTACAATCAAAATCCCGACGGTCAAAATACCGACAATCATTGACTGATGGTCAAAATACTGACAAGGTCAAAATACTGACAAGGTCAAAATACCAACAATTAAACTACAGACAATGTCAAAATAACGACATTTAAAATGTCGGCAGGTCAAAAAGTCGACATGAGTTTTTCATGATTTTTTTCATTGAAACCGACTTGTTCATACTTTACCATCCCAGTGGCCCTGGAGGGGGAATATAATAGTGTGCCCGAAGCATATCAAGCACAGTGAGCCATGCATGGGGATGCAGTACTTTGACTGTGTCAACATATTAAATGTCGGTATTTTGACCTCGTCTGTATTTTGACCTTGTCGGTATTTTGACCTTCGGTCAATTGTTGTCTGTATTTTCACCATCAGGATTTTGATTGTAGGTATTTCATACTGATCCCCCCACAAACAAATGTACAATATATGCTTAGCATTCTGACATGCTGATCATTCCCCTTGTTGTGCAAATATATAAATTACCTGGTACAGTGGCATTACTAGGTTTTTGTGAGCCACATAGCAACATTTTGAAGGTGTTTCAAATGCGTGGCCCCAATTGCGTGCCATTTTCCTGGAGATTTGGGAATATGGAGTAGAGAAGTCCCTGGGAACAAGGCACGGGCACCATTTTCTTGGAGACTTATACATGCTCCATAGAGTTTGGCATAAAGCCAGAGCTTAGTGGGCTCCATGCCCTGTCGGAGAGGTGGTGGCTTGCATGGAGCCTGCACACGGACACTCCCCTCTATTAAACTGCCCATGGATATGCCCCTGTCCTAGAAGCCTTGGGAAGAGGGGGGTGTGATGCTTCCGCTGGATCTCATTCCTATGAATCTACCAGCTATGAACTGACTAGCCTGTGCTGGTTTTTACTTTAATTGCAGGGCCCCTGTCATAATGGAAAACAAACATGGCTGTCTAGTTCTGGAGATGAAGATTTGGGTAGACGACTTCAGTATTGCTAGATTCTTTCCTGTGGTATGTATTATGGTAGCAATTTGAGACCTGACCTACTGTATTTTGTGGTAGCCACAAGAAATGTGGTTTGCATTTTGAGATAGCTACTAGATATATACATTTTGGGGGGATACCTGGAAGCATCACCAGAATGTATGGTTGTTATACAGTACTGAATGTGTGGTTCCTTCATTTTTCATTTTTGATCGCAAAAGCAGCTCCCATAATAACCTACTGTATGTGGGCTGCTAAATTGTGAAATATACCAAGCTCCAGAATGCAGTAGCCATTCATGCACAATACGCTCACCGGCTTCTTTTCCGCAATCCACTGCAGTAAAGCATTAGACTACTGTAGCTGGCACACGATTTCTAGAAATGATATTACAGTATTATCAAAGCTGTTGTTTCTATTTGAATATTTGCTAGTCAGTGTTAGAGTCTGCATTAACATTTTGTCAGTGAGAAATAACTATGTAAGGCTGCATAAATAGACTTTTACTGAACAAAGTAAAATGATCACAAGCCATAGACTAGGAAATCTTCTGTGGCAATATCACATTTACAAACATGCCATTGTGACTGCTAACTAGAGGACAAAAGTGTGTTCAATTATGTATTATAAGTAGAGATGAGCGGGTTCGGTTCTCCGAGATCCGAACCCCCCCGAACTTCACCTATTTTACACGGTTCCGAGGCAGCCTCGGATCTTCCCGCCTTGCTCGGTTAACCCGAACGCGGCCGAACGTCATCATCCCGCTGTCGGATTCTCGCGAGATTCGTATTCTATATAAAGAGCTGCGCGTCGCCGCCATTTTCACTCATGCATTGGAGATTGAACAGAGAGGACGTGGCTATGTTCTCTCCCTGAAAAGCTCCATATCTGTGCTCAGTGTGCTGTAAATATCTGTGCTCAGTGTGCTGAAAATATCTGTCCTCAGTGTGCTGCAAATATCTACGTGTTCTGCCTGAAAAGCTCCATATCTGTGCTCAGTGTGCTGCAAATATCTGTGCTCAGTGTGCTGCATTTTGGTGACCAACAGTATATAGTTGTACAGTACAGTAGGCCATTGCTGTATCTTGCAGCTCTATGTCACTGCAAGTATCCATTCCATATCTGTACTGCATTTTTGTGAGCAGTATATATAGTAGTACAGTGCAGCATTTTGGTGACCAACAGTATATAGTTGTACAGTACAGTAGGCCATTGCTGTATCTTGCAGCTCTGTGTCACTGCAAGTATCCATTCCAAATATGTGCTGTATTTTTGTGAGCAGTATATATAGTAGTACAGTGCAGCATTTTGGTGACCAACAGTATATAGTTGTACAGTACAGTAGGCCATTGCTGTATCTTGCAGCTCTGTGTCACTGCAAGTATCCATTACATATCTGTGCTGCATTTTCGTGAGCAGTATATATAGTAGTACAGTGCAGCATTTTGGTTACCAACAGTATATAGTTGTACAGTACAGTAGGCCATTGCTATTGATATAATAATATTACTGGCATATAATTCCACACATTAAAAAATGGAGAACAAAAATGTGGAGGGTGAAATAGGGAAAGATCAAGATCCACTTCCACCTAGTGCTGAAGCTACTGCCACTAGTCATGGCCCAAAAATCTAAATTAAAAACATCTGAGGAGAAGTGTAAACTTGCCAATATGCCATTTACGACACGAAGTGGCAAGGAACGGCTGAGGCCCTGGCCTATGTTCATGGCTAGTGGTTCAGCTTCACATGAGGATGGAAGCACTCATCCTCCCGCTAGAAAACTGAAGAGTTAAGATGGCAAAAGCACAGCAAAGAACTGTGCGTTCTTCTAAATCACAAATCTCCAAGGTGAGTCCAATTGTGTCGGTTGCGATGCCTGACATTCCCAACACTGGACGGGAAAAGGTGGCTCCTTCCACCATTTGCACGCCCCCTGGAAGTGCTGGAAGGAGCACCCACAGTCCAGTTCTTGATAGTCAAATTGAAGATGTCACTGTTGAAGTACACCAGGATGAGGAAATGGGTGTTGAGGAGGAAATTGACAAGGGGGATTCTGATGGTGAGGTAGTTTAAGTCAGGCACCCGGGGAGACACCTGTTGTCCGTGGGATGAATATGGCCATTGTTAAAAGCGATCAAGTGGAAACGGGGCCTGGACTGCACACCCTAGCTTATTATAATGGGATGTGCTACCTTGCTGGGACTAAGTACTGTAATACTACAACATAGGAACAAAGGGTGCAGGTGCACCATACACCATTAAAATTATTATAACCATAATATAATATTTGAGGTTCTTGGCATATATTGGCCAGTATATGAGCCTGCCCACCTGCTTCACGGTGACCTCATCGGACAGATCCCTAACACTATAGGGGTTCACCTCCGGGACGCAGAGCACCCCCAGACCACCCCAGCCAAACCACCCCAGGGCATCACACAGAAAAAAGGATAGGAGTGAAAGATCAGTGTTAAGCAAATGAAAGAGGCTGCTGAATGTAAAAGAAAGAAGAGGACAGCAGTAAAGTGTTAGAATGTGAAGTTTAGCTGAGCAGTGTTAGAAGTGTAAAAAATATGTGAAAAATCTACATAAATATAAAACAAACACAATGTGATATAAGTGTTAAAAGTAAATGTAAGGTGGTGATGCCCCAAGGTGGCCCAGCCAGAGCAATATAGGGAGCTCCACACCCCAAAAGCTCACCCCCAAACTGACTTTGTATATAATTAAAAGGATCATACCTATGTCTTTTGTGCAGTCAGAATGTACTGGTTCCCTGTTTAAAAGCCTGAGAGGCAGTGGGTGGGGTGCTAATCCAGAGATGAGGGCTGTCCCAATCCCTCAGGTGTGTATACACACACATAATATAGACTATATGGAAACAGGGCCTGGACTGCACACCCTAGTTTATTATAATGGGATGTGCTACCTTGCTGGGACTAAGTACTGTAATACTACAACATAGGAACAAAGGGTGTAGGTGCACCATACACCATTAAAATTATTATAACCATAATATAATATTTGAGGTTCTTGGCATATATTGGCCAGTATATGAGCCTGCCCACCTGCTTCACGGTGACCTCATCGGACAGGTCCCTAACACTATAGGGGTTCACCTCCGGGACGCAGAGCACCCCCAGACCACCCCAGCCAAACCACCCCAGGGCATCACACAGAAAAAAGGATAGGAGTGAAAGATCAGTGTTAAGCAAATGAAAGAGACTGCTGAATGTAAAAGAAAAGAAGAGGACAGCAGTAAAGTGTTAGAATGTGAAGTTTAGCTGAGCAGTGTTAGAAGTGTAAAAAATATGTGAAAAAAGCTACATAAATATAAAACAAACACAATGTGATATAAGTGTTAAAAGTAAATGTAAGGTGGTGATGCCCCAAGGTGGCCCAGCCGGAGCAATATAGGGAGCTCCACGCCCCAAAAGCTCACCCCCAAACTGACTCACTCATCCTCCCGCTAGAAAATTGAAGAGTTAAGATGCCAAAAGCACAGCAAAGAACTGTGCGTTCTTCTAAATCACAAATCTCCAAGGAGAGTCCAATTGTGTCCGTTGCAATGCCTGACTTTCCCAACACTGGACGGGAAGAGGTGGCTCCTTCCACCATTTGCACGCCCCCTGGAAGTGCTGGAAGGAGCACCCACAGTCCAGTTCTTGATAGTCAAATTGAAGATGTCACTGTTGAAGTACACCAGGATGAGGATATGGGTGTTGAGGAGGAAATTGACAAGGGGGATTCTGATGGTGAGGTAGTTTGTTTAAGTCAGGCACCCGGGGAGACACCTGTTGTCCGTGGGATGAATATGGCCATTGTTAAAAGCGATCAATAATTCTTCTGATATGTGATTCTATGTTGGTCTAATATATGTCATCTTACTATTATTAAAAGAGAATAATAATCTTTCTATTTAGCATTTATTGTTATGTTCATGCAATATCCTAGAATTGTTAACAACTAAGAATTGTAAAGGTATTGAGAAAATAATGTTTTATTCTCGGTAATTAGAGGGATTGCAAGTTTTATCCCCGTTAATTAGAGGGATTGCTAGCTTTAGAACCTGTTAACATATTGAGATGTTAATCATCTCTTATGTGGAATAATCCTTTATTTACTAATACTACAGGCTCCGTATTTAATATATTTCCTCCCTTAGTGCGCTCCACACTACTGGTAGTGGAGCGCACCGCTGGGATCAGCGGTATTGCGCAAATCCGGAAGTGACGAGGTGCGTTCCACCATTAGCACGGGTGGAACGCACAGCAGAATCCGGAAGTCATGCGGCGTGTTCCACCTCTGTTATAGATGGAACGCACAGCGGGAGGAGATGCCGTATCTCCGATCGGAATACATAGAGATCCCGGTTCGGAGTTTACCTCTCTGGGCTTAATATGTTTCTTTGTTGAATTAATCTAGTGCTCAGTATGGCCCGCCCACTGTCCCAATAGGAAGTGCGTTCCACCATGCTACAGGTGGAACGCATGGCGGAAGTGAAATATTTTGTCTCTGAAACGAACACTCTAAGTAATATTTAGAGATTTCTCTTTATTTATAAGTCTATTCTAACTATTATTAACATCCATTTAAATATAATATTCAATTATTATCAGCATAGTATCCATTTATTTAACTATTTCATATTGACCTATCAGTAAGATAAAGGAAGTGAGGTAATACCTATATGGGTATAAGTAGGCTAGACCCACACTCTCCAGTTCACTTGACATTCAGGAGAGGAGGCAGCCACACATATCCAGAATTCTTCATTGTAAGTAGCAACTTCTGGCCTTTAATCTAATAGGACTTTCTCCTCTTAATTGAATTAATATGAACCTCTACTTAACTTTCAGTTGGGTATTATCTATCCCTCTGGACATTCTGTTCGGTGTCACTGATTTGGATTTGTTTTTAAAGTAAGTCTATATATTCTTTAGTTGACATAACTCAAATTATAGTGATTTAAATTTAGGAACTTATGATTTTGAACACTAGTCTATTAAGTGCTATTTAATTCATCTAGATACCTTATGGTACTCTATTAACCTTGGAGGATACTTCATAACCGGTCATATCCATTTCTAGAATTGAATGTGAGTATGATGATATATGACAATAGAGGTAAAATTAGAAATCAAACCCATTTCTTCATATAGACATATATATTTTATAGAAACATTATGCACAACAAAAAATGAATATCTGATCTTTAATAAGAAGATTTCCTCAAATTTCGTTTATGTAAGTAACATATTAATTATATAAATAACTTATTAAGATTTAAATAAAAAATCCAATAAGTTAATTTTTTCCATTAGAAACGTCCACTACATAATATCCTTATCTACAGTGAGAACATTCTTGTGGGGGATTTCCTTAAAGTATCCTCACAGCACGTAGTTATTTTACCAATTACATTGATAGAATAAGGTGTTACCGAATTAATAGCTAGACAGCAGAGAATGTCCTTCTTTTCTCAATATCTCCTTTCCTCAATGTTTTGTGAAATGTTAGAGATTATATTTCCTCCTCTTAATATCATTGTTAAACTATGAAATGTAGTAGTCTCCTTTTTCGGATTTCAATTGTTTTTAATATTTATAAGTAAATGATCATATATGCTCAATCTGTTAAAAAGAAATGTTAAAGAGAAATATGAAACCAATTGTTGTTCCTTTTTGCTCTTTTGTTCTCCCTCTTTTTCCTCCATCTACATCACCAGCTACGACCTGTACCCCTGATGAAGTCCATAGCGGACGAAACGCATTGGGTTTTATAAAAACATTTTTTTAGACAGTACCATGTTTTTGTACAAATGAATATTGTACTCATGAAACATTATACTACCATAATTTTAATAAATTGTTTTACTAAAACTATTGTCCTTCAGGTCACACTGGTTTGATTTTCATTTGAAATAACAGATTTTTGTGCGCCCTCTGAATATTGTACCCATGGCCATTGACATGCCTGGTCAAATGACAAAAAAAAATCACCTCTTCGGTGTGGAATTATTTTAACAGAAATGCGGACAACAGGTGTCAAGCCGTGTGTTGCCTGTCAAGCTGTAATAAGTAGGGGTAAGGACGTTAACCACCTAGGAACATCCTCCCTTATACGTCACCTGGAGCGCATTCATCAGAAGTCATTGACAAGTTCAAAAACTTTGGGTGACAGCGGAAGCTGTCCACTGACAACTAAATCCCTTCCTCTTGTACCCAAGCTCCCGCAAACCACACCACCAACTCCCTCAGTGTCAAGTTCCTCCTCCTTAGACAGGAATGCCTATAGTCCTGCAGGCCATGTCACTGGCAAGTCTGACAAGTCCTCTCCTGCCTGGGATTCCTCCGATGGATCCTTGAGTGTAACGCCTACTGCTGCTGTTGTTGCTGCTGGGAGTCGATCATCATCCCAGAGGGGAAGTCGGAAGACCACTTGTACTACTTCCAGTAAGCAATTGACTGTCCAACAGTCCTTTGCGAGGAAGATGAAATATCACAGCAGTCATCCTGTTGCAAAGCAGATAACTCAGGCCTTGGCAGCTGTGTTGGTGTTAGATGTGAGTCCGGTATCCACCGTTAATTCACAGGGACTTAGAGAATTTCTTGAGGTAGTGTGTCTCCGGTACAAAATACCATCTAGGTTCCACTTCTCTAGGCAGGCGATACCGAGAATGTACACAGATGTCAGAAAAAGAGTCACCAGTGTCCTAAAAAATGCAGTTGTACCCAGTGTCCACTTAACCACGGACATGTGGACAAGTGGAGCAGGGCAGACTCAGGACTATATGACTGTGACAGCCCACTGGGTAGATGTATTGCCTCCCGCAGCAAGAACAGCAGCAGCGGCACCAGTAGCAGCATCTCGCAAATGCCAACTCGTTCCTAGGCAGGCTACGCTTTGTACCACCGCTTTCCATAAGAGGCACACAGCTGACAACCTCTTACAGAAACTGAGGAACATCATCGCAGAATGACTTACCCCAATTGGACTCTCCTGGGGATTTGTGACATCGGACAACGCCACCAATATTGTGCATGCATTACATCTGGGCAAATTCCAGCACGTCCCATGTTTTGCACATACATTGAATTTGGTGGTGCAGAATTTATTAAAAAACGACAGGGGCATGCAAGAGATGCTGTCGGTGGCCCGAAGAATTGTGGGCCACTTTCGGCATTCAGCCACCGCGTGCCGAAGACTGGAGCACCAGCAAACACTCCTGAACCTGTCCCGCCATCATCTGAAGCAAGAGGTGGTAACGAGGTGGAATTCAACCCTCTCTATGCTTCAGAGGATAAAGGAGCAGCAAAAGGCCATTCAAGCCTATACATCTGCCTACGATATAGGCAAAGGAGGGGGAATGCACCTGACTCAAGCGCAGTGGAGAATGATTTCAACATTGTGCAAGGTTTTGCAACCCTTTGAACTTGCCACACGTGAAGTCAGTTCAGACACTGCCAGCCTGAGTCAGGTCACACTCCTCATCAGGCTTTTGCAGAAGCAGCTGGAGAGATTGAAGGAGGAGCTAAAACAGAGCGATTCCGCTAGGCATGTGAGACTTGTGGATAGAGCCCTTCATTCGCTTAACCAGGATTCATGGGTGGTCAATCTGTTGAAATCAGAGCACTACATTTTGGCCACCATGCTCGATCCTAGGTTTAAAGCCTATGTTGTATCTCTCTTTCCGGCAGACACAAGTCTGCAGAGGTTCAAAGACCTGCTGGTGAGACACTTGTTAACTCAAGCAGAACGTGACCCGTCAACAGCTCCTCCTTCACATTCTCCCGCAACTGGGGCTGCGAGGAATAGGCTAAGAATTCCGAGCCCACTCGCTGGCGGTGATGCAGGGCAGTCTGGAGCAAGTGCTGACTTGTGGTCCGGACTGAAGGACCTGCCAACGATTACTGACATGTCGTCTACTTTCACTGCATATGATTCTGTCACCAGTGAAAGAATGTTGGAGGATTATATGAGTGACAGCATCCAAGTTGGAACGTCAGACAGTCCGTACGTATACTGGCAGGAAAAAGATGCAATTTAGAGACCCTTGCAAAAACTGGCTTTATTTTACCTAAGTTGCCCCCCCCCTCCAGTGTGTACTCCGAAAGAGTGTTTAGTGCAGCTGGTCACTTTGTCAGCGATCGGCGTACGAAGTTACTTCCACAAAATGTAAAGAAGATGATGTTCATCAAAATGAATTATAATCAATTCCTCCATGTAGACATTCACCATCAATTGCCTCAAGAAAGTACATAGGGACCTGAGATGGTGGATTCCAGTGGGGACGAATTAATACTCTGTGAGGAGGGGGATGTACACAATGAAAGGGGTGAGGAATCGGAGGATGATGATGAGGTCGACATCTTGCCTCTGTAGAGCCAGTTTGAGCAAGGAGAGATTGTTTGCTTCTTTTTTTGGTGGGGGCCCAAATCAACCAGTTGTGGTTGAAATGATGGGTTTGTTAAAGTGTGCATGTCCTGTTTATACAACATAAGGGTGGGTGGGAGGGCCCAAGGACAATTCCAACTTGCACCTCCTTTTTTTATTTCATTTTTCTTTGCATCATGTGATGTTTGGGGCCAATTTTTTTAAGTGCCATCCTGTCTGACACTGCAGTACCACTCCTAGATGGGCCAAGTGTTTGTGCCGCCCACTTGTGTCGCTTAGCTTAGCCATCCAGCAACCTTGGTGCACCTCTTTTTCTCTTTTCTTTGCATCATGTGATGTTTGGGGCCAATTTTTTTAAGTGCCATCCTGTCTGACACTGCAGTGCTACTCCTAGATGGGCCAGGTGTTTGTGCAGCCCACTTGGGTCGCTTAGCTTAGTCATCCAGCGACCTCGGTGTACATTTTAGGACTAAAAATAATATTGTGAAATGAGTGTAAATTATGGTTATTGAGGTTAATAATACTATAGGATCAAAATAACCCCCAAATTCTATGATTGAAGCTGTTTTTGAGGGGTTTTTGAAAAAAAACACCTGAATCCAAAACACACATGAATCCGACAAAAAAATTTCAGGGAGGTTTTGCCAAAACGCGTCCAAATCCAAAACACGGCCGCGGAACCGAATCCAAAACAAAACACAAAACCCGAAAAATTTCCGGTGCACATCTGTAATTATAAGTGCATAACTCTGCAGTTTTGTATATTTGTTAAACAAATACTTAGAAATCAATATACTTTTAAATTAATTCACTGGAAAATTACAAAAAAAAACAACAACATTTATAAGGAGTTCTCTCCAGGGCCAGATTAAGGGAGGGGCGACAGTGAGCTGCAGTCCTCCCTTCCTCTCCACAGCGGCCGCCCGTTCCCCCTCCTTCCTGGGTGGCGACTGAACCCCATGTTTGCAGCACCAAAGCTGTGTGCACCTACAGTGGAAAAGCTTGGGGGAGGGGCTGGGGGGCAATGTGCTGTGCCCCCGCTGTGTGGGTGGGCTGTGAGCCCCTGCCTTGTGTGTGATTAGTGGGGGCACCCAATTTGTTGCCCCAGGGCCCCCACAAGTCTTAATATATCTCTAATCCTCTCACATACAACAAGAACAGTAATCCCTCATTACTCTTGTTACAAATATGGAATATCAAGAACACAAGACAGATCCACATATCGTGCCTAGTTCAGAGATGTACATAACCCCTATTTTTATGCACAACTTCATTGTTTTTAGATATGCGCATGCACAAAAGCCACACTGCATATGTGCAGATCTGCGGACATGCTCACAGGGGCTAATTCGGATATGGCTGGAGTTGCTATCACTGCTGCTCCTTTGGTATGCAGCAGCAATAGCTCTGTATGGTAATGGAGTAGGCATTGTCTATTACAAGTAGACTCCTCCTGCTGCAGTACTGATCCGACCTGCATCCTAGGACGCAGGCATTGGATTCCTCACACACTATTGGGAGGTCTGCGGCACCCATGGGGACGCGCAAGCCACCCTTCGCAGAGACTAGGAGATCCCTGGCCTCTTCCCTACCCCTAATTGGCAGCGATAGACTTTCATTTTGGGAAATTGAGGATGTACTGTGATTGCCCCCATACCGCCCCCCAAATGGCAGCGGACTTTCAATCAATGACAGTCTACTGCCATCCTGCTTCCTGCATCACAGGACCTATGTGCATACATGCAGAACGGGTCCTGCGCATGTGCAAAGTACCAAACATCGGTACTTGATCTGAATGACCCTGACAGTGACCCAAACACCACAGCAGGATTGAGAATCTCTTTGCATTTGGGGACCGCGACAGAGCTGCGATAGGCAGTGTTCAAGAAAATTGGGGAGTTTCGGCCCCATTTTCTGGGTGTGCTGTAGTGAATGGCTGCCTCACTGGATGCAGCTCCATTGGCTTCAGAAGTTTTTTTCACCAAACATCCTGTGTAACCTGCATCTTCAGACACAGCAGTGGATCACAGAAACCTGCAGTGGATGTCTTTTAACTCAAGTGCCTGCCTGGCGCAGTGGCGGTGCAACTAGCATCCATCTCTAAATCAGCCCCATCATCCAGAATTGCATGTTTGATGCTAATAAACACAGACAAATTCTAAACATTAAGCATAATACAAAACCATTGTAACCCTGTAAATATTACTAGAAAGCAATTTTATAGTTTTTTTCACACAACTACAGGAGCATAAAAAGTAAAGTGTGATTTTAGGAGGGGATTTTACTTTATAAGGTACCTAATACTGAGAGATATCTAAGGAAACCTTTTGCCACTGATTATATCACTGACATTTTACATATAACTTTAACAACATGTGTCTGGTACTGTTGGAGGACGTCAAATACTAGTCTAAGTATTTATCTATGACTGCATAGTTAGAAATATGTTTGAATCTAATGGCCCCTAACTCATATTTGTACAGAAACCAAATGGTTTACCTACAAATACAATTTTTGATTGGCTGCGCATGCACAGAATGGGTCTTGCAATATTGCTCACAGCCCCCTGTCAGCTGCAGCATGATTGACATGCTGCAGCATTTGGGGATGGAGCGGGGACAGCACCCGTCACCATTCTGCATGTCACCCCAGTTTTGAAGGCATGACAGGTCCAGAGTCTGCATTGTTGGATGCAGACTTACTGGACCCGGGTGTCTGGATCCTATGGCCAGTCTGGGTAAGCTTTAGCTTGTGCAGGCTGACCGGTGCCTAAACCATGACCGGTGCCTAAAACAATTAAAAATCATGATCGACGGTTGCGATGGTGATCCGAGGCTGCATCCTCAGACGCTGCACTTTGATCTCACAAATGCATGTTGGAGGCGTCTATCTCCTTCATATGCCTCCTACTGCACTTGATTATAATTACACGGAATTGCACAGCCACTTACAGCTGTGCAATTCCATATCAACATGAGCTAGTGCCCTAAGGCTGGCTACACATTAGATGATATTTTGAGCGATTTGCTGATTCTGACAGGAATGACAAATCATCCAAAATCGTCAAATGTGTATGCACTATCTGCATGCTCCTGCAGTCATTAACACCCCTACAGTAGGGCCAACAGAAGACATTGCTAGTGAGAGCCATGCTGCCGAATGCAGAATTAAAGATTCCATGTTGAGGTATACAGCAAGTCCATTTAACTTCAATTAGAAAAAGACACAAGGGCACAAATGCAGACATAACCTAGGAAACACATTAAGAGGGTAATTCAGACCTGATCGCTGCTGTGCGTTTTTGCACAGTGGGCGATCAGGTCTGAACTGCGCATGCGCCGGTGCTGCAGTGCGCCGGCGCATGCTAGAGATGTGATTGGCATCTCTACCTAGTGATCGCTTCTGCCTGATTGACAGGCAGAGGCGTTCGCTGGGCGGGAGTAGGCGGACTAGCGGCGTTGAGCCGCCGTTTTGGGGGGCGCGGTCTGGGCCACGCAGGCGTGCGGTCCAGGCAATGCAGGGCTCCCTTTTTAAAAAAAAATTGTATAGCAACCCTAATTATTTTAGTTTCACTACGCTGTCTTTTCATTTGACATCATCCAAAATTATTACTTTGCAGGCAGACTCTGGTCTTATGGGCCCTACACATTTGTTGATCCGCCACGGAGCTGTCCGATGGCGGATACGGCCGTTGGGCGACCCGGCGATGGGGGGCAGAGATGGGGGGAGTGAAGTTTCTTCACTCCCTCATCACCCGGCTCCATAGCAGTGCAGGCAAATATGGATGATCTCGTCCATATTGGCCTGCATGCACAAGCGACGGGGCACCAGCGATGAACGAGCGCGGGGTCGTGCATCGTTCATCGCTGGTGCCTCCACACTGAAAGATATGAACGGTATATGGTTCATTAATGAACGAGATCGTTCATATCTTTCAGTATTCTCGCCCAGTGTGTAGGGCCCATTACAGTATTTTGGACAAATACCTCATGAATTTTCATCTTAAAACTTAAGTTACAGTATACCCCCTTTCCTCCTTAAATCCAGGTCCAAACCAGGTAACTGAACACGGTTTCAAGCCATGTCACAGTAGCTTTAAAACCCATTCACACTGCAGGCTGGACCCGGGATAGTAATGTGTCTTCCCACAACCAGTGCTTGGAGATGTCATCATCTTCAAGACTCAGTGATACGGCTCTTCATAGGCTTCTAATGGGACCTGGGTCACCCATTTATACTACACTGCTACCCATGTCTATCCTGGGCATGAAACTGGATTTTTTTTTTTCAAGGACCGTTTACACTGAGCCATGGCCCTGGTAGACCCGGGAATAATGCAGATTATTGTGGCAGTGGAAAATGGATATTAGCAACAGATATATACAGTACTAGCTGTTCTACCTGTTATTCGCACAGGAGTTTCTGATTTTCACGGTTGTGAAAATAAATATGTCTTTTTAATATTTGGTAAATCTATAGAGATGGAAATTTGAGACTTCTTAATCTACAGTAAGTAAATATTAATCCATCTTTCTTGGCGTTACCCAAGGTGCACCCGTTGCAAATACGGTAAAAAGTGACAGGGCCATTTTTGTAGTTTATTAAATTCTACATACTGGTGGTGCAATCCAAATTTTGATCCGATTGTACATTTGGGCTTTATCGTTCATGCAGTGCAAGCCACGCATCGGTAATGATGTCATTATTGTATGTCAACCACCTTTTCATCCCCTTGGGGGAGGTTTATTAAAATTCCTATTACGTAGTTTTCCTATTTCACAACTTAAGAATACCTACTGTATGTTAAATTTCAGCTGCCTAACATATCGGGCAGTAAGAGAATTAGTGATAAGGCAGTGAGTGAGTGAGTGAGCGAGTGAGTGAGCTTTTACATTTATATATATAGATTTATGTTATGGTCAACAAATATTACCAATTTCTTTACCAAGTATTGTGACTGCAAGTACTGTATGGCGTCATAGAATATAAAGGATTCCACATCTCCAGGTACTACTAGATACAGATTTTAAAGTTACAAATCTTTTTAAAAATGATGTGTACATTATATCCAAGAGCTCTCTATTTATTAGAAGTGGCTACATTTTACCAACAGACTATTTGATGTCCAAACTTACATGACATAATAAAGATCTTTGTATTTGCGGGTGTAGTATGGTATGCCGGTGGTCGGGCTCCCGGCGACCAGCATACCGGCGCCGGGAGCCCGACCGCCAGCATACCGACAGTGTGGCGAGCGCAAATTAGCCCCTTGCGGGCTCGCTGCACTCACCACGCTGCGGGCACGGTGGCGCGCTACGCGCACCACGCTATTTTATTCTCCCTCCAGGGGGGTCGTGGACCCCTACGAGGGAGAATAAGTGTCGGTATGCCGGCTGTCGGTATGCCGGCTGTCGGGATCCCGGCGCCGGTATACTGTGCGCCGGGATCCCGACATCCGGCATACTGAAGACCACCCGTATTTGCCATGGATTTTTAATATCATAGAGGATTTTTATGCATCTCCAATTTCTCAGATATGATTGATGGTATATGGAGTAAAGATATTCACATATACAGAGGCTTTATACAAGAATTTATGCTGTAATTTTGTAAAATGGAGATAGAAGTTACTAGACTCCCTAGTCATTGCAATAGGAGCTCCATGTGCTATTAGTGCAATAAAGATAGTGAGTCCAACATACTGTACTGTACACTGAGTTTATTCACAGATGGCAGACTACTCACATTGATCTGTCTGCCTATAGTATTATTTGTATTGATCAATGATTGTGGAAATCTCTCAGGACTCTTTCATAATACATCCTTTTCTTCTTAAATTGTGCTAATTCCTGTGTCTGACTTAAATTTGTGAAGCATAATTAATATTGTTCCTATTTGAGAATAAGGACCTTATTCAGAGCCAGATCTGCGATCATCTCCTCACATGCTGGGGCCGCCCAGCACATGGGAATTAGATTGCAGATGTATCTGAACTAAGGTTTTTTTCACTGGTATGCTGCCCTGGGATTTCTGGCTTATGCTGATTTTTTGGGTGCCACACCCTGCACCTAGATATAGCACTATAGATGCCCAATATATGGAGAGGCCTTGACTCAGCTTGGGGGCTTAATCATACATTTGCGCAAATATATGTAACCGAGATCTCTGAATTCTAATATTGTGTGGGATTTATATCCGGTTACTGCTATCATTCTGGGTGCTGGGGGTAACAAAATGCTTCTTTTCTTGCTTAGAAACACCCCTCCCTTTCAAGCACCTGAATGATATCACTAGGCTAATTGAGCATCTGCCACTATATATGTCTAAGGTTGACCCCTGGCAGCGCAGACTGGCTGCGCTATTTTTTTCAGAGCAGCTGTATGTGACGTCACACAGCCGCCACAAAAATGGTCCTGACCTGAACAACCCATCCCCCAATGCCGCGATGACGCCCACCCGTTGTTAATCATACTGTGGGAATAACCCTGGTGCAACAGGATTCTGTCTGTCAGGATTTCAGCATCAGTATCCTGCAGGCTGGGATCCTGACAGCTGGCATTTTAACTGCAACAAGTGCAAATATAAACTACGAAATACAAGGCTTATGATACAAAAAGGGTAGAAAAACAGGGTATCTTGAAGATTCTCACACAGAGGATTCTTACTTTGCTGCCTATTTGATTTAATAAGCTAGAACAAATGAATAAAAAGGCGCAAAATGGGTTACTTTTGCCGATTAACTAATTAACATTTCTATGTCCTGTCCATTAATGTGATATAAAAAAAATGATATCAAGTTGTCTAGCATCACCAGCACATATGCTACAATCAGTGGCAGAACATGCAAGTGGTTGGCACAGGTGCAAAAAATGCTTGGGACCCCTCCCTTCTAAGCCCCACACTAAGTTCATAATATAACACATGGTAGTGTGTCACATCACCACTAAAAAATACATACACTATCCCAGGGCCTAATACTAATCTGTGCCCCTTTAAAAAATAGTAATAATCCGTGGCCCCTTTACACTCACCAGTGTATGATGGTGATGGGCGGAGGATGACAAGGGATAGACAGAGGGTGACAGAGAGAGGCAAGGGATGATGGGTAGAAGGTGACAGGGGGAGTGTCAGGAGAAATTGAAGAGGCCCTCTCCTCCTGTTGTGGCACTTATAAGTGGGGGCAGCCTTGTAGGTGGACTTTCTGGTGACATTATGATTGAAGGATTTGCAGACATCATCAGCATTATCCTGCTTCCATCCTCAACATCCTGCTTTCCATTCCCTCCCAGTCAAGCAGGTCTGTCCTGTCCTGCTATACTGAAGAACAACTCAGACACTCACCACCACTCTGGCAGTGACTAGCTCCTGTAGCACGGCAGCTAGAATGGCAGCTGTGGCCATGGCGTCAGTTTGCAGCTGTGTCATGCACACATGACAGTAGACTGAGTGAAGGGGTGATGAAGAGGGTCTGGGAGTGCGAGGAGGGACGGAGCCTCTTCAGTCTCTCTTGTAGCTGGACTGCCTCCTCCAAGTTTGTAATGAGCCACAGCGTGATGGCAGGATACTAGTGCATTACTACTATAAGTAACTGTCTGGCCTGCATGATGCTGATAGCTGCGGGCTTCTTCATTGGAGCGGGCCCTGGTACAATGCACTGGATGCACTGCCACTAGTTTCGCCTCTGGTTACAATACATTTTGGAGTGAGCTAACGTAAAATTTATACATTAATTGAGAACTCTTCCTTTAGTCCAAGTTTTTCATCTCCCAAAATATGACAGCAACTGACCTAAAAACATCATAGGGCCATTATGAAAAGAATAATGAGTAACTTCTCTGATTTCCATAGTACAACAAAATGCCATTACATGATTGGACAGGTTAGAAGTAAAATATAATTCATTACTTTCATATCAAATGGGACATACCGTAACTTGTTACTAGAAAGCTTACATCTGTAACACAAACATTACTGTACCTCTTCAACTGTTTTTGAACCAAGGCTGGAATGTATTCTAATAAAGCAAGATTCAATTTTGTCAATCCAGTTTATAAAATTTGTACCGTACAAGACTAATTTAAACAGAATATCTAAATTTAATTTTAACATTAAGAGGAGAAAGTGTATAGCATTTGAGCTGAATGGCTGCACTTTTTTTCTACTACAGGTATGCACAATAAAACAGTTACAACTGCTAACTTTGTGATATATAAGAAGCCTAAGTGCTGGGCACAGGCAATTTGAAAGCTCTTGTGCAGTCCATGGACCATTTTATGAGTTATCTTGCCTTGCTCCAGAGGCCAAAGCAGGCTAGTCCATCTGTGAACATGGGACTGACCACCATTAATAATCCAATTCATACTTGCTCAGTACCAAAGGACAAAGTCACAATTTGGAAATTCCAAAAGTGTGTATAAATAAATAAATAAATAAATAAATGATTATTTTGTGAAGGTTTGACCACTACATGATAGTAGACAATTCAGAGATCATAGTTAGTGAAATTTGCAAAGATATGATTAAGCCATTGGGGCACCATCGGTTGTGATGTACATCTCCACGGCAGGCTGAGTAAGCTTAAGCTTTCTCAGCCTTGTCATCACAGTGCAGCTTCTGAGGCCAAGGTAACTGCGTCTCATGAGGCAGTCCTTGGCCTCCCCACTACTGGAAAACGAGGGTGACACTCTCCAGTTTTGCCCAACATCAGCTGTCCCGCCCCCATCTCACTCCAGGATCACCGCTGCCTGTCAATCAGGCACAGGCTTTCACATATCTGTACCGCGATTGCAGGACCTGTTCTGCATATGTACAGAACAAGTCCTGCGCGTGTGCGTGACTCAAACATTGGGGAACTGCATTAAGTATTGCATCGGCGATCCTTACTGAATTAGCCCCTAAGAGCTCTACATTTTATACTACCATGTAGTGTTCAAATCTTATTGATAATACCCATGGTGTACTGGGGAAAATCTGTTTTGTGTATTTTTCTTGCTTAGGATAGCCCCTCCCTTTCAAGCACCTGAAGGGTATTACTAAATTAATCGAGCAACTTCCATTTTACAGTATATTGCAGTTCTGAGAGGCACAGATGGGAAAGAATGCTGGTCCTTGCAGTGCCATTTGGAGGACTTGGGTTGACTTCAGGCAAGTTGGCTCTCAGTTTAAATATATTTTTGTACAGTATGTGCTATTGTCATGTGGCCTTAGAGTAGACAATTATATGACCTAGAGTGGGTACTGTGATCATGCAGTGTTATGGACCACCAGTATCAGAGAAGCCGTGGAGTATGTATAAATAATATATATGTAACTAAGGGGATGTGGTTAAGATGCCAGCTGTAGGGATCCCAGCAGCTGGGATGCTGAAGCTGGTATCCCAAAAGCCATCAGAATACTGATGCCGGAATCCTGACAGCTGACAGAATTATTGCGGGCAGGTTGGGGTTAGAGCCAAGGAACATTAGGTTTAGTCGCCTCCGGGGGGGGGTTAGGGATAGGCTAGGGGGGATGTTAGGTTGTTAGGCTGCAGGGAGGGGGTAGGGTTAGGCACCTTGGGGGGGAGGGTTAGGCAAAAAGGGGGAGGGTTAGGTTTATGCTGCGGGGCAAGGGCTGTTAGGTTTAAGCACCAATGGGGGAGGTTAGGCTTGGGCTGCGGCAAGGGAAGGTTAGGGGGTAGGGGACATGGGGGGAACAGTCTTACCAATTAGGCGCATTGTCATGACAACAGTTTGGGCGCCCGAAGCCGCGCGCGTGTGTGTGATGTCCGGGCGTAGGGTGATGACGCGGCGCTGGAATTTCTGTGGCCGCGTCACCCAGATGCGCGATCGAGCACACAAACTGGATGTATGTGCATTATTTGTCCGGGCGCAACATGGTGATGCACTGACTACCTTGCTGCATCACCAATTGTGTGCGCACGGACACGGCGCGGTATGATCCGCTACACTCAGGTACCCAGCTGTATCCTTCCCTTGTTAATAGGGACTGGGGATATATTTACATATATAAGAAGTTTGTAAAATGCGGATATGTTTATGACTCCTACTTCTATTAATTATAGTACAGTAAGTTTTAACTGGAGTCCACTCCGTTTTTTCCTATGATTCATGCATATGTATGGGAATCAATGGTCATGTGACTGGATTTGAAAATGTGGTTTTGATATGAAATATAAGTTTTAGAATATTTACTGTGTATTTTATCATATATAGGAAAAAGGATTATTATTTAATATTATGTCTGTCATTATGTGGTCATTTAATGAGATGGGAAGGTCAGGGGCGTTTTAAGAGAGGAGGAGGCCCGTGTGCAGCCTTCTGCTTCAGGGGCCCCCTCCTCTCTGACTGATGAACAGGTATTTTAATACTTACCTCTCCTGGGTCCCCCGGCGGTGCCATCCCTCTCCGCAGCGCAATAGAGTCTGAGAACAGACTCTATTGTACATGCACAAACCTCCGGGAACACGGCGCGGTGGCCATTTTCCCGAAGATTTTGCTAATGCGCCACCTCGAAACTCCGGAAAAATGGCCGCCGTGCCATCTTTCCGGAGTTTTCAGCTAGCGCAATAGAGTTTGTTCCCCCTAGTGTTCAAACTCTATTACGCTGCTGAGAAGGGATGGCTCCGACGGGGACTCCAGAGAGGTAGGTATTAAACAAATGAGTGCAGTGTGTGCGGGGTGGGCCCCCCAGGACCATGGGGGCCCGTGTGCCTCGCACACACTGCACCCATTATAGATATGCCAATGGGGAAGGTCTTATTTTATTACACATGCAAATGAGCAGCCATATTGAAAGGGGTATATAAACCCCCTCCAGCAGGACCAGTAGCCCCTTGAAAAAGTTGCGTGAGCACAACGAAACGCGTTGGTGAGACCTGCGGTTGTGTGCCTACTCCTATCCTTTGACAATTTGGAGAATCAAGACCTGGACCAAGTGCCCGATTGTTTGTTTCATTAACCGGACCCGATTCACAAGAGACCTTTCACACTGTGGAGAATTGGACTATTACCACCGGAAAAGGGACTGCCTCTTGCGGACGCTGATCCGCTTAAACGCCTTCTAAAGACACTGGTGGTAACTATATACTCACGGTTGTGATTTGTTTTGGTCCCCTCGGGACCCACAGGGACTGCCATAAATGGAACAGGTCTAATGAACTTTGCATTCTTTTGATCTCCACCTACAAATGGGAGTAGCACTCTTTTTCTTCTTCTAACTATTTTTAATATTCATATTTTTATCAATTGTGCACTAAGTTTTATGATTTCTGCTCTTATCAATATTAAATCATGTGAATTTATGACCGACCTTTCTCGCTAATGACCTATTAGCGCTACATTCTTTGTTTGTGTATATATCCATTTGGGGTCTGACCAACCCCCTGTGTTTCGCTGCTGTGGTGAACCTCTCGATCTAGTGCCAGGAAAAAAACACTTTGTTGGTTTTCTCTGTTTTTGCTAACCCCCCTCCCTGTTGGGACTTCAGCTAACAGGATGCCAGCATCAGTATTCTGACCGCCAGCATTCCGTATGCCGGCAAATAAAATTCAATCCTAACTAAGATCTCTGAATTTTCTACTGCCATGTAGTGTTCAAATCTTATTGCTAATACCCATTAGTGTGCTGTGGAAAACCTGTTTTATTTATTTTTCTTGTTTATTTTGTGAAGAAAGGTTTCTATTAGTTTCTAAAACTTGAAAAAAGTCAGAAGAATTCTCTCTCCAAAGAGATATTACAGTATTATCAGTTATTTATATTGGTGGTCATTCCGAGTTGATCGCAGCCACCAACTTTTTGCTGCTGCTACTATCAACTAGTCCACGCCTATGGGGGAGTGTATTTTAGCTTATCCGGGCTGCGATTGCTTGTGCAGCCCTGCTAAACTAAAAAAATTTCAAGCAGAACAAGACTAACCCTGGACATACTTACCCTGTGCGACGATCTCTACGATGCTGGAGCCGGCTCTGAGGTCAGACATCCACCCTCCGTTCTCCTGGACACGCCTAAGTTTTCTTCACCACTCCCCGAAAACGGCAGGCAACGGTCTAGTGACGCCTAGGAATGCCTTCTTTCTGTCAATCTTCTTGCGGTCATCTCTGCGACCGCTTTCTTCGTTGTGCGCGATGTAACCCGGCGACCCCTTTCACCGGGCAATGACGCATGTGCGCAGTTCGCCCGCTGCGCAGGCGCATTACGAACCCGTTCGCACCGCAGCAAAAAACCGCTGCGTGCGAGCGGGTCAGAATGACCCCCATAGTGCACATAGATTACAAAGCACTTAATTTATATGCAGATCTGGATGAAATTAGGTCTTCCATGAGTAAGTTATTTGTATGATAAAAATAGAGATATTCACGGACCCCTGTGTTTTGGTTCTAATTCATCAATGTGCTTTGGTTTTGGTATTGGTAAAACCATCCTCAAGTGTTTTGGTTCAGACTTGGTTTTTAGTTCAGTTTTGGCTTCCTTTAAAACCAATAAAAATTGATAATGATAAAACTCAATAAAACCGCTAAAATCATGTAATTTAGACATGTTCACATGCAATCCAGTTATTAAATCCAAGTATCGAGCTGACAACAGACAGAGTGATACTGAACTGGGACTCAATTCAACTCAGTACCCCAAAGTTCAGGTGTGTTCATATATCAGGAAAACCGATCACACATCTCTAGACAAAACCAAACTAACCTTCCATGATTACAGATGTGTTCAGTGGTATAAGAAATAGGGCAGATCTATAGAAAGTGCGCTTCATAAGCAAAGAGTTTTCTTATATATTTTAGTGAATATAACAAAGGGACTATTTAGCATAAAATCAAGGAATAGCTAAAATATTAATTTACAGTACACTAAACTATGCAACTTGCACACTACCATCGTGAAAGGAGAAAGCAAAATATAACTCATACCTTGGGATCACATTCATGCATCAGCACTATTCTGTCAGGGATTAGGTTATCTATTTGTCACCTCTAGAAGAAAACCAGGTGGGTTTACAATTTTATATTATCTACAAATCATCCACTCCATCTACAAGCCCCATCTACAGAGCCGGCCCTAACCAATTTAATGCCATGGACAAGACTTTGGCTGGTGGCCCTAGCACTACTGCTAGTTCTGGCTCTGACCAGCACAGAACCCATCACCAAGCTGCACAGATCACAGTAGCAGCCAATAACACCCATCACTCCTCACCCATAGCAATCCTCATCCATAGTGCTGTTACAAGACATGTTGGTGCCCTGTGCCAGTAACACCATTGGCGGACTCACTCCGCATAATTTAAACAGGGACAGTGGGCGTGGCCACCCAATAGTACCTCCAATTAAAATTCTGTTAAAACATTGTTCACATTACATCATAGAATACCTTATTCTCATGTCCCTTATTCAGGTTGTACCATACAGTAGTGCCCCTTTACCTTATGCACATTACACCTCGCAGTAGTAGCCCTTATTAACATTACATCACACAGTAGTGTCCCTTATTCGTGTTACACCACACAGTAGTACCCCTTTACCTTTACTCCTCACAGTAGTGCCCCTTATTCACAATACATCACACGGTAGTGTCTGTTATGCAAATTACACCACCCAATATTCCTCCTTATTCACATTACACCACACCGTATTGCTCGTTATTCACATTACACCACTCTGTATTGCTCATTATTCACATTATAGAACAATGTATTGTTCCTTATTCACATTGCACCACACTGTATTGCTTCTTATTCACATTACACCGCAAAGTAATGCCCTTATACACGTTATGCCATACAATAGTGCATCTTATATACATAATGCCACACAGTAGTACACCTTGGGGGTAATTCCAAGTTGATCGCAGCAGGATTTTTATTAGCAGTTGGGCAAAACCATGTGCACTGCAAGGGAGGCAGATATAACATGTGCAGAAAGAGTTAGATTTGGGTGGGTTATTTTATTTCTGTGCAGGGTAAATACTGGCTGCTTTATTTTTACACTGCAAATTAGATTGCAGATTGAACACACCACACCCAAATCTAACTCTCTCTGCACATGTAAAATATGCCTCCCCTGCAATGCACATGGTTTTGCCCAACTGCTAACACAAATCCTGCTGCGATCAACTTGGAATTACCCCCCTTATACACATACCATGCCGTAATGCCCCTTACACACTATGCCTCACATTAGTAATGCCCTTATACACATTATGCCACAGAGTAATGCCCCTTACACATTATGCCTCACAATAGTAATGCCCTCATACACATAATGCCAGACAGTAACACCCCTTATACATAATGGCACACATTATTACTTGCAGTGAGGGTACTATTTTATATAGCACAATTACCCTATGGGCGTTCTTCTGTTCTTATGTATGGATGTGTGTGTGTGTGTGTGTGTGTGTCTGTGTGTATATATATCTATATATATATATATATATATAGTGTATACACACAGACACACACACACACACACACACACACACACACACACATCTAAAACCAGAGGTCCGGATACTGTTCTATAAACAATATTGGGTTCAGTGCCCTCCATTGAGTAACACCACGGCAGTGATGGTCTAAATATAATAACAATAGAAGGTATGACTGTCTTGTCCTGGTACCAATAGTATCGTCTCATAAGTAAAATTGTCACACTATCCTTTAAGGCAATTGAGGCTGTTCTCATAATTTTTCACTCAATTTTTATGAGGATTTTGTGGCACCTCTTTTTTAACAATTGTAATTTTTAATAAATTGTGCTTATTTATCATTACACCAACTGTCTTATTATCTATTATTACAACAGCCACGCTGGTATATATTTGCTTTTTTGTTTGACAATTCTGTACTATTGTAATTGGTAATATTTATTTGAATAAATTGTCGCTACAGGTTGAGTCTCCCATATCCAAAATTCTGAATACGGAATATTCAATAAACTAATTTTTTTTTAAGCATGTCTGATATAGTGACACCTTTGCTTTCTGGATGCACAATGTGGAAAAACTTTGTTTCATATAAACAATTAATAATATTTTTGTATCAAATTACCTTCAGGCTAAAAGGTGTACAGTATATGAAACATAAATGCATTCTGTGTTTTAGACTTGGATCCCATTTCCAAGATATCTTATTATGGTATGCAAATATTCCAAAGTACAGAAAAATCCCATATCTAAAATACTTCTGGTCCAAAGCATTTTGTATATTTTAGTCTCAAACTGTTCTGCACAGTACAGTATATTGGCCCTCATTCCGAGTTGATTGCTCACTAGCTGCTTTTAGCAGCAGTACAAACACTAAGCTACCGCCCTCTGGGAGTGTATTTAAGCTTAGCAGAAGTGCGAACGAAAGGTTAGCAGAATAGTGCTGACATTTTTTCAAGCAGTTTCAGAGTAGCTGCAGACCTACTCCTTCCTTGTGATCACTTCAGTCTGTTTGGTTTCTGGTTTGACGTCACAAACACGCCCTGCGTTCGGCCAGCCACTCCCCCATTTCCCCAGCCACTCCTGCGTTTTTGCCTGACACGCCTGCATTTTTTAGCACACTCCCAGAAAACGGCCAGTTACCACCCAGAAACACCCACTTACTGTCAATCATTCAACGATCAACAGTGCGACTGAAAAGCGTTGCTAGACCTTGTGTGAAACTGCATAGTTTTGTGTGAAAGTACGTTGCGCGTGCGCATTGCGGCCCATACGCATACGCAGAAATGCCTCTTTTGAGCCTAATCACTGCGCTGCGAACAACTGCAGCTAGCGATCAACTCGGAATGACCCCCATTGTTAGGTTTAATAACTTATCATTTGTTTTGTTTATTTCTATTTTTTTCCTCAGCCAACATTTTCTTTCATTAACTACATTGAACTCAAGGCTAATTCCAGATTGGTTGCTATGGGTTATAGGCCATACACACTGGCCGATATTCCTCAAAGATATGAACGATCTCGTTCATTATTGAACGAGATACCGTTCATATCTTTGAGTGTGGAGTCACCAGCGATGAACGATGTGTGGCCCCGCACTCGTTCATCGCTGGTGCCCCGTCGGCTGTACATGCAGGCCAATATAGACGATCTCGTTCATATTTGCCTGCACTTCAATGGAGCCGGGTGACGGGGGGAGTGAAGAAACTTCACTCCCCCCATCACTGCCCCCACCCCCACCCCACACCCCTGCCGCCAGGTCGCCCGTCGGCCATATCCGCCATCGGGCAGCTCGGCGGCGGATCTTTATATGTTTAGGGCCCTTTACTGCACATACAGATGGGTCCACGGTAAAGGTCAAGATAAATGTGGGCCCATCTGTACATTTTTGTATTAATACTAAAAACATCTTGAAAAAACAAAATAACATGCATAACAGAATTGTTTATTGTGTGAGGAAAAATGTCCTGGAATAAGTAGCTGTGAATTAATTTGTAATTTGTATTTAAAAGGTTAAGTGTAGACTAAATTATTATAATGATAATAAACAACAGTTTGTATTATTTTACAAAATAATAAAAGTGTTAGTTTACATGAAAAATTGATCAAAGTGGTGGTGAATGGAAAGCTACCACATGCTCTAGTCTCGGTGATGCTGTGTGTGATTCTCATTCATGGCCTTAGCATCTACTGTACATGCTCTTGTTTCATGTTTTAAGTTTATGTAGCACACATAGCAAGTACCATACATACTAACTATATTAACGGTATATTACAAGTTAATTGTAATATGCATAAAACTGTAATTCCAAGGTTTCCATTTGAGTTTGAATGGGGATAGTCAGAAGCCCTTAATGCCATGTGCACTGGGTATCTCCCAAAATGCCCATATTTATTGCAGGCCTTTGGGGCAAAATACAGTTGGAGTTGTACATTAAGCATTTTTGATTATGAAAGTTTATGGTCATATATTCTAAAATCTGACCAAGCAACACTTAGAAAAAATGTTAAATGCAACATGCTAAACAAAGCCTTGCAACTCTCATTTAATTGATTAAACATTTATGGCTTACTTCAATCGAAAACAATACATGCTGTAAACATGTACGTATGTAGGAACATACAGAATGTAATAAATGTCATTTTTAGTTTGTCTATTAAAAGATAGATCAATGGATTCCTTGGTTTAGTTAAACTATCAATATGCTTACTAATAATATAATAAGCTGATGATAGATTAATGCAAGGTATAACATACTTTTCAAATGTATACCATAGTGCCTAATTGGGTTTCCTAATTGTTCGAGAACTCCAGCTCAATTGTGTAAGACCCCTAGAGCCCACAAGAGGGTCTTCTAATTATAATAGCCACTTGCTGTTCCCTTAGTGCCTGATATGCACACCGGTACTTAGGTGGCCACCAGTATTTAAACCTTTAGTTGTAGGGACTTACTTAATTGGCTGGAGACCGCAGCATTGTCATCTGGAGTAGAAACTGCAGGTAAATGCAGAATGGCATGGAAACAGTTAACTGGAGATTTGACTGTGAAATACCAGATGTGTATAGGATTCTGGAGCAAGGTATAACGGGTATCTCAGCATAGTAATACGCAAACTGTGAATGTGGGCTTTACTATAATGTACAGTAATATTGTGAGGTCTAGAATGCAGTACAATAGCACATTTGGGAAGCAGCTGATGGGTGATTACACAGATCTGAACCAGAGTCTTAATGTAGCACAAGTATACAGCACAATGGCTAGTGCAATTAGTAATGAACATCCACAGTAATGATGATATCCTATATCCACCCCACAAACTGTCCCATAGCCCCCCCCCCACACACACACACACACACTGGACCATAGACTCAAACACACACCCTGCAACACACCCTTGCAGCTCCAGCTTTCGCAGCTTACCATTCTGGGTGCTGGATAGAAGCAGTTCATGCATTGTGAGTGGACCTGGGTGACAGCAATATTGATCCAGACCACCGGCAGACAACTATGGATGGAGAGACAGAGGCCGAGCAGGCAGTATTTTAAATTCAGTGCCGGCTGCTAGCCAATTGAAACTCATGGACCAGCAGCCAATCAGGAGCTGCCAAGTGAGTCTGGTACTGACAAAAGTGGCATCTTCTGATTGGCTGATGGTCAGCGAGCTTTGAATTTAAAATGTTGCCACCAGCTTAGCCTCTGTCTCTCAGTACACAGTTGTCCGCTGGTGGTCCCAATCAACATTGCTGCCACCCGGCCCCTTCTCCGTCTGGGCCTGAAGGCCCCCCCCCCCCCCCCTTGATGGCAGCCTTGGTAGCTAGGACACTTAGCTGCTTAGCTGAGAGTCTTTATGTACTTGACAAGGCAAAGCAAGGCAACGTAGTAAAGCAGTGTTCAGGGAACAGCTGACAAGGTTTCCAGACAAGATCTTAGGTATTAGGCACTGGAAACAGGAGTTCAGGAGCACAGAAACTCTGGAACCATCACTGGCAATACTGTGCAGGGCTGGCTACCTATTATCAGGAGCAGGGACCAAAAGCAGAGCGCCAGGCAGACCAGCCCCCTTAATAAATAACAGATTGTAGCTGTAGAGCTGCACAAACACAAAGCCATCCTGGCTGCTAGGCAAGAGACAGGACAAAGAAACAGATTGGTCAACATGACATGGAGTCCCGCTGTCTGGCAATGACTGGGTCCTGCTACAACGAGGAGCCGCAGCAGCGGCTCATAACACTAATATACTTAATCAAAAGTAACACCATGTAGGGGTTAAAGTGGAGTTTACACATAAATAATGTTTACATATGTCATATGTGAGGTAAAGGAGCATTAATTTATGTATTTACTCTAAAAATTCCAATCAGGACTTAAATAATATAGTTAACCTATATGAAAGTGTGTAAATTGTATTTACAGTGATGTAATTGTAGTGCATTTGATGATGACTGTCAATTTTACAGCGCATGTTATGGGTTAATGGCCAGTGCTGTAGTGAAGATTCTGCGGGCCTCTTAGCTGTCAATCACCCAATGTGAGATTCGGTGATTGCCAGTGGGTGGTGCCTTACTTCAAACAAAAGAAAAGGGGCGTGATGCGGAGCTGAAGGGTATAAAAGAGCTATCAATTACAGCCGACAGCCAGTCTGGTGATCCCTCCCTCCACTGCTCACCCCTTCCCCACTTGTGTCCTGAGAGGCAGCTGAGCTATAAATATGAGCTGTAGGCAGGCTGCCAGTCCTAAGTGGGGTAGACGGACAAGGGGATGATACCAGTGAGGGGGCCAGGAGGCTCGCCTATCAGTATTTTCCCAATGAGTTCACCTCTCTGCTCCTTATATGGCTACAGCATCAGGACTGTAAACAGGTGGTAGCCAGGAGCTGAGGGAGAGTGGCACCAGTTAGTGAGCTGGGTCTAGCTAGCGCTGGAAGGAGTGAGTGCTAACAACTAGCATTAGCAGCTCAAGCAGATGAGGCTCCAGCTCCATAGTTGCCCCATGTCAGTCAGGAGGCTGGCATCCAATCATATGAGTCGGGGAGTGGCCACCAGCAGCAGTGCCAAGAACCTGACAGGACATCTGTAAGGCAGGGGGAGTGGCCACAGCTAATGCTAATGAGGATCCAGCTAACTGGTAAGCCACACCACTCACAAGGTGCACAGAGGCTGGGGTAAACTCTTTTAACCCTTTCAGTGGCGAGCTTTCAATTTAAAAACACACCCGGAGGGAGGGTGTTTTTAAACTGGTGTGGGAGTGGTGGGGAAGGTGTAGGGAGGGCAAGTGATGGGGAAGGGTGAGATTATCGCCTGGCGATCGCCCACGCGCATCACCCGTGGGGATCGCCAGCCCCAGCGCCCAAGAATCAGCATAAGCCATTATACAGTTAAGCCCGCCCCCGGCCAATAGGAGTCCTGGGGGCGGGCTTAACTCCATAATGGAGTATGCTGATTCCCGGGGAGCCATGCATGCTGCACTGATGTCACCAGGGAATCAGCAGGTAGTATGCACAGAAATGTTCCGGGGTTGCCATCGCTGTCATGTATGGAGACATACAGTACACACTGCAGTCGGAGGGAGAACATGGAGACACACTGTACACACTGGTGACTGGGGAGAAGAGATATGGATACATAGTCTATGTCCTGGTGGGGGGCAGGGACGGGGCATTGCAGCTGTGTTGTAGGGGCGGCATACATACTTGGGGGGAGCGGTCCGAACAATAAAAGTATGTCCAGACCGTTTGTGGGGCAGATGATGTTTCGCAAAACTACAACTCCTGCTGAAATAGGTCCATAGTTCTTAATCAATCTAAAACCGTACTCCCAGATATATTGATTATATAGTATTTTCATATTCCTTTATCCCTAAATCTATTAAACTGAGTTTCAAAATCATTTCTATGTACAGAGATGCAGGTCTGTATACTCATGTTATTAAGAAACTTAGGTGCTCGATCATGCTACAAGATCCCCGGTCCCTGGAGCACAGAGGGATTTTAATTCATTTGGGGTTTGCCCTCGACAGGCTTACTTACGTCGTCACACTATGACACAGATACATTAATCTTGCTTCCTTCACTTCTATTTGGCATTCAATTGGCAAGCCACTCGCACAGCTATATATAATTGTCTGTGTATGGTGGGAAATACAAAGATTAACTTCCCCTACAACTGTCTTCAAATCAAACTCTAATTGGGATTTAACATGTTTAGCATTAACATTTCTTGAAAACTGAAGTGCAATAAAGTGAAAATGCAGATAATTTTATAGGTTATAAATTTTACATTACTCTGTGGATTTCCCTTATAAAATAAAATAATTTCATTGATCTCACTCCAAGAAAAGTTGAAGGCATATTTGAAATGATACCACATACCTTGCTAAGTGGTGGCTTTTCTAATGTGTATGTAATAGTGTCCCTGGTGTAAGGTGACCTTTAGGTTTCTATGAATCTGTCCATCTTAAATGTTTTTGTTTGGACAAACGGATTCAAAGCCTTTATATTGTTAGCAGTCGGGAAGTCTCATGAGACCTCCTAGCCTGTGAATAATGTGGAGTACTAGTTATTAAAGAAAAATGAATGCCTTTCTTACACTCCCAGTGACAAGTTCTATTCAGCACAAACTGACGCTAATATTTGTCACTGTTTTCTTTCTTATGCAGAATATATTTGTGAAAAAAATCTGTGCTAAATTCTGTTACTCATTAAATTACGTTTACCTTGCAGAAGGCAAGTAACTTATGGGAACATAAACATGCACACAGAGACTCACTAGTCATAAAATTAGAGAGAGAGGAAACAGAGATATAGAGGAGGAAAGAGATTTGCATCCCGGTGCTTGGTAAATTTCATAGTTTAGCAACCCCCATAGTAACCTATGGGGGTGCTTTGCCAATGAAAATGGAGGGATATCTATTGTGAGCGTTCTTCTTACTTTCAAGAGATGATTAGGTTTTGCAGCTGTTTTGGGGGGATTTTCAACCAAAACAGTTTATAAATTTGTATTATAGGAAGGGGAGTGTTGTACACTGTCTCCCTTTTTGCAGCTGTCAATCAGTGCTGCAACCTTTGACCTCCACTGGTCTTCTCTGTCTGTCCTTCTTAGGAATTGGATATGAACCTGTGCATTTTACATATACCAGAGAATGTACCAATCAGTGGAGGCAGTGTCAGATTTACCGCTAGGCAACATAGGCACGGGCCTAAGGCCCAGCACATCCCAGGGGACCAATGGCTGGGCAACCCCTGAAATCCAGCCCTGACCATCACAAAAGTAATTGTCCTGTTAATGTTTATTAAAGGCTTCATAACGGGGCTCAAACCAGTGATATCACTAAAACTGGCCATGACTCCGTTACTGTGCCTCCACAAAACATATCCATGACATCATGCGAGCCCACCCAACACTTCTCTTCCAGTCCAGCAGTGAAGAGCGGAGTGGAGCAACTGTAAAGAAGGTATGATAGTTCAGGGACAGAATGGACAGGCCTGTGGGAAAATATCCCACACCCTGCTGTCCTTGCTCCCTCTCTGTATCACTAGTACAGCACCCAAGTCCCCCACCACCGAATGGAGTGACAGCGCTGCGGCCGCACTCAGTGGGATCTGTGGCTCCATCATTGCTGCAGTGACAGACAGCCTGCTTGAGCTCAGTGTACTACACACGCACTGACTGCACAGGCTGCCTGGGAAGAAGGGACAGACAAGGTGTGCCTGCACGTCAGTGAGTGGGAGCTGATGCAATACAGTGCAGACCCACTCTCTCTGAAGTTTAGTGAGCACAACAACTGCAAATTAAGCAAATGATGGATGGCTCATGGCTGCTGTCCTGATTAGCCTCCAAACCTCCTGTGTCACTGCACTTAGCACTGCACTGAGCTGTCAATACCAGTTATGGCATATGCAGGCAGTGTTGGAGCCAACCCTTCACTCTCCTGGGGTCCTACTCTTGGCTTGGACTCCCAGCCTGTCATTTATAAAAAGCCCCTCTCCTAACCACATTTTGCTGCTGTAGAATGGCTTCTTTTGGTGAGAATAGAGGTGTGTGTATGTGTGTGTGTGTGTGTCTGTGGTTGGGTGAGGGGAGTTTAATTAGGGTTGACTCTAAATCCAAGTGGGCTAAAGGACCTTGACCAACTCTAACCCTAATCCTTACCTCCCACAGCCTAACTCTAACCTCCTCTCCAGCAGCCAAACCCTAACCTCCCCCTAACTCTAACCTCTCTTCCCGTAGCCTGACTCTAACCTCCCCCTAACTCTAACCTCTCTTCCCGTAGCCTGACTCTAACCTCCCCCTAACTCTAACCTCCCCTTCCGCTGCCTAACCCTACTCTCCCCCTTACTCTAACCTCCCCTCACTCAGCCTGAGCCTAACCTCCTTCCTAACCTCACCCTAACTCTAACCTTCCCATCCACAGCCTAACTCTAACCTCCCCTTCTGCAGTCTAACTCTAACCTCCCACTTACTCTAACCTCCCCTCACTCAGCCTGATCCTAACCTCACCCTAACTCTAACCTCCCCTCCCGCAGCCTGACTCTAACCTCACCCTAACTCTAACCTTCCCATCCACAGCCTAACTCTAACCTCCCCTTCTGCAGTCTAACTCTAACCTCCCACTTACTCTAACCTCCCCTCACTCAGCCTGATCCTAACTTCCCTCCTCCTAACTCTAACCTCTCCTTCTGGAGCCTAACCCTAACCTCCCCTCCCGCAGCCTGACCATTATCTCCCCCATAACTCTAGCCTCCCATCCCACATCCTAAGCATTCCCCTAACCTCCCACAGTCTAACCTTGACCATCCACCCGGTGCTTAACCCTAACCTCTTCCAGTACGCTGAATCCGTCTGTGCCTAACCCTTGCCTCTGGAGGACAGGCTTGGACTACTGAATAGGCAGATATATCAGTCACAGATGATGTTAATAGGAATACGATGCTAACAGCTATGATGTTTAGTTGTAGGATTTGTAGCATTCATTAGGTCAAATACAGATACAAATTGCTGACATATTATATCACACCAGTACTTACCTGTCACTCTTAGCCAAACAAATAAAAAACCTGATTTTATTTGTCAGAAGGACTAAAGGTGATAAGTAGCTGTGCTACAGTTCCTGTTAGAAATGGTATAATTTAATAAGGTACAGTATATTGATAACGGTTCATTCATGTGAGAAATTATAAATTATAATATCAAGTGCACATTGTGTATTGGGGACACTGATGTGTGGTATAATTGTGTATCGAGAACACTGATGTGTGGCATAATTGTGTATCGGGGACACTGATGTGTGGCACAATTGTTTATATACAATATGCCATGCTTTTTTTATGTTCCTTTTGTTTGTAATATCTGTAATGTTTAAAGCCTGAAAAAGTTGAATATAAGGAGGTAAAATTACATGTAATGTAAGTGGCATGAATCAGGAATGAAAATATAGCACTATGAATTATTTGATGGAGGGGGCACCCGAACTGGTATCTTACCTATGGCCCCACAAGGACTAAATCTGGCTCCACAAACTTCACTGTGTCACCACCAATTACTGTTGGAAGGCCATTGCCACTACTGCATGTACTGTATATACAGGTATGTGTTACTCCATCTACAGACACCACTTGCATTAGCCCTAAAGCTCTTGGCTGGATCTGTCTCTACCTACTGTATGTATGTACATTAATTCTGCATCCTGTTATTTTCTGGCTAATAATATAATAAGCCTGGTTAAGTTATCTGTCATATGGCCTAACCCAGGACGTCCAACCCGGTATTTCTTCCCGGGTTAAAAGTAGAGATGAGCGGGTTCGGTTTCTCTGAATCCGAACCCGCCAGAACTTCATGTTTTTTTTCACGGGTCCGAGCGACTCGGATCTTCCCGCCTTGCTCGGTTAACCCGAGCGCGCCCGAACGTCATCATGACGCTGTCGGATTCTCGCGAGACTCGGATTCTATATAAGGAGCCGCGCGTCGCCGCCATTTTCACACGTGCATTGAGATTGATAGGGAGAGGACGTGGCTGGCGTCCTCCCCGTTTAGACACTTGATTTACTAATTTTGGGGAGCATTAGGAGTACTCAGTAGTGTACAGTGCAGAGTTTTGCTGATAGTGACCAGTGACCACCACTTTTATTTATAATCCGTTCTCTGCCTGAAAAAAGCGATACACAGCACACAGTGACTCAGTCACATACCATATCTGTGTGCACTGCTCAGGCTCAGGCCAGTGTGCTGCATCATCTATATATATTATATATCTGTCTGACTGCTCAGCTCACACAGCTTATAATTGTGGGGGAGACTGGGGAGCACTACTGCAGTGCCAGTTATAGGTTATAGCAGGAGCCAGGAGTACATAATATTATATTAAAATTAAACAGTGCACACTTTTGCTGCAGGAGTGCCACTGCCAGTGTGACTAGTGACCAGTGACCTGACCACCAGTATATAATATTAGTAGTATACTATCTCTTTATCAACCAGTCTATATTAGCAGCAGACACAGTACAGTGCGGTAGTTCACGGCTGTGGCTACCTCTGTGTCGGCACTCGGCAGCCCGTCCATAATTGTATATACCAGTGACCTAACCGTGGTTTTTTTTTCTTTCTTTATACATACATACTAGTTACGAGTATACTATCTCTTTATCAACCAGTCTATATATTAGCAGCAGACACAGTACAGTGCGGTAGTTCACGGCTGTGGCTACCTCTGTGTCGGCACTCGGCAGCCCGTCCATAATTGTATATACCACCTAACCGTGGTTTTTTTTTCTTTCTTTATACATACATACTAGTTGCGAGTATACTATCTCTTTATCAACCAGTCTATATATTAGCAGCAGACACAGTACAGTGCGGTAGTTCACGGCTGTGGCTACCTCTGTGTCGGCACTCGGCAGCCCGTCCATAATTGTATATACCACCTAACCGTGGTTTTTTTTTCTTTCTTTATACATACATACTAGTTACGAGTATACTATCTCTTTATCAACCAGTCTATATATTAGCAGCAGACACAGTACAGTGCGGTAGTTCACGGCTGTGGCTACCTCTGTGTCGGCACTCGGCAGCCCGTCCATAATTGTATATACCACCTAACCGTGGTTTTTTTTTCTTTCTTTATACATACATACTAGTTACGAGTATACTATCTCTTTATCAACCAGTCTATATATTAGCAGCAGACACAGTACAGTGCGGTAGTTCACGGCTGTGGCTACCTCTGTGTCGGCACTCGGCAGCCCGTCCATAATTGTATATACCAGTGACCTAACCGTGGTTTTTTTTTCTTTCTTTATACATACATACTAGTTACGAGTATACTATCTCTTTATCAACCAGTCTATATATTAGCAGCAGACACAGTACAGTGCGGTAGTTCACGGCTGTGGCTACCTCTGTGTCGGCACTCAGCAGCCCGTCCATAATTGTATATACCACCTAACCGTGGTTTTTTTTTCTTTCTTTATACATACATACTAGTTACGAGTATACTATCTCTTTATCAACCAGTCTATATATTAGCAGCAGACACAGTACAGTGCGGTAGTTCACGGCTGTGGCTACCTCTGTGTCGGCACTCGGCAGCCCGTCCATAATTGTATATACCACCTAACCGTGGTTTTTTTTTCTTTCTTTATACATACATACTAGTTACGAGTATACTATCTCTTTATCAACCAGTCTATATATTAGCAGCAGACACAGTACAGTGCGGTAGTTCACGGCTGTGGCTACCTCTGTGTCGGCACTCGGCAGCCCGTCCATAATTGTATATACCACCTAACCGTGGTTTTTTTTTCTTTCTTTATACATACATACTAGTTACGAGTATACTATCTCTTTATCAACCAGTCTATATATTAGCAGCAGACACAGTACAGTGCGGTAGTTCACGGCTGTGGCTACCTCTGTGTCGGCACTCGGCAGCCCGTCCATAATTGTATATACCACCTAACCGTGGTTTTTTTTTCTTTCTTTATACATACATACTAGTTACGAGTATACTATCTCTTTATCAACCAGTCTATATATTAGCAGCAGACACAGTACAGTGCGGTAGTTCACGGCTGTGGCTACCTCTGTGTCGGCACTCGGCAGCCCGTCCATAATTGTATATACCAGTGACCTAACCGTGTTTTTTTTTTCTTTCTTTATACATACATACTAGTTACGAGTATACTATCTCTTTATCAACCAGTCTATATATTAGCAGCAGACACAGTACAGTGCGGTAGTTCACGGCTGTGGCTACCTCTGTGTCGGCACTCGGCAGCCCGTCCATAATTGTATACTAGTATCCAATCCATCCATCTCCATTGTTTACCTGAGGTGCCTTTTAGTTGTGCCTATTAAAATATGGAGAACAAAAATGTTGAGGTTCCAAAATTAGGGAAAGATCAAGATCCACTTCCACCTCGTGCTGAAGCTGCTGCCACTAGTCATGGCCGAGACGATGAAATGCCAGCAACGTCGTCTGCCAAGGCCGATGCCCAATGGCATAGTACAGAGCATGTCAAAACCAAAACACCAAATATCAGTAAAAAAAGGACTCCAAAACCTAAAATAAAATTGTCGGAGGAGAAGCGTAAACTTGCCAATATGCCATTTACCACACGGAGTGGCAAGGAACGGCTGAGGCCCTGGCCTATGTTCATGGCTAGTGGTTCAGCTTCACATGAGGATGGAAGCACTCTCGCTAGAAAACTGAAAAGACTCAAGCTGGCAAAAGCACCGCAAAGAACTGTGCGTTCTTTGAAATCCCAAATCCACAAGGAGAGTCCAATTGTGTCGGTTGCGATGCCTGACCTTCCCAACACTGGACGTGAAGAGCATGCGCCTTCCACCATTTGCACGCCCCCTGCAAGTGCTGGAAGGAGCACCCGCAGTCCAGTTCCTGATAGTCAGATTGAAGATGTCAGTGTTGAAGTACACCAGGATGAGGAGGATATGGGTGTTGCTGGCGCTGGGGAGGAAATTGACCAGGAGGATTCTGATGGTGAGGTGGTTTGTTTAAGTCAGGCACCCGGGGAGACACCTGTTGTCCGTGGGAGGAATATGGCCGTTGACATGCCAGGTGAAAATACCAAAAAAATCAGCTCTTCGGTGTGGAGGTATTTCACCAGAAATGCGGACAACAGGTGTCAAGCCGTGTGTTCCCTTTGTCAAGCTGTAATAAGTAGGGGTAAGGACGTTAACCACCTCGGAACATCCTCCCTTATACGTCACCTGCAGCGCATTCATAATAAGTCAGTGACAAGTTCAAAAACTTTGGGTGACAGCGGAAGCAGTCCACTGACCAGTAAATCCCTTCCTCTTGTAACCAAGCTCACGCAAACCACCCCACCAACTCCCTCAGTGTCAATTTCCTCCTTCCCCAGGAATGCCAATAGTCCTGCAGGCCATGTCACTGGCAAGTCTGACGAGTCCTCTCCTGCCTGGGATTCCTCCGATGCATCCTTGCGTGTAACGCCTACTGCTGCTGGCGCTGCTGTTGTTGCCACTGGGAGTCGATGGTCATCCCAGAGGGGAAGTCGTAAGCCCACTTGTACTACTTCCAGTAAGCAATTGACTGTTCAACAGTCCTTTGCGAGGAAGATGAAATATCACAGCAGTCATCCTACTGCAAAGCGGATAACTGAGTCCTTGACAACTATGTTGGTGTTAGACGTGCGTCCGGTATCCGCCGTTAGTTCACAGGGAACTAGACAATTTATTGAGGCAGTGTGCCCCCGTTACCAAATACCATCTAGGTTCCACTTCTCTAGGCAGGCGATACCGAGAATGTACACGGACGTCAGAAAAAGACTCACCAGTCTCCTAAAAAATGCAGTTGTACCCAATGTCCACTTAACCACGGACATGTGGACAAGTGGAGCAGGGCAGGGTCAGGACTATATGACTGTGACAGCCCACTGGGTAGATGTATGGACTCCCGCCGCAAGAACAGCAGCGGCGGCACCAGTAGCAGCATCTCGCAAACGCCAACTCTTTCCTAGGCAGGCTACGCTTTGTATCACCGCTTTCCAGAATACGCACACAGCTGAAAACCTCTTACGGCAACTGAGGAAGATCATCGCGGAATGGCTTACCCCAATTGGACTCTCCTGTGGATTTGTGGCATCGGACAACGCCAGCAATATTGTGTGTGCATTAAATATGGGCAAATTCCAGCACGTCCCATGTTTTGCACATACCTTGAATTTGGTGGTGCAGAATTTTTTAAAAAACGACAGGGGCGTGCAAGAGATGCTGTCGGTGGCCAGAAAAATTGCGGGACACTTTCGGCGTACAGGCACCACGTACAGAAGACTGGAGCACCACCAAAAACTACTGAACCTGCCCTGCCATCATCTGAAGCAAGAGGTGGTAACGAGGTGGAATTCAACCCTCTATATGCTTCAGAGGTTGGAGGAGCAGCAAAAGGCCATTCAAGCCTATACAATTGAGCACGATATAGGAGATGGAATGCACCTGTCTCAAGTGCAGTGGAGAATGATTTCAACGTTGTGCAAGGTTCTGATGCCCTTTGAACTTGCCACACGTGAAGTCAGTTCAGACACTGCCAGCCTGAGTCAGGTCATTCCCCTCATCAGGCTTTTGCAGAAGAAGCTGGAGGCATTGAAGAAGGAGCTAAAAGGGAGCGATTCCGCTAGGCATGTGGGACTTGTGGATGCAGCCCTTAATTCGCTTAACAAGGATTCACGGGTGGTCAATCTGTTGAAATCAGAGCACTACATTTTGGCCACCGTGCTCGATCCTAGATTTAAAGCCTACCTTGGATCTCTCTTTCCGGCAGACACAGGTCTGCTGGGGTTGAAAGACCTGCTGGTGACAAAATTGTCAAGTCAAGCGGAACGCGACCTGTCAACATCTCCTCCTTCACATTCTCCCGCAACTGGGGGTGCGAGGAAAAGGCTCAGAATTCCGAGCCCACCCGCTGGCGGTGATGCAGGGCAGTCTGGAGCGACTGCTGATGCTGACATCTGGTCCGGACTGAAGGACCTGACAACGATTACGGACATGTCGTCTACTGTCACTGCATATGATTCTCTCAACATTGATAGAATGGTGGAGGATTATATGAGTGACCGCATCCAAGTAGGCACGTCACACAGTCCGTACTTATACTGGCAGGAAAAAGAGGCAATTTGGAGGCCCTTGCACAAACTGGCTTTATTCTACCTAAGTTGCCCTCCCACAAGTGTGTACTCCGAAAGAGTGTTTAGTGCCGCCGCTCACCTTGTCAGCAATCGGCGTACGAGGTTACATCCAGAAAATGTGGAGAAGATGATGTTCATTAAAATTTATTATAATCAATTCCTCCGCGGAGACATTGACCAGCAGCAATTGCCTCCACAAAGTACACAGGGAGCTGAGATGGTGGATTCCAGTGGGGACGAATTGATAATCTGTGAGGAGGGGGATGTACACGGTGATATATCGGAGGGTGAAGATGAGGTGGACATCTTGCCTCTGTAGAGCCAGTTTGTGCAAGGAGAGATTAATTGCTTCTTTTTTGGGGGGGGGTCCAAACCAACCCGTCATATCAGTCACAGTCGTGTGGCAGACCCTGTCACTGAAATGATGGGTTGGTTAAAGTGTGCATGTCCTGTTTTGTTTATACAACATAAGGGTGGGTGGGAGGGCCCAAGGACAATTCCATCTTGCACCTCTTTTTTCTTTTCTTTTTCTTTGCATCATGTGCTGATTGGGGAGGGTTTTTTTGGAAGGGACATCCTGCGTGACACTGCAGTGCCACTCCTAGATGGGCCCGGTGTTTGTGACGGCCACTAGGGTCGCTAATCTTACTCACACAGTCAGCTACCTCATTGCGCCTCTTTTTTTCTTTGCGTCATGTGCTGTTTGGGGAGGGTTTTTTGGAAGGGACATCCTGCGTGACACTGCAGTGCCACTCCTAGATGGGCCCGGTGTTTGTGTCGGCCACTAGGGTCGCTAATCTTACTCACACAGCTACCTCATTGCGCCTCTTTTTTTCTTTGCGTCATGTGCTGTTTGGGGAGGGTTTTTTGGAAGGGCCATCCTGCGTGACACTGCAGTGCCACTCCTAGATGGGCCCGGTGTTTGTGTCGGCCACTAGGGTCGCTAATCTTACTCACACAGCTACCTCATTGCGCCTCTTTTTTTCTTTGCGTCATGTGCTGTTTGGGGAGGGTTTTTTGGAAGGGACATCCTGCGTGACACTGCAGTGCCACTCCTAGATGGGCCCGGTGTTTGTGTCGGCCACTAGGGTCGCTTATCTTACTCACACAGCGACCTCGGTGCAAATTTTAGGACTAAAAATAATATTGTGAGGTGTGAGGTATTCAGAATAGACTGAAAATGAGTGTAAATTATGGTTTTTGAGGTTAATAATACTTTGGGATCAAAATGACCCCCAAATTCTATGATTTAAGCTGTTTTTTAGTGTTTTTGAAAAAAAAAACACCCGAATCCAAAACACACCCGAATCCGACAAAAAAAATTCGGTGAGGTTTTGCCAAAACGCGTTCGAACCCAAAACACGGCCGCGGAACCGAACCCAAAACCAAAACACAAAACCCGAAAAATTTCAGGCGCTCATCTCTAGTTAAAAGAAGGGTTGAACACGTGTCGGACCCGGATTATTGTGCTCTAAATACCTACAGTCCCGGGATATTCTACCCGGCTCTGAAGCAATAGCGCTGACTGGCTGTTTGTAGTCAGCTGAGGTCTGTTTACTGTACTGCACTGTGATCAGACGTGTTGGAAAGCAATCTGCACAGTTCTGCACTCCTTTGGACCAGTTCTGCACTCCTTTGGATCTCAGTAGCCATGGCAAACTAGAATGATGAGGAAGTCAGGGAGTTGCTGTGGATCAGGGGTGAAGAGGAAATACGTCGGAAGATAATGGATACAGTCAGGGATGCGATAACATATCGCACCATCAGTAAAATGCTTGCTGCATCAGGGTTTATTAGGTACCAACAGCAGGTGGTCAATAAGTTGAAGGCACTCAGGAAACAATTTCACAAGGTTAACGAGGCTCTATGCTGGGACATATGCTCTGTCGACCTTGATTGCTGCATTATGAGCATTCCCCAGCCTCCTCCCTTTCTTGTTGAAAACTGGGAACCAATCAAGTCCTTTTAAAATGACATCACACTGGTTTTAACATGGGTGACCCGGGTTGTGCAAAATGACACCAACACGGCAATAACCCGGGAATAACCCAGGTTAATATTGCGATGTGAATGTCTCTTTCCCGGGTTGGAGCCGTGTTCAAATCCTGGATCTGACCCGGGTTTGCGATGTGAAAGGGGTACTATTAGGTTATACAACTGCCCTTCAACTCCTGGACATTTTCAACTTATTTGCTACAGTATAGTTACGCTGGTATTATTCCTATCATAGCCAGCAGCTCCCATAGATATTTCACGGTGTATCACTTTTTTACACAGTGTATCACTTTCAACACTATTTGCATTAATTGCAGCTGCTTTGGTGTATGATGTTATATCAGAGCTTTTATCTGCAACCCGAATACTTATTTCAATGTCATCTGCTGATGCAGCTATGTTCATATACTCTGTACTTATCCTATATTGTCTTGAATTCTGAATTTATTTTTGCTTATATGTACTCTGTAATTGGGCACTGTGGATCCATTGTGGCACCATATAAATAAAGGATAATAATAATATTAAATTGGTCCACAGAAGTTGCATAAATATGTCTGTGAGAAGCAAGCATACAGGAGTTGCACCCATAATAGGATTTATCCAGCTAAAAGGTGCAGAAAATTATACAACATGGAAGTTTGCTATGGAAATGCAACTAAAGCATTACAGATCGTAAAAACTGACAGTAGATCCAGATGATGGTCCAAGCCTAGATGATGCATCATCTTGGCTATTTCCACAAGTCGACAGATTGTGAAATCCAAGTGGCATAATGCTTGTCCAGTCAAAGGATGTCTGTTACAAGGCACTAGTGGCGCGTCTGTGTTACTACACTCCAGCAGCTAGATTCCTGCATGTATCCCTGTGTTCAGCCTCAGCTGCTGTATAATTAGTAGTTTGCGTCTGTGTGTAGCTGTTCAGCTGCATTGTATCTCCTCATCAGGAGGCTTGGTTTTTCTGGCTGTACTGATTTGGAGTGTCTCCCTTTATATTCACTTAGGGTGTGTACACACGGTGAGATTCGGGCTATGCCCGATTCTCACCATGCGACAGGGGCCGAGTCGGCACTTAGCCAGTATCGCAAGCACATAATGAGTGTGCTTGCGATACTTGCTATGTGCGATTTTGGCTAAGTCCCGATTTTGACTATCTTTTCTATAGAGATAGCCGAAATTGACTTGCCTGCACAGTCTATTTTTTCTTTCGATGCCGACCGCGTGGGACCGCGCATCGGCATCGAATCGGGATCGCAAGGTGACTGTCACCTTGCGATCTGCACTAACTTTTCTTCCGATTCTGACTATATAGTCAGAATCGGAAGAAAAAATCTCACCATGTGTACTCACCCTTACAGTTCACTCCCAAATCACTGGTTATAGGGGGTGATTCAGACCTGGTCGTAGCAGCAAATTTGATAGCAGTTGGGCAAAACCATGTACAGTGCAGGTGGGGCAGATATAACATGTGCAGCAGTGACGTGCGGTGAGGTAAATGGCTGGGGAGGCACTGGCTAATATCAAAGACAGATTTACATATATATGAACCCAATAACAGAGCATGTCGGGGAGGGCTGCACTATGCTGTAGACCAGGCATTCCCAACCACGGTCCTCAAGGCACACCAACAGTGCAGGTTTTAGTGATATCCAGGCTTCTGCACAGATGGTTAAAATAAGATTTTAAACCTACCGGTAAATCTTTTTCTCCTAGTCCGTAGAGGATGCTGGGGACTCCGTAAGGACCATGGGGTATAGACGGGCTCCGCAGGAGACATGGGCACTATAAAGAACTTTTAGTATGGGTGTGCACTGGCTCCTCCCTCTATGCCCCTCCTCCAGACCTCAGTTAGAGAACTGTGCCCAGAGGAGATGGACAATACTAGGAAAGGATTTTGTTAATCTAAGGGCAAGATTCATACCAGCCCACACCAATCATACCATATAACCTGGAATATATGCAACCAGTTAACAGTATGAACAAAAAACAGTATCAGTCAAAGACCGATTCTAACTGTAACATAACCCTTATAAAAGCAACAACTATATACAAGTCTTGCAGATGTAGTCCACACTGGGACGGGCGCCCAGCATCCTCTACGGACTAGGAGAAAAAGATTTACCGGTAGGTTTAAAATCTTATTTTCTCTTTCGTCCTAGAGGATGCTGGGGACTCCGTAAGAACCATGGGGTTTATACCAAAGCTCCCAACCGGGCGGGAGAGTGCGGATTACTCTGCAGCACCGACTGAGCAAACGCATGGTCCTCATCAGCCAGGGTATCAAACTTGTAGAATTTTGCAAAAGTGTTTGAACCCGACCAAGAAGCTGCTTGGCAAAGCTGTAATGCCGAGACGCCTCGGGCAGCCGCCCAAGAAGAACCCACCTTCCTAGTGGAATGGGCCTTTACTGAATTTGATAACGGCAATCCAGCCGTAGAATGAGCCTGCTGAATCGTGTTACAGATCCAGCGAGCAATAGTCTGCTTAGAAGCAGGAGCGCCAGGACAAACAGAGCCTCTGTTTTCCTAACCCTAGCCGTCCTGGCTACATAAATCTTTAAGGCCCAGACTACATCTAGGGACTTGGAGTCCTCCCAGTCCCCCGTAGCCACAGGCACCACAATAGGTTGGTTCATATGAAATGAAGAATCCACCTTAGGCAAAAATTGAGGACGTGTCCTCAATTCTGCTCTATCCACATGGAAAATCAAATAGAGCCTCTTGTGGGACAAGGCCGCCAATTTGGACACCCGCCTTGCAGATGCCAAGGCCAATAACATGACCACCTTCCACGTGAGAAATTTTAATTCCACTGTTTGAAGGGCTTCAAACCAGTGAGATTTCAGGAAACTTAACACCACATTAAGGTCCCACGGTGCCACTGGGGGCACAAAGGGGGGCTGGATGTGCAGCACTCCCTTCACAAACGTCTAGACTTCTGGGAGAGAAGCCAATTCCCTCTGGAAGAATATAGATAGGGCCAAAATCTGTACCTTAATGGAGCCTAACTTCAGGCCCATATCCACTCCTGTCTGTAGAAAGTGGAGAAACCAACCCAGATGGAATTCTTCTGTAGGAGCATTCTTGGCTTCACACCAAGATACATACTTCCTCTAGATACGGTGATAGTACTTTTCCGTCACCTCCTTCCTAGCCTTTATCAGATTAGGGATGACTTCCTCCGGAATACCTTTCCCAGCTAGGATGCGGTGTTCAACCGCCATGCCATCAAACGTAACCGCGGTAAGTCCTGGAACATACATGGCCCCTGCTGTAACAGGTCCTCCCTGAGAGGAAGAGGCCACGGATCTTCTGTGAGCATTTCCTGAAGATCTGAGTACCAGGCCCTTCGAGGCCAATCTGGAACAATGAGCATTGTCTGCACTCTTCTTTGTCATATGATATTTTTGAGATGAAAGGAAGAGGAGGAAACACATAGACGAACTGAAACACCCATGGTGTCACCAGGGCGTCTACTGATACTGCCTGAGGGTCCCGTGACCTGGCACAATACCTCCGAAAAGCTTCTTGTTGAGGCGTGACGCCATCATGTCTATTTGAGGAATTCCCCAATGACTTGTTATCTCTGCAAAAACTTCTTGATGAAGTCCCCACTCTCCCGGATGGAGATCGTGTCTGCTGAGGATGTCTGCTTCCCAGTTATCCACTCCCGGAATGAAGACAGCTGACAGAGCGCTTACGTGGTTTTCTGCCCAGCGAAGAATCCTGGTGGCTTCCGCCATCGCCACTCTGCTCCTTGTCCCACCTTGGTGGTTTACATGTTGTCTGATTGAATCAGAACCGGTAGGTCGCAAAGAAGATTCTCCGCTTGTCATAGGCCGTTGTATATGGCCCTCAATTCCAGTATGTTGATGTGTAGACAAGCCTCCTGGTTTGACCATAGTCCCTGAAAATGTCTTCCTTGTGTGACTGCTCCCCACCCTCGGAGGCTCGCGTCCGTGGTCACCAGAACCCAGTCCTGAATGCCGAACCTGCGACCCTCTAGAAGGTGAGCACTCTGCAGCCACTACAGGAGAGACACCCTGGCCCTGGGGGACAGGGATATTTTCTGATGTATTTGTAGATGGGACCCGGACCACTTGTCCAGAAGGTCCCACTGAAAAGTCCTCGCATAAAACCTGCCGAAGGGGATGGCCTCGTAGGCTGCCACCATTTTTCCCAGAACACGAGCGCATTGATGAACAGACACTCTTTTTGGTTTTAGCAGGTCTCTGACCATGTTCTGGAGATCCTGGGCTTTTTCCAATGGGAGAAAAACTCTCTTTTGTTCCATGTCCAGAATCATGCCTAGGAATGATAGCCGAGTCGTTGGAACCAATTGTGACTTTGGCAGATTGAAAATACAACCGTGCTTTTGCAGCACTTTCAGGGAGAGCGACACGCTCTTCAGCAATTGGTCTCTCGATCTCGCCTTTATCAGGAGATCATCCAAGTATGGGATAATTGTGACTCCCTGCTTGCGCAGGAGCACCATCATCTCCGCCAATACCTTGGTGAAAATCCTCAGGCCGTGGAAAGCCCAAATGGCAACGTCTGAAACTGGTAATGACCGTCCTGTACAGCGAATCTCAGGTATTCCTGATGAGGGGGGCAAATGGGGACATGAAGGTAGGCATCCTTTATGTCTAGTGACACCATCAAATCCCCCCCTTCCAGGCTGGATATTACAGCGCGGAGCGATTCCATCTTGAATTTGAACATTTTCAAGTACAGGTTTAGGGATTTTAGATTTAAAATGGGTCTGACCGAACCATCCAGCTTCGGGACCACAAACAGGGTTGAATAATACCCTTCTCCCTGTTGGACCAGGGGAACCTTGACCACCACTTGCTGTTGACACAGCTTTTGAATTGCCGCTAACACCACTTCCCTCTCCGGGGGTGAAGCTGGCAAGGCCGACTTGAAAAATCGGCGAGGGGGCACCTCTTCGAATTCCAGCTTGTAGCCTTGGGAGACAATTTCCATCACCCAAGGATCCACGTCTGAAAGAATCCAGATCTGGCTGAAAAGTCGAAGGCGTGCCCCCACTGGTGCGGACTCCCTTAGGGGAGCCCCAGCGTCATGCGGTGGATTTTGTAGAAGCCGGGGAGGACTTCTGCTCCTGGGAACTAGCCGAAGCAGGTGTTCTCTTTCCTCTACCCTTACCTCTGGCAAGGAAGAAGGAGCCCCGTCCTCTTCTATACTTATGCGATCGAAAGGACTGCATCTGATACTGTGGAGTTTTCTTTTGCTGTTGGGGAACAAAAGGTAAAGAGGTAGATTTACCCGCGGTAGCTGTGGCAACCAGGTCCGCGAGCCCCTCCCCAAACAACACTTCACCCTTGTAAGGTAAAACCTCCATATGCTTCTTTGAGTCTGCATCACCCATCCATTGGCGGGTCCATAGAGCTCGTCTCGCAGACATAGCCATGGCATTGGCTCTGGAACCCAGCAGCCCAACCTCTCTTTGAGCTTCCCTCATATATAAGACTGCGTCTTTAATGTGGGCTAAGGTTAATAAAATGGTATCCCTGTCTAGGGTATCAAGGCCAGCTGACAAGGTATCTGTCCATGCTGCAACCGCGCTACATACCCATGCCGCTGCTATTGCCGGTCTGAGCAAAGCACCTGTATGTGCATAAATAGACTTTAAAGTAGTCCCCTGTCTGCGATCAGCAGGATCCTTGAGGGCAGCCGTGTCCGGAGATGGTAGCGCCACCTTCTTAGACAGGCGTGTTAAAGCCTTGTCCACCCTGGGAGAGGATTCCCAACGTACCCTGTCCTGTGCAGGGAAAGGATACGCCATAAGAACCCTTTTGGGAATCTGCAATTTTTTATCTGGAGTTTCCCAAGCTTTTTCAAATAACTCGTTAAGCTCATGAGATGGGGGAAAGGTTGCCTCAGGTTTCTTTTCCTTATACATGCGCACCCTCGTGTCAGGGACAGAGGGGTCATCTGTGATATGCAAAACATTTTTTATTGCAATAATCATACACTGAATACTTTTTGCCACCATTGGGTGCAATTTAGCATCATCGTAGTCGACACTGGAATCAGAATCCGTGTTGGTATCAGTGTCTACTATTGGGGATAGGGGACGTTTTTGAGACCCAGAAGGGCCCTGTGACCCAGTACAATCCGTGGATTGACTCCCTGATTTCTCCCTGGACTCTGCTTTGTCCAGTCTCTCATGTAATGAGGCTACACTTGCATTTAACATATGCCACAGGTCCATCCAATCATGAGTCGGCGTTGCCGACGGAGACACACCACTCATCTGCTCCACCTCCTCCTTGGATGAGCCTTCCGCTTCAGACATGCCGACACACGCGTACCGACACCCCCACACACACAGGGATATATCTATAAGGGGACAATTCCCCCACAAGGCCCCTTGGAGAAACAGAGAGAGAGTATGCCAGCACACACCCAGCGCCAACCGACACTGGAATAAAACCAGATAGCACTTTTATATATATATCTCAATGAAATACACTCCCTGCGCCAATAATTGTGCCCCCCCCCCCCTCTTTTCCAGCCCTCTGTCACCGAGTTCAGCAGGGGAGAGTCCGGGGAGCCAGCTTCTCTGCAGCTTCTGTGGAGAAAATGGCGCTGTTAGTGCTGAGGGATCAAGCTCCGCCCCCTCCAGCGGCGGGCTTCGGTCCCGCTTCAATTTTCAAAAAATGACGGGGGATCTCTGCATTTACTGCCCAGCAGACTAATGTGCCCTTATATGCCAGTCCGGAGGTTTATTGCTGCCCATGGCGCCCCCCCCCCCCTGCGCCCTGCACCCATCAGTGTCTGTACTGTGTGTGTAACGTGTGGGAGCAAGGGCGCACAGCATTACCGCTGCGCGCTTACCTCAGTGAAGATCTGAAGTCTTCTGCCACCTTGAAGTCTTCTTTTCTTCTTATACTCACCCGGCTTCTATCTTCCGGCTCTGCGAGGAGGACGGCGGCGCGGCTCTGGGACGAACGGCGGGGTGAGACCTGCGTTCCAACTCCCTCTGGAGCTAATGGTGTCCAGTAGCCTAAGAAGCAGAGCCTATTATTTAAGTAGGTCTGCTTCTCTCTCCTCAGTCCCACGATGCAGGGAGCCTGTTGCCAGCAGTGCTCCCTGAAAATAAAAAACCTAACAAAATTATTTTTCTCTGGGCACAAAATCTAACTGAGGCCTGGAGGAGGGGCATAGAGGGAGGAGCCAGTGCACACCCATACTAAAAGATCTTTATAGTGCCCATGTCTCCTGCGGAGCTTGTCTATACCCCATGGTCCTTACGGAGTCCCCAGCACCCTCTAGGACGTAAGAGAAATCAAAATAACTGAGCTACTAATTAAGTCACCTGCGCTGAAGCCTGGATATCAATAAAACTGCACTGTTGGTGTGCCTTGAGGACCGTGGTTGGGAATGCCTGCTGTAGACTGTGCAGACTACTGGCATATGTCATATGGGACACACATCCCTTAGTGCAAGTGACTGCACTGCCATTGCTAGGCACAGTACACACTGGCCAGAGTCACTTACAGTACAGTACATTATATAGTGGCCAGCAACTCAGGCAGCCAGTGACACTGGGCCTAATTCAGACCTGATTGCAGCAGCAACATTTTTCTCTAATGGGCAAAACCATGTGCAGTGCAGGTGGGGCAGATGTAACATGTGCAGAGAGATGTAGATTTGGGTGGGGTGTGTTCAAACTGAAATCTAAATTGCAGTGTAAAAATAAGGCAGGCAGTATTTACCCGGCACAGAAACAATATAACCCACCCAAATCTGATTCTCTCTGCCAATGTTATATCTGCCCCACCTGCAGTACACATGGGCCCTCATTCCGACCTGGTCGCACACAGGCGGATTTTTGCCCTGCTGTGACCAGGTAATCGCCGCCTACAGGGGAGGGGGTTAGGGCTGTGTAGGGGAGCGATCGCTTGTGCAGAGAGCTGCACAAACAAAAAGTTTGTGCAGTCTCTGCACAGCTCAAGACTTACTCAGCCGCTGCGATGAATCTTCTTGGAGCTGACGTCTGGATCCCTCCCTGCAAATGGCCGGATACGCCTGCGTTTTCTTTGTCACTCCCCGAAAACGGTGAGATGACACCCCCAGCCGGCCTCTTCCTGTCAATCTTCTTGCATTAGCCGCTGCTAACGCTTTCTTCGTTCTTGTCGTAGCTGCCGTCGCCGGGCAGCAAAGCGCCTGCTCATTGCGGCCCGCACGCATGCGCTGTTGATGCCCGATCGCACGGCTGCAAAAAACTGCAGCATGCGATCAGGTGGAATGACCCCCATGGTTTTGCTCATTAGAGAAAAATTTTGCTTTTGCGATCAGGTCTGAATTAGGCCCCTTGTCACTGTACCATACAGGCTTTGTGTCCAGTTTCTTATGGAACACTGGTATTTTTTTGGGGGGGAGGGGGGGTTCTGTACATTTTGCTAATAAATGGCATATTAGTTATTAATAAAACCCAGCAAAAAGGGAAAGACTCCTTTCACGCCGCACAAATTACCCAGTATATTGCCGGGTTGACATGAGTTTAGGTGCGGTGTGAAAGGGGTATGTTCCGATTTCCAGTGGCACGCGGTGAGCTCAGTGGCTGGTGAGGCACTGCAGCCATAATGTCTGCTGTGTCCCGCCGATGCCCGCCACCGCACCCAAGCCAATGCCTGCTACCACCGCTGTCCCTGGGTCAGTGGGCGACAAAGAATGGCAGTGGGCGATTCCAGGGAGAAGCAGTGGGTGACAGCAGTGGGTGATGCTAGGGAGAGGGTGACAGGGAGAGGGTGTTGCCAGTGAGAGGGTGATAGCACTGGGTGACGCCAGGGAAAGGATGACCGCAGTTTGTAACAGAGAGAGGGTGACAGCAGTCTGTGCCAGCTTTGGGTCACAGGGAGAGGGTGACAGGAAGAGGTTCATGCCAGGGAGTTGGTGACAGGCATGAACAGGCAGGAAGAGGGGAGAGGGTGACTGCAGTTGGCGACAGCTGTGGGTGATGGAGAGAGGGTGACGCCAGGTAGAGGGTGACAGCAGTCGGTGCCAGCTGTGGGCAACAAGGAGAGGGTGACAAGGAGAGGTTGATGCCAGGTAGAGGGTGACAGTGAGAGGGTAGAGCAGTCTGTGCCAGCTGTGGGTAATGGAGAGAGGGTGACGACAGGGAGAGCGTGACAGGGAGAGGGTGACAGAAGTCCGTGCCAGCTGTGGGTAACGGGAAGAGAGTGACGCCAGGGATAGGGTGGCAGGGAGAGAGTGACAGCAGTCGGGCCAGCTGTGGCTGACGGGGAGAGGGTGACAGGGAGAGGGTGACGGCAGTCAGTGCCTGCTGTGGGCGACGTTGAGAGGGTGATGCCAGGGAGAGGGTGACAGTGAGAGGATACCAGCAGTCTGTGCCAGCTGTGGGTGACAGCAGTCGGTGACAGTGAGAGGGTGACAGGAAGAGGGTGACACCAGGGAGAGCACATTACTGTCCCATCTACCAGCAGTATAGAATACAACAGAAGGAGTAAAGCCCTGAGCCTTGGTTCCCTGATAAAGCATGGGTGAGCTCAGCCCATTACAAACTAAAGTACCCGCCACTCTCCCCCGCCTCTGCCCCCGCTGCACATAGGCATGCGCAGCACATTTTAATAGGGGGTGAACAGTCGTAGAGGCGTGTCTAGTACCACCTACCTACTGGGCATGTCTAGCAACACCTATCGGGCGTGTCTAGCACCGCCTATTGGCATTCTTTTCTATTCAATATGCACCTTACCTATATGGTGGTTTCTTATAACAGGGAACCTCTGAAGAAATGTATCCTTTCTGGGCAGACGACGTCTTCAGTCGGTAATCACTATTCATGTAGGAGATCACATGATCCGGAAGATGCCTGTTTGTGTAGGAATATAACCAATGTGATCATCATGCAACAGAGGTTCAACCAGACTCGTGTCGCCTCCTACCCCCTGCATCTATCAGCCACACCATTACCCCTTCCCTGCATCTCTAAGCCACAACATCATCTCCACCCTGCATCGTCTCTCAGCCACACCATCATCTCCTCCCTGCGTCGTCTCTCAGCCACACCATCATCTCCCATCTGAATCTCTCGCAATACCCCTCACTTTGTCTCTCATTCTCCCCACTTCACTCTGTGACTCTGAGCCTCCCACTCTTCTGTCTGTGCCTCTCAGTCACCTGCTCTTCACTGTCTCTCAGCCTCATCAGTGTAGTCATAAAAGTTCCTCTGTATTTCTTATATATATATTCATTCTTTATTATGGTCCCCTTTCATAATGAATATGGGTGTCTTCGTTATCATACATAGTTCCGATAATCCCCAATATATATATATATAAGTTCACAGCACCAAATAGGATGCATTATAAAATATAGCTGGGATATATGTTCAGATATAATACACTAACAATGCTTTTTGTGTCCACTACACTCTATTTTTATTATTAATTTTTGTTTCTTGTAGATTTATGCGTTAGCTCCGCCATTATATATGTTTTTTAACATACATATGTTTTATTGATTATAATTTATTTTATTAGGTTTGTCAATTTTTAAGATATATAAACCAGATAAATTGTTATCTAAACAGCCAAGAAATTCGTTTATGCAAGTGCATGTGTTATCATTGATGTATGATTATACTGACTAGTTACATCTGTGGAGGCATAATTAAGAGCCCTTTAAATTACATACATCGCACAAAGAGGAGTCATCTTTGAAAAAGTCACGGGTCACGTGACGAAACGCATCAGGACTCCTCCTCTCTTTGCAAATCACTGAACACCTGTATTCAGGACGCATTCAGGCCACAGCCATTTCATTCGGCTTCCTTAACAACAGCCGCGGACGGCTTTCTCCGTGGCCACACGATCAGCTGCAGACGCCGCACGGCTACGGCAATCATCCCCAGCGTTCTCCACCTCGGTCCTTACCGGCGGACGGTGCACGTCCAGGTAACTTGGAAGGAACGCACACACATACCCGGGCTTAAGATACCACCCGATCCAGCAGCTATACACCTGCCGCTCACAAGTACCTGCACAGCACTTGGAAGGTGGAACAAGCAGGGTAATCAAACAAACCGTGCAGCCGGCTGACATATCCAGATATTCTACGTTTCCTCCAGCTTTTATATCTACTGGGCAACCTTTGGACTCACCCGGGGACGCTCGGGTTCACCAGCCCTTGTGGAGAGGTATTTCACATATCAATTCATGCTGACTATCACTAATACGTGCAGTCAATGTGACACATTCAGGAATCACGTTTAGCAGCTGTGGCAACAGTGTTTCTAAAAGAGACTGCAACATTCTGATACACATTTCTTGAATCGTATAGTTCAGTGATTTCTTAAGTATATTAATATACTATTAAGATTTAGATAAACTCATGTAATTTTTAAATTATTGTTTCTTATATATCATACTAAAATCATAAGGAATATCAATTGTGAATTATCCATTATGAAATAATATTTTTATATTACTATTAATAAATATATATATTTTATATTTTCTGCATTATTCCTTGGCTGATACCGAACCTGTGATATTTTGGTGTGTGTTTTTCATGAGCGCCTCTATTTTTATTTTATAATTTGATTAACCACACAGGAGTACTGCACATCTCCTTATAGTGGCGAACGTGGTTTCCCACGCCATAAGATCCAGGTTCAATTTATATTTATTTATAATAGATCATTACATACAGGCGCAGCAAAAGAGGTTTTTCTTTTTGTCTGGTTGATAGTGTTGGTTTGCAGCAGCCAGTAGTAATTGTATTAATTTAAATTATTGATTGATTAATTGATAATATATATTTCATATATACTTTTTGATTTTTTCAAATGGCGGAGCTAACTTGTTTTTCTGAAAGATTGAAAAGAAGACAGCAATATGTAGAGGAACTTAATGATACTAGTGAGATTATGATTTCCTCAACGATACCGACTGATAGAGATAAGGAATTTAACACATTATTCTATAAACTAGAGGACCTATTAAAGGCTGAAACACGTCACTGGTGGGATATGGTCACCCTCCAAAAATACGTAAAAAGCCAAAAAATCCCCAGAGGGCTGAGGATCTTCAAAACGTTATCATTCATAGACGATCCCAGCCTAAAAGATAAATGGGATTTACTTGATGGGTGCTCATTTGCTTTAATGGGTTTACTCATCAATTATCGCAGTGAAAAAATTAATTCCATCTCTAAAGAGATAGAGGAAACCAAAAAACTATTACTAACTCATTCAGAACACCCACAATACAAACACAATGATCAAAAATTAAATCATAAACTAGAATTATTCGAGAGGGAGATCATAGATGGAAAAAAACGTAAATTTGAAAGAGATAATGATGATTATACCAATGATCAGGTACGCACTTATAATAAAAAACATAATTTTAGAGGGAGACCCCGTAGTAGGTCTAACTGGAGACAACAATACCCTAACCGTTCTAATTCCCACACGTCTCAGAGACGACAATCTGTTAACCATCAAAAAGAGAGATCCTCCCAAAATGTACAGGATGGTTATCAAGCGGAAGCTATGGTAGTGAGACCGAAACAAAAATTCCGTCTCAACACCAATGCTAACTATTTATCACAACAAAAACCATACAATAATGCAGTTTTTTTAGAGAAACAGAATCAAAGCGATCGAGCTTTGTCCCCTTATCATCACCAGAACAGGTACAGCTCATTAAGAATAAATACTCCAAAAAGAGGAAGAGACCCCAGCATAGAGGGCAACGAGGAGGACTCAGAGTGCAGAGGAAAAAAGCGAGACGTGAGATACTGAAACAATCTAATATATATAATTTGTCATCAACTGAACTCAGTTTGGATGATCAGAAACTCTTGAGTCGAGGTCTCAAATTTGCACCCACTAAACCTCCAGACCAGTTTAATTTATTTGTTGATCTGAATAGATATGTTCGCTCATTAACGAGGAAAAGATATTTTGCTTCCAAAAAATTAGATAAGATGCAAATAACAGGTTCACCCATTATATTGGATGATCAAGATTTTGTTGCCATCGAATTACTTGAGTCATTACAATTGGAGAGCAACATGGTCACAGGTCAAACTCCACTATATAATATAGCCAGATCGGGAGAGAGACCCAATAAATTTAGAAATAAGTCCCAATTTTTTCCTCTGCAATTTAAGAGTCCACAGATTGATATTTTCTATAAAAAAACTTTGGATGATTTTGATGCTATATGCCGTAAGGAAGCAAAGATTGTCAAATATAAACAGAATCTACACCTAAGAGAAAGGAAATCATTACAGAAGTTAATGAGAGACCCCTCCCTTGTCATTAAGCCAGCGGACAAGGGAGGGGGTATTGTTATCCAGGATACAACTGATTATCTTTTAGAGGCCAATAGGCAATTGGGTGATGTTGAGGTTTATACCAAATTGATGGGTAACCCCACCAAGGTCTTTTTGGCATCCCTCACTACACTTGTACAGGATGCATTTAATGATGGAGTCATGACGAGAGAGGAAACGAACTATCTGATTCCCTCACATCCCATCACACCCACTTATTATCATCTTCCCAAAATTCACAAATCACTCACTACACCCCCTGGGCGTCCCATTATTTCTGGTGTTGGATCCCTCACAGCTAATTTATCACATTTTGTTGATTTCTTTTTACAACCGTTCGCCACTTCACTACGCTCGCACATTAAGGATACCACTTCCTTTTTGAATTCTATTTCGGAAATTAAGTGGAAAGATACATACTTTTTTGTCACATGTGACGTAAGCGCACTTTATTCTAATATCCCCCATGCTAAGGGAGTAGCTGTTATTGAACAATATTTAAAGAAGTCGGATTTCCTATCAGAAAGACTTCAAAAATTTATTGTAGATTCTATTTCGTTTATTTTATCGCACAATTATTTTTTTTTCAATCACATGTATTATTTGCAGACACTGGGGACGGCCATGGGGACGAGGTTCGCGCCTAGTTTCGCCAACCTATACATGGGCGCCTTTGAGGACGCCCATGTGTGGGGGAGGGACTTGGGCGCGGACCTTGTCTTCTATGGCCGCTATATAGATGATTTGTTTTTTATTTTTGATGGGGATTGTTCACATTTTTCTAATTTCACCTCACGTCTCAATAATAATGAGTTTAATTTACAGTTCACATGCACAATAGACAGGTGTTCCGTTTCCTTCCTCGATATTACCATCTTAATTTCTGAGGATAATATAGTAACTAAAACTTACAGGAAGGAGGTTGACAATTATAACTTCCTTCATTTTGACAGCATGCACTTCAAACCTTGGATGAGAAACATCCCTTCGGGACAGTTACGACGGTTGCGCCGCAACTGTAGTAACCAAGGGGACTTCAATACACAAGCTCTAGAACTTGTGGGCGCCTTTAGAGATAGAGGTTATCCCACAGATTTAATTAATTCTGCTTTGGAAAAAGCGACTAAACTTGATCGGAACCAGCTCCTTAGCTATAGGACTAAGAATACTGCTTTCAAAGAAGACCTACCACACTTTTTCTCAAAATTTAATAGTGCCTCTGGAAGAATAAAAAAGGTTCTGACCAATAACTTCCTGATCTTATTGACAGATAAGATTCTTAAACCAGTCATAGGCCATTCTCCCTCTGTCATCTTTAAAAGATCAGAAAATTTGACACAACATCTAGCCCCCAGCCTGTTTGTGGACAAAAGAATGGGGATTAATAATAAAATACAAAATACATCTGTCTCCTGGCTCAGGAGTACACCCAATGGTTGTTATAGATGTGGTCCAGGAAACTGCACCACATGTTCCTATATCCAGAATAATCTGCATTTTTTTGAATCACCCCGGAGAGACAAATATCCCATAAAATCCTTTATCAATTGTAATAGCGAATATATTATATATATGTTGGTTTGCCCCTGTGGGCTCCAATATATAGGGAGAACGATTCGTAAGCTAAAAGTTCGCTTTTTAGAACATAGACGTAACATCACTAAGGGATTCTTGAATCACGGGGTTTCAAAACACTTTTTTCATTTCCACAAAAGAGATCCTAAAGATCTGAAGTTAATAGGCATTGAGACCATTAGCCCCACATGTAGGGGGGGAGACAGATTTAGCAGGCTCTGTCGTCGGGAGAACTTTTGGATACACAGAATGGGGTCACTTGCACCTGGTGGCCTCAATGAGTCCATCGAGATCGATGGGTGATGTTTTTGTCTCAACATTGCCATATCTCTCTGTTGTTTTGGTTCATGAAATTCAGCAGCTGTACTAATATAAATGTAGAATATAAATATATATAGGGTATTTTTTCCACTATCCCATATAATAGTGTTTTTATATTGATTGCGGGTATTTATATACTTTAGATCTTTTAGATACTCTTTAAATAATTATACGTATGGGATTATTATTATGATCATGATTTATTATGATCATGATTCATAACTTTGTGTTTTTTTCAAATTCTATGTAATTGTATATCTAACAAGATTTGTATTTATATATGGTTTAGTAATGTTGATATTATCATTATACTAACTTCTTATGTGGTTTTATTTAATTTTTTTATTATTTGACATTGCTATACAAAGGACAGCTCTTAGTCATAAAAGTTCCTCTGTATTTCTTATATATATATTCATTCTTTATTATGGTCCCCTTTCATAATGAATATGGGTGTCTTCGTTATCATACATAGTTCCGATAATCCCCAATATATATATATAAGTTCACAGCACCAAATAGGATGCATTATAAAATATAGCTGGGATATATGTTCAGATATAATACACTAACAATGCTTTTTGTGTCCACTACACTCTATTTTTATTATTAATTTTTGTTTCTTGTAGATTTATGCGTTAGCTCCGCCATTATTTATGTTTTTTAACATACATATGTTTTATTGATTATAATTTATTTTATTAGGTTTGTCAATTTTTAAGATATATAAACCAGATAAATTGTTATCTAAACAGCCAAGGAATTCGTTTATGCAAGTGCATGTGTTATCATTGATGTATGATTATACTGACTAGTTACATCTGTGGAGGCATAATTAAGAGCCCTTTAATTTACATACATCGCACAAAGAGGAGTCATCTTTGAAAAAGTCACGGGTCACGTGATGAAACGCGTCAGGACTCCTCCTCTCTTTGCAAATCACTGAACACCTGTATTCAGGACGCATTCAGGCCACAGCCATTTCATTCGGCTTCCTTAACAGCAGCCGCGGACGGCTTTCTCCGTGGCCACACGATCAGCTGCAGACGCCGCACGGCTACGGCAATCATCCCCAGCGTTCTCCACCTCGGTCCTTACCGGCGGACGGTGCACGTCCAGGTAACTTGGAAGGAACGCACACACATACCCGGGCTTAAGATACCACCCGATCCAGCAGCTATACATCTGCCGCTCACAAGTACCTGCACAGCACTTGGAAGGTGGAACAAGCAGGGTAATCAAACAAACCGTGCAGCCGGCTGACATATCCAGATATTCTACGTTTCCTCCAGCTTTTATATCTACTGGGCAACCTTTGGACTCACCCGGGGACGCTCGGGTTCACCAGCCCTTGTGGAGAGGTATTTCACATATCAATTCATGCTGACTATCACTAATACGTGCAGTCAATGTGACACATTCAGGAATCACGTTTAGCAGCTGTGGCAACAGTGTTTCTAAAAGAGACTGCAACATTCTGATACACATTTCTTGAATCGTATAGTTCAGTGATTTCTTAAGTATATTAATATATACTATTAAGATTTAGATAAACTCATGTAATTTTTAAATTATTGTTTCTTATATATCATACTAAAATCATAAGGAATATCAATTGTGAATTATCCATTATGAAATAATATTTTTATATTACTATTAATAAATATATATATTTTATATTTTCTGCATTATTCCTTGGCTGATACCGAACCTGTGATATTTTGGTGTGTGTTTTTCATGAGCACCTCTATTTTTATTTTACAGTTGGTGGGCCCAGCAGGAGAACACGGGCAGGTGGGCGGACGTTCAAGTGGTGTGACGTCATCAGGTCACATCGCTCAGTACATTGAGGCAGAGGAGTAGTGTGGAGCAGCGGGCTGGATGGGAGTAGTGGTGCATAGCAGGGAGGGTAGGATGGGAGTAGTGGTGCATAGCAGGGGTGGCATGATGGGAGCAGTGGTGCTGAGCGGGAGAGCAGGATGGGAGTATTGGTGCAGAGCAGGGGGAGCAGGATGGGAGTAGTGGTGCGGAGCAGGGAGGGCAGGATAGGAGTAGTGGTGCATAGCAGGGGGTAGGATGGGAGTAGTGGTGCATAGCAGGGGGGTAGGATGGGAGTAGTGGTGCATAGCAGGGGGGTAGGATGGGACTAGTGGTGTGGAGCAGGGAGGGCAGGATGAGAGTAGTAGTGCATAGCAGGGGGGTAGGATGGGAGTAGTGGTGCGGAGCAGGGAGGGCAGGATGAGAGTAGTGGTGCATAGCAGGGGGGTAGGATGGGAGTAGTGGTGCGGAGCAGGGAGGGCAGGATGAGAGTAGTGGTGCATAGCAGGGGGGTAGGATGGGAGTAGTGGTGCGGAGCAGGGAGGGCAGGATTAGAGTAGTGGTGCATAGCAGGGAAGTAGGATGAGAGTAGTGGTGCAGAGCAGGGAGGGCAGGATGAGAGCAGTGGTGCATAGCAAGGGGGTAGGATGGGAGTAGTGGTGCATAGCAGGGGGGTAGGATGGGAGTAGTGGTGCATAGCAGGGGGGTAGGATGGGAGTAGTGGTGCATAGCAGGGGGTAGGTTGGGAGTAGTGGTGCGGAGCAGGTATGGCAGGATGAGAGTAGTGGTGCATAGCAAGGGGGCAGGATGAGAGCAGTGGTGCATAGCAAGGGGGCAGGATGGGAGTAGTGGTGCATAGCAGGGGGGCAGGATGGGAGTAGTGGTGCATAGTAGCGGGGTTGGATGGGAGTAGTGGTGCGGAGCAGGGAGGGCAGGATGAGAGTAGTGGTGCATAGCAGGGGGGGTAGGATGGGAGTAGTGGTGCGGAGCAGGGAGGGCAGGATGAGAGCAGTGGTGCATAGCAGGGGGGTAGGATAGGAGTAGTGGTGCGGAGCAGGGAGGGCAGGATGAGAGCAGTGGTGCATAGCAAGGGGGTAGGATGGGAGTAGTGGTGCATAGCAGGGGGGTAGGATGGGAGTAGTGGTGTGGAGCAGGGGGGGCAGGAAGGGAGTAATGGTGCTGAGCTGGGGGGGGTGCTGGGCAGCATGGGAGCAGTATTAGCTCCCCACCTCCTCGCCCTCCCATCTCCCGGTCCGGCCAGAGGCGCCACCACTGCGATACCCCTTCCACTCGGCTACCAATTTCCCACCCCCCGCACGGTGCATGGCCTCCTCGTCTGCCTGGTGTGAGGCGCCTCTGCTCTGGCTGCCTCACACCAGGCAGACGAGGAGTCCGTGCGGGGGAAGGGGGTAGCCGAGTGGAAAGGGTATCGTAGTGGCGGCTCCTACATGTAGATGTAGAAGTATGCTAAAATACACGCTGTGTCTCGTCCGTCCGTCCCCCTCCATCCCCGCGACTGGCCAATTACATCACTGTTAGTGACAGGGGCATGCTTTAATTTAGGCAGAAAGCATGCCCCCTGTCAAAGAGGCACTTATAGTAAGTGCCGCTTCTGATGATTTTTTTAATGGGCTTTCACTGCCCAAAGCTTAGCCCCGCCCCCCGCTTCCGGCCATTTCACATTGCTAGCGGGAGGTACTGGAAGCCGTGCCTCCCAAACACATTACAGGCAGTTTTTTCGTAAATCCAAAAGATTAAAATAATGTAAAGACTATGGGGGTAATTCCAAGTTGATCGCAGCAGGATTTTTGTTAGCAATTGGGCAAAACCATGTGCACTGCAGGGGAGGCAGATATAACATGTGCAGAGAGAGTTAGATTTGGGTGTGGTGAGTTCAATCTGCAATCTAAATTGCAGTGTAAAAATAAAGCAGCCAGTATTTACCCTGCACAGAAATAAAATAGCCCACCCAAATCTAACTCTCTCTACACATGTTATATCTGCCTCCCCTGCAGTGCACATGGTTTTGCCCAATTGCTATCAAAAATCCTGCTGCGATCAACTTGGAATTACCCCCTAAAGCAGATCGTTATGACACAGAATATGTGTCATAAATATCTTCTTTACATTATTTTACTCATTAATGACAGGGGAGGCACTGCCTCCCCTGCCTCCCCTGACTGCACGTCCCTGCCGATTTCCCGCGTCACATGGCTTCGTAACCCGGAAATAAAGCAGGGTTATTCCCGGGTCAGGTGCACAGTGTAAACGGATTGCCGGGTCGATGTGATCCGGGATCCGTTCACACTATAGGGACAGGCAGCACTTGGAGATAATCTGATCTCCAAGCACCGCCTCTGCACACGTCACTGCGCACGTCACCAACCCGGGTTGGTGCCGTCAGTCTGAAAGGGGTCATGTGACCTGCTTTAGCGATGTGAAAGTGGTATGAGTCTTGCAGCAGCACCATGTCAGTACAGGGGGAAGGTGGCTGAGCTTTCTTCCTGGCATGGACCTGTGCCTTCTCCTCCTCCCCCCCTGCTCCCCCCCCCCCAACACACACACACACACACACACACACACACACACACACACACAATACAGATTTAAATCATTAAGGAAAAAATACAAATATAGACTGCTGTTAATGTATACATTCTTACAAGAGACAGTAAAATGGACAGTACTGTGTCATATGCCACTAGAGAAGTACCTCCGAGTCCATACATAACATAAGTCCAAATTGGAAACGTGTCACATAAAATCTTGCCATGTAAGAGTGTGCATGGGCAGTCAAATAACACTTGTACCTTAATAGACTGTTTCTTTGAAGAAACCTCTTCCCCCTCAGCAGTAGTGCAGTGGTCAGCTATATGTTTGCTTGGGCCAGCTAATGATAGCTTTCCCACACTATGGTGCCCTCAACATTATACCTTGCTGAATGATATGGTGATAAAAGAGCTGGGGATCAGGCATTTCACTGTTGTTTACCTGCCTGGAGATCTTTATGAGGAAGCTGTCTCCTTCTTATGGCTGTATCCCACGTTCAGTGCAGCACAGGGGAAGGAGGAAGAGTGAGGTAGCTAATGAATATGCATAACTGAGGGGGCGTGCCTTGAGCATGTATCAAGGCACGCATGTCAGTGCTGCCTCAAGCTGGTGCTGTTTTCAATGCTAGATTAATGCCAGACTCGTGGCTCCGCCCCAGCACCGCCCCCAGCTCCGAGCAGCATTTGACACCAGAGAGAGGCAGATCTCTCAGTGCCTCTCTCTCCTCTGCTCTCTGCATTTGCAGCGGAGTGCTGCAACTTCATATTCCAATGACAATAGCATCATTTTATACTGATCTGTGTTCTAACACAAATCAGTGTAAAAAACAGCTATTCTCACTGGAATATTACAGGTGAGGCCCTGCCTCCCCTGACTGCATGTCCCTGATGTGCAGAGAGAGAGAGATTTGGGTGGGGTGTGTTCAAACTGAAATCTAAATTGCAGCGTAAAAATAAAGCAGGCAGTATTTACTGTGCACAGAAACAATATAACCCACCCAAACCTAACTTTCTCTGCAAATATATCTGGCCCCCTCTGCAGTGCACATGGTTTTGCCCAACTGCCAACAAATTTGCTGCTATGATCAGATCTGAATTACCCCCATAGTTCCTGCTACTTGCGTGAACCTGTCAGCTCTGAGAAATGCTGAGTTTGCTTACCCAGTCTTGATCATTCTACTGATCAAATCCTGCTCACCTTGAATTCAGGTTTAGTATGGACCTTCCACACAGATTCTTGTCTTTTGCTCTTATTCATTTTATTATTGTTACCATCATGTGCATTGTTGCATTCATACACCATTTATACTTAGTCGCTTATTCTACCCTGTGCAATGTTACATTCACATACAGCTTGTGTTTATTTGCCAACACTATCCTGTGCATTGTTGCATTCCTGTACATTCTATTACTGACCTTAGCTTGTGTATAGGCCGGCTTTGTCAAGGTAGCATCCAGCGAGTGTCTCTCTGCACCCACCTTACTCTTGCCCAGCCTTCAATAGTCACCTTGTCCATCCATTAGACCTGGGGGTATCTAAGTATGGGGTGGACCTAATTCACTCTGGAAAGACGGCTGCAAAAGGTGAAGCCTAGCATTGCAGGAGGCTAAAAGACTGCTGAGTGAGTGTAATCATGTGAGTGCCACCTGGTACCTCCTGGTAGCCCTATAATTGTTTAGTCCTCATAACATACTGTTGTTCCACGTGTCAAGCCAATCCATATCCACCTCATACCCAGACTTCTGTGCCACTCAGTCCAGGTATCTACTCCAGATCATAACAGTGTCATATTCCATTAAATAGTACAAGTTACAGAAAAATGGGATTTTCATATGTAGAGCAAGCACAGTATGTGTCACTGGACATGCCAGTAGCTGGAGATGAACCTAATCCAGAGGCTACCAGCATTGAAGTTCAACCATCAGAAAATATGTTCTGCAACATCTTCTCTCAAGATCTTCTCAAATGTCGGCAAGAGGTATGATGAGGAATTTGCAAACATCGCATTAAATGACATCCAGAAGCCAATGTCAAAATCTGATTGGAATGAGTGGAAGTCCAAATAGAAAAAGACACTTTACAAGATTTAAAGACCACAAAAGCAAAGTAACTTGATATGTTAATGTTTTATGATGGGTTTAACCTTCCTTTCTTAAAGGTTGCAACGAGAAATCTTTATTTGAATGCTTATGTAATATAGAGGAGCTTGTAGCGAGACTGAGTGTTGACAGTGGAGTGCTCTACTGCGCAGACTCCATGTTGGTTCCTGAGGGGAAGATTCATTCCATTACAAAGAAGATGGCAACTGAGTATAATACTGTAAATGCACGGCGCCAACTTGTCATTGTGTGTAACAAGGGGTTTTGGGGCCCAGAGCAATCTTAAAATGGCGTCACCCCCTCCCTCTGCAAAAAAGAAAAAAAATATACTTATCCGGATAGAGTCTGGGCACTAGGGTCACTAGAAGACCCTAGTCTGTCCTAGAGTCTAGTGTGCATGCGCAAAACTCAGGAAAAATTGCTGCTGCACCATTTTCCCAGTGGATTATGCAGTGCTGTTGCTGCTGGTGCAGGACTTCAGAGGGTAAGTATTACGAAACTGGGTGCAGCATGTACTGTGTGGGCCCCCTGGTCTCAGGTGCATGTGGGCACTGTACACACTGCACCCGGGTAGGACTGGTGTATGGGAGTGACAAAGTCTTCTGCTTAGCTTCATTTAAATACCTAATAAACTGCAAGACCTCTGTTCCAACATCTCACACCATTACCTGCTTGTGTCATACAGTCATAAGCTGGTGACTGCAACAAACCCTGTTCCACTAAAGTGCCACTCCATTGCTAACCAGTGTATCACAGTGAGTACAACACTTATCTTCAATAAACCATCCAGTGGTTGAACAACTGGGCTGTCTATAGTGTCAGGACATTCAGCTGGTGTTTTTTGAACTCCACCATACTACCGCACCTGTACATACATATTTCCAGCAAAGCTACATTATACAACACCTACTAATGGAATCTTCAGTGACTTTAAGTACATACAGTATAGGCTGATCAGGCTGCAATATACGGCATGCAGACATTGGGGGCACCCAATGCTACTGGTGAGATCATATACTTGCCCTGAGACTCATGAAATCATGCTCCCTGTTTTTTGAAGCATTGCTGATATCTACCAATACTGCCAGTATACATGAGCCAGAATGAAAAGAAGCTTTCTCAATCATGCCTGACCAGGATGTTAAGGAAAGCACATATTGGTTTTGTTTGGGTGATCTTCAGTTTGCTGGCTGTCGGGGTCCCAGCGCACAGTATACCGGCGCTGGAATCCCAACAGCTGGCATACCGACACCTTTTCTCCCTCTTGGGGGTCCACGACCCCCCTGGAGGAAGAATAGATAGCATGACGCGTGTAGCGCGCCACCATGCTCGCAGCGTAACGAGCACAGCGTGCCCGCAAAGGGCTCATTTGCACTCGCCCAGCTGTCGGTATGCCAGCTGTCGGGATTCCGGCGCTAGAATGCTGTGTGCCGGGAGCCCGACAGCTGGCATACAGTACCATACTACACCCTTTTGTTCTAATATCATTCATACAACATAATAAAATGAATGCAAGGAACCTGTCTGTTTTTGTGTGTGCTGACTACTAACCTTCTACATAATAAAAATGCTTCTGTGAGGAAAGAATGCTATTGGATGTAGGGGTTGTTGGTGAACTGGTTTCCACGAGAGTACTGGGTGGCAAGTTTTCCATAAGTTACTGTAGATATATTTATAAGATACATGTTATTGCCTGTATATAGTAACTAAAGTAATGTTATAAGCCCATTTACTGGTCATATTACTAATTATTTTTCCTGTAAGTTTAACAGTCATCTTGCTAACCACATTTCCCAATTATGTCGTATCCTCCTAAGCGGAGCCTCAATGGTTGTCATTGTGTGGAGCTTGCATCTTCCATATCACATGCTCTGTGTTTAGGGGGTATGAGGAATATTGGGGGGGGGGGGGGAGTATGGTGGGTGCACAGAATTACGGGGGATAGCTTTTGGTTAAGTCATAATTCATTTTATTATAATAGTAATGCTTATCCCTCGCTGGATGCTATTTAGCACATGTGTTAGGTAATATGTATCTTTGCATATATACAGTAAATTCAAGAATTGGACATGCACAAAAACTCTGTTCAGTGTGGGTTACATTTCAACATAATGACCATCAGTCAAGCAAAAATAAATAATAATTTATGAAACGCTGAATTTACTGTAATTGTATTGATCATGCTAATACTACATTAAAGAACAGAACTGGACCTAGTCTGTGGAATTCAATGGGGGTTCTTGGGAGGCAACCGAGTGGTGGCTAAATAGATGTGGGCATGTCACAGGCATGTTGTTGTAAGCAACTACAGTATGTCCAAAGATGCACAACCGTGCAACCGGTAGGCCATACTCAGATGTAGAAACTATACCTGCCATAGGGCTGGTGCAAATTTTAATGATGAATCTGATGGTGCACCAATGGTGCATCTAAAGACACACCGAGACAGAATTGTAAGTGGGTGTCTCAGTATTGTTGACATGTAGTGAAGTAGTTAAATGCTACAAGCTGTCTCTAAGCTGAGTGTTATTGTGTTTGATACATCATCCACAATTACATCTTATTTTTGTGTGTTATTGTGCATGACGCATATGTCTAATTAACATTACATGTTTGAAATATTGACCCTTATTAAAGGACAGACTGTCTAGACAGCTGGTGCATGTTGTTCACTTAGCTCTAGAAAAGTGTCTACATATGCCCAAGCCTTTCATTGTGTTATTGGAGCATCACAGTGCTGTATGGTTGTACAGCCCAAGAGAGAATGATACCTTATCATACTGACTGCTGTTTATCTTCTATCACCTACAACCTGTAATCTCAATACATTTTACTCTGGTTTGAAGTCAATGTGTGGACTAACTTCCTTGCTCACATCTGCTATGCATCTACCAACTAGTAGGCATCTGCCAATGGGTTATGGGCCCAGGGCACAATTTTTAAATGACACATTCAACAAAATTACAACTTCGTATTGAAGGTAAAAATGTATTCTCTAAGCGCAAGTATGAGCTTCACTGAAAGATTCAGAGTACTATTCTACTCAGGGGCATCTTAAATGAGGAGGGGGCCTGTGTGCAGACTCCAGGTGGGCCCTCTCCTCTCCACCGCGATGTAGGCTCCAACATTATGCCGGAGCCTACTGTGCATGTGCAGGTCTCTGGAAACATGGCGCCTGCCATGTTCCGGAGACAAAATTCAAACTGCACATGCACGGCCCACCATTTTGGAGGGAATTTTACTGCAACGGATGCAGCCGCAGCACCCGACGCTGGACTCTGGAGAGGTGAGTACTAAAATATGGGTGCGATGTGTGCGGTGTGGGCCCCCCCTGGACCCAGGGGCCCGTGTGCACATTGCGCCCATGATAGAAATGCCAATGATTTTACTTGAAAAATTGCTATTTAAATGCAGTTAACATATTGGAAGCAATGGAAGGTCATGGTTGATTCAGGAGATAAGCCAAATCCCCAAGAGGTGGATACAGCAATTGGAACCATTGGCTTAGCTATGGAACAGCAAGTATATTCCTTCATCAATGGGAAGGCGTTCACTAAGGACATGTGGGTAGCCCTGCAAAAAACTTACGGAGATAAGGTTCTTATGAGGAGAATAAACCTCAGACACAATATGTACAGGATTAAACTAAGTGAATATAAGGACATGAATGAATACATTGATAAAATGCGGTCCATCACCCAGCAATTGGCATCCATTGCAGTCAAGGTAGACGATGAAGAGGTCTATATGACTACAGTATGCTGCAAAATCTTACCCCAGAATTTGATTTTCTAGTTGTGGCTTTGGAATGAAATAACACTGAGTTATCTACTGATATCATAAGGACAAACCTGCTTTAATTCCAGGAATGGATACCTGTGGACAATGGGGGTAATTCAGAGTTGATAGCAGCAGCAAATTTGTTAGCAGTTGGGCAAAACCAGGGTGGTCATTCCGAGTTGTTCGCTGCTATTTTTAGCAGAATTGCTAATAGGCTAAAATCCGGCAGTTCTAAGCATGCGTATGCACAGCAGGGCGCACGCGCTAAGCAATTTTACACAAAGCTATGCTATTTTACTCACGGGCTAACAAAGCTTTTCAGTTGCTCTGATGATTGACAGGAAGTGGGTGTTTCTGGGTGGTAACTGAGCGTTTTCCGTGAGTGTGCTAAAAAACGCAGGCGTGCCAGCAGAAAACGCAGGAGTGGCTGGAGAAACGGGGGAGTGGCTGGCCGGACGCTGGGCGTGTTTGTGACATCAAACCAGGAACTAAATGGACTGAGCTGATCGCAATCTAGGAGTAGGTCTGGAGCTACTCAGAAACTGCAAGGAAATACTTAATAGCAGAATTGCTAATCTTTCGTTAGCAATTCTGCTATGCTAAGATACACTCCCAGAGGGCGGCGGCTTTGTGTTTGCATTTCTACTAAAAGTAGCTAGTGAGCGAACAACTCGGAATGACCACCCATGTGCACTCCAGGTGTGGCAGTTACATTTGCAGAGAGAGTTAGATTTGGGTGGGTTATTTTGTTTCTGTGCAGGTTAACTACTGGCTGCTTTATTTTTACACTGCAATTTAGATTTCAGTTTGAACACCAGTTTGAACACACCCCACCCAAATCTAAATCTCTCTGTAAATGTTATATCTGCCCACCCTGCAGTGCACATGGGTGGTCATTCCGAGTTGATCGCTCGTTATTTTTTTTCGCAACAGAGTGATTAGTCGCAAATGCGCATGCACTATGTCCGCAGTGCGACTGCGCCAAGTAAATTTGCTATTAAGTTAGGTATTTTACTCACGGCATTACAAGGTTTTTTCTTCGTTCTGGTGATCGTAGTGTGATTGACAGGAAGTGGGTGTTTCCGGGCGGAAACTGTCCGTTTTATGGGTGTGTGCGAAAAAACGCTGCCGTTTCTGGGAAAAACGTGGGAGTGGCTGGAGAAATGGGGGAGTGTCTGGGTGAACGCAGGGTGTGTTTGTGAAGTCAAACCAGGAACAAAACTGACTGAACTGATCGCAGTGGCAGAGTAAGTCTCGAACTACTCAGAAACTGCTAAGAACTGTCTATTCGCAAATCTGCTAATCTTTCATTCGTAAATCTACTATGCTAAGATTCACTCCCAGTAGGCGGCGGCTTAGCGTGTGCAATGCTGCTAAAAGCAGCTTGCGAGCGATCAACTCGGAATGAGCACCATGGTTTTGCTCAACTGCTAACAAATTTGCAGCTGCAATCAACTTTGAATTAGGCCCAATATTGCTGAAACATCTGATTTATGTACTAAGGTCACTAAGTTTAAAAGACCAAAGAAAAAAAAAACTTTATTTGCCAGAAAGTAGGACACAAGGCTTCAGACTGCAGTCCAAAAGACCAAAGTGGCAGACAGAAAAAGTTTTATAACAAAAGTTAGTCAGCTTTGAATAAAGCAGATAGTCATAGGAGAGACTGCTGTTATATGGACCAGGTCTACCAGACATTTTAGTTGTAATGAAAAATAGTTCAACACATTGAGTGAATGTTAATTTATCATAGTCAGAGTAATCTGGATAAAGTCCTTACATCTAAAATCGGGACAATTACACTATTCTTAAGAGTGAGTGGCAGTGAAGTTGTCACTGACATGCAAAATATACTGTTTGCATACCTCCCAACATGACCCCCTCCAGGAGGGACAGAATGCTCTCCTCCTGGACTTCCCTCGTAATGTATGATTGCCGAAACCTGTGTTTAAACTAGTGATGAGCGCCGGAAATTTTTCGGGTTTTGTGTTTTGGTTTTGGGTTCGGTTCCGCGGCCGTGTTTTGGGTTCGAACGCGTTTTGGCAAAACCTCACCGAATATTTTTTGTCGGATTCGGGTGTGTTTTGGATTCGGGTGTTTTTTTCAAAAAACCCTAAAAAACAGCTTAAATCATAGAATTTGGGGGTCATTTTGATCCCAAAGTATTATTAACCTCAAAAACCATAATTTCCACTCATTTTCAGTCTATTCTGAACACCTCACACCTCACAATATTATTTTTAGTCCTAAAATTTGCACCGAGGTCGCTGGATGGCTAAGCTAAGCGACCCAAGTGGCCGACACAAACACCTGGCCCATCTAGGAGTGGCACTGCAGTGTCACGCAGGCTGGCCCTTCAAAAAACTACTCCCCAAACAGCACATGACGCAAAGAAAAAAAGAGGCGCAATGAGGTAGCTGTGTGAGTAAGCTAAGCGACCCTAGTGGCCGCCACAAACACCTGGCCCATCTAGGAGTGGCACTGCAGTGTCACGCAGGATGGCCCTTCAAAAAACTACTCCCCAAACAGCACATGATGCAAAGAAAAATTAAAGAAAAAAGAGGTGCAAGATGGAATTGTCCTTGGGCCCTCCCACCCACCCTTATGTTGTATAAACAGGACATGCACACTTTAACCAACCCATCATTTCAGTGACAGGGTCTGCCACACGACTGTGACTGAAATGACGGGTTGGTTTGGACCCCCACCAAAAAAGAAGCAATTAATCTCTCCTTGCACAAACTGGCTCTACAGAGGCAAGATGTCCACCTCATCATCATCATCCTCCGATATATCACCGTGTACATCCCCCTCCTCACAGATTATCAATTCGTCCCCACTGGAATCCACCATCTCAGCTCCCTGTGTACTTTGTGGAGGCAATTGCTGCTGGTCAATGTCTCCACGGAGGAATTGATTATAATTCATTTTAATGAACATCATCTTCTCCACATTTTCTGGATGTAACCTCGTACGCATATTGCTGACAAGGTGAGCGGCGGCACTAAACACTCTTTCGGAGTACACACTTGTGGGAGGGCAACTTAGGTAGAATAAAGCCAGTTTGTGCAAGGGCCTCCAAATTGCCTCTTTTTCTTGCCAGTATAAGTACGGACTTTCTGACGTGCCTACTTGGATGCGGTCACTCATATAATCCTCCACCATTCTTTCAATGGGGAGAGAATCATATGCAGTGACAGTAGACGACATGTCCGTAATCGTTGTCAGGTCCTTCAGTCCGGACCAGATGTCAGCATCAGCAGTCGCTCCAGACTGCCCTGCATCAGGAGTCGCTCCAGACTGCCCTGGGTGGGCTCAGAATTCTGAGCCTTTTCCTCGCACCCCCAGTTGCGGGAGAATGTGAAGGAGGAGATGTTGACAGGTCGCGTTCCGCTTGACTTGACAATTTTGTCACCAGCAGTTCTTTGAACCCCAGCAGACTTGTGTCTGCCGGAAAGAGAGATCCAAGGTAGGTTTTAAATCTAGGATCCAGCACGGTGGCCAAAATGTAGTGCTCTGATTTCAACAGATTGACCACCCGTGAATCCTTGTTAAGCGAATTAAGGGCTCCATCCACAAGTCCCACATGCCTAGCGGAATCGCTCTGTGTTAGCTCCTCCTTCAATGTCTCCAGCTTCTTCTGCAAAAGCCTGATGAGGGGAATGACCTGACTCAGGCTGGCAGTGTCTGAACTGACTTCACGTGTGGCAAGTTCAAAGGGCAGCAGAACCTTGCACAACGTTGAAATCATTCTCCACTGCGCTTGAGACAGGTGCATTCCACCTCCTATATCGTGCTCAATTGTATAGGCTTGAATGGCCTTTTGCTGCTCCTCCAACCTCTGAAGCATATAGAGGGTTGAATTCCACCTCGTTACAACTTCTTGCTTCAGATGATGGCAGGGCAGGTTCAGGCGTTTTTGGTGGTGCTCCAGTCTTCTGTACGTGGTGCCTGTACGCCGAAAGTGTCCCGCAATTCTTCTGGCCACCGACAGCATCTCTTGCACGCCCCTGTCGTTTTTTAAATAATTCTGCACCACCAAATTCAAGGTATGTGCAAAACATGGGACGTGCTGGAATTTGCCCAGATTTAATGCACACACAATATTGCTGGCGTTGTCCGATGCCACAAATCCACAGGAGAGTCCAATTGGGGTAAGCCATTCCGCGATGATCTTCCTCAGTTGCCGTAAGAGGTTTTTAGGTGTGTGCGTATTCTGGAAAGCGGTGATACAAAGCGTAGCCTGCCAAGGAAAGAGTTGGCGTTTGCGAGATGCTGCTACTGGTGCCGCCGCTGCTGTTCTTGCGGCGGGAGTCCATACATCTACCCAGTGGGCTGTCACAGTCATATAGTCCTGAGTCTGCCCTGCTCCACTTGTCCACATGTCCGTGGTTAAGTGGACATTGGGTACAACTGCATTTTTTAGGACACTGGTGAGTCTTTTTCTGAGGTCTGTGTACATTTTCGGTATCGCCTGCCTAGAGAAATGGAACCTAGATGGTATTTGGTACCGGGGACACAGTACCTCAATCAAGTCTATAGTTGGCTCTGCAGTAATGATGGATACCGGAACCACGTTTCTCACCGCCCAGGATGCCAAGGCCTCAGTTATCCGCTTTGCAGCAGGATGACTGCTGTGATATTTCATCTTCCTCGCAAAGGACTGTTGGACAGTCAATTGCTTGGTGGAAGTAGTAAAAGTGGTCTTACGATTTCCCCTCTGGGATGACCATCGACTCCCAGCAGCAACAACAGCAGCGCCAGCAGCAGTAGGCGTTACACGCAAGGATGCATCGGAGGAATCCCAGGCAGGAGAGGACTCGTCAGAATTGCCAGTGACATGGCCTGCAGGACTATTGGCATTCCTGGGGAAGGAGGAAATTGACACTGAGGGAGTTGGTGGGGTGGTTTGCGTGAGCTTGGTTACAAGAGGAAGGGATTTACTGGTCAGTGGACTGCTTCCGCTGTCGCCCAAAGTTTTTGAACTTGTCACTGACTTATGATGAATGCGCTGCAGGTGACGTATAAGGGAGGATGTTCCGAGGTGGTTAACGTCCTTACCCCTACTTATTACAGCTTGACAAAGGCAACACACGGCTTGACAAATGTTGTCCGCATTTCTGTTGAAATACTTCCACACCGAAGAGCTGATTTTTTTGGTATTTTCACCAGGCATGTCAATTGCCATATTCCTCCCATGGACAACAGGTGTCTCCCCGGGTGCCTGACTTAAACAAACCACCTCACCATCAGAATCCTCCTGGTCAATTTCCTCCCCAGCGCCAGCAACACCCATATCCTCCTCTTCCTGGTGTACTTCAACACTGACATCTTCAATCTGACTATCAGGAACTGGACTGCGGGTGCTCCTTCCAGCACTTGCAGGGGGCGTGCAAATGGTGGAAGGCGCATGCTCTTCACGTCCAGTGTTGGGAAGGTCAGGCATCGCAACCGACACAATTGGACTCTCCTTTGGGATTTGTGATTTCGAAGAATGCACAGTTCTTTGCTGTGCTTTTGCCAGCTTGAGTCTTTTCATTTTTCTAGCGAGAGGCTGAGTGCTTCCATCCTCATGTGAAGCTGAACCACTAGCCATGAACATAGGCCAGGGCCTCAGCCGTTCCTTGCCACTCCGTGTGGTAAATGGCATATTGGCAAGTTTACGCTTCTCCTCCGACAATTTTATTTTAGATTTTTGAGTCCTTTTTTTACTGATATTTGGTGTTTTGGATTTTACATGCTCTGTACTATGACATTGGGCATCGGCCTTGGCAGACGACGTTGATGGCATTTCATCGTCTCGGCCATGACTAGTGGCAGCAGCTTCAGCACGAGGTGGAAGTCGATCTTGATCTTTCCCTATTTTTGGAACCTCAACATTTTTGTTCTCCATATTTTAATAGGCACAACTAAAAGGCACCTCAGGTAAACAATGGAGATGGATGGATACTAGTATACTTATGGATGACGAGCAACTGCCGACACAGAGGTAGCTACAGCCGTGGACTACCGTACTGCGTCTGCTGCTAATATAGACTGGATGATAATGAGATAAAAAATATATATATATCACTACTGCAGCCGGACAGGTATATATTATATAATGACGGACCTGCTGGACACTGTCAGCTCAGCACTGCAGACTCCTAAAGTAAGCTACTAGTATCAAGAAGATAGAAAAAAAAAACACCACGGGTAGGTGGTATACAATTATGGATGGACGAGCGACTGCCGACACAGAGGTAGCTACAGCCGTGGACTACCGTACTGCGTCTGCTGCTAATATAGACTGGATGATAATGAGATAAAAAGTATATATATATCACTACTGCAGCCGGACAGGTATATATTATATAATGACGGACCTGCTGGACACTGTCAGCTCAGCACTGCAGACTCCTAAAGTAAGCTACTAGTATCAAGAAGATAGAAAAAAAAAACACCACGGGTAGGTGGTATACAATTATGGATGGACGAGCGACTGCCGACACAGAGGTAGCTACAGCCGTGGACTACCGTACTGCGTCTGCTGCTAATATAGACTGGATGATAATGATATAAAAAATATATATATATATCACTACTGCAGCCGGACAGGTATATATTATATAATGACGGACCTGCTGGACACTGTCAGCTCAGCACTGCAGACTCCTAAAGTAAGCTACTAGTATCAAGAAGATAGAAAAAAAAAACACCACGGGTAGGTGGTATACAATTATGGATGGACGAGCGACTGCCGACACAGAGGTAGCTACAGCCGTGGACTACCGTACTGCGTCTGCTGCTAATATAGACTGGATGATAATGAGATAAAAAATATATATATATCACTACTGCAGCCGGACAGGTATATATTATATAATGACGGACCTGCTGGACACTGTCAGCTCAGCACTGCAGACTCCTAAAGTAAGCTACTAGTATCAAGAAGATAGAAAGAAAAAAAACACCACGGGTAGGTGGTATACAATTATGGATGGACGAGCGACTGCCGACACAGAGGTAGCTACAGCCGTGGACTACCATACTGCGTCTGCTGCTAATATAGACTGGATGATAATGAGATAAAAAATATATATATATCACTACTGCAGCCGGACAGGTATATATTATATAATGACGGACCTGCTGGACACTGTCAGCTCAGCACTGCAGACTCCTAAAGTAAGCTACTAGTATCAAGAAGATAGGAAAAAAAAAACACCACGGGTAGGTGGTATACAATTATGGATGGACGAGCGACTGCCGACACAGAGGTAGCTACAGCCGTGGACTACCGTACTGCGTCTGCTGCTAATATAGACTGGATGATAATGAGATAAAAAATATATATATATCACTACTGCAGCCGGACAGGTATATATTATATAATGACGGACCTGCTGGACACTGTCAGCAGAATGCGTTTATAGAATAAAAAACACCACACGACGAGTGTTTAACTTTTTCAGGCAGACAATCACAATATACTGGTGGTCAGCAGACAATCACAATATACTGGTGGTCAGTGGTCACTGGTCAGTCACACTGGCAGTGGCACTCTGGCAGCAAAAGTGTGCACTGTACTTAAAATATGTACTCCCCTGCTATAACTGCGTCCCAGTCTCCCCCACAATTAAGCTGTGTGAGCAGTGAGCACTCAGCACAGTCAGATATACAGTATTACATATGATGCAGCACACTGAGGCTGAGCACAGATATGGTATGTGACTGTGTCACACTGTGTATCGTTTTTTTTCAGGCAGAGAACGGATTAATTAAACTGGTGGTCACTGGTCACACTATCAGCAACAGCAAGTAGTACTCCTAATATGCTCCCCAAAATTAGTAAATCAACAATCAAGTGTCTCTACTCTAGTCTAAACGGAGAGGACGCCAGCCACGTCCTCTCCCTATCAATCTCAATGCACGTGTGAAAATGGCGGCGACGCGCGGCTCCTTATATAGAATCCGAGTCTCGCGATAGAATCCGAGCCTCGCGAGAATCCGACAGCGGGATGATGACGTTCGGGCGCGCTCGGGTTAACCGAGCAAGGCGGGAGGATCCGAGCCTGCTCGGACTCGTGTAAAATAAGCTGAAGTTCGGGGGGGTTCGGTTTCCGAGAAACCGAACCCGCTCATCACTAGTTAAAACACCTCATTTATTCATTAACCTATTAAACACAGGTGCTGGCGATCATAAATTAGGAGAAAAGTCCAGATGTAGAACATTTTGTCCCTCCTGGAGAGGGTCATGTTGGGAGGTATGTGTTTGTGCCTGACCTAGGGACTAACCAATTTGCTATAAGTGTTCTTGGCAAAAGAGGATACAAAGTCCATTTTGTAAGGGGCCGGTGTGTTGTGTATAACCACAGACAGACTGTTATTGCCACAGCAACCAACTACCAGAACCAATACATCCATGATACAAAAAAGTGTTGTGTACTGACTACTGATGACTCGTAAGTCCAATAAGTCATAGAGACTTATGACAACTAAATCACCTGTCTACTCCAGTTGAATGCAATCAAGATATCAGATATCATGGGAGAGATGTACTAAGCATTGAAAAGTGATACATTTCACAGTGATAAAGTACCAGCCAACCAGCTCCTAACTGTCATTTTTCAAACACAGCCTGTCACATGGCAGTTAGGAGCTGATTGGCTGGTACTTTGACACTGTGAAATGTATCACTTTTTGAGGCTTAGTGCATCTCCCCCCATAACAGCACAGGAGGTTGGGTGCCAGACAAACCTGAAGCTGGAAGTGTGCCAGAAGGTGAAATAACAAGTGGAAATGACCAGTCGGGGATAGCCCCCAAAAAGATATAATGAAGAATATGCAATTTTTATTATTATTATTATTATTATTATTATTAATAATAATGCAAGTTTGTACAGAGAATAGCCTCTTACCCATTTGTACTTATAATTTTAATTCCTTAGCACACACTTACAGTAGGGTACATTTACCAAACCAATCCCTGTGAAGATGGTGTAGCAATGCTAACCACTGTGAAACTATCCTGCCCAAATCTAATTATTAGAGTGCAACAGATGCCTGGAAAGCTCATATATTTTGCGCTTTCACGTATTAGGATCTCCCAGGTGTCTTCCTTACACAACCCTATTTAACTGATTTGCTGCTGAATACAAATCTAAACATTGACACTTGTGGTGTATTAGCCTATGGCAGCTGGAAATCTTTAGTAGGCCCCCAAGTTCAAAAATCCTCACCCCCTTTGTTGAATGCTGATTGTGATATTTAGTGTACATTATTCAACTTCATGTGTGCTTTTTTTCACACATTTATTTTCATTGTTCTTATTGGCCCTCATTCCGAGTTGTTCGCTCGTTGCCGAGTTTCGCTATATTGCGATTAGTCGCTTACTGCGCATGCGCAAGGTTCGCAGAGCGCATGTGCTTAGTTATTTTACTCAAAAGTTAGGTATTTTACTCACGGCATAACGAGGATTTTTCATCGTTCTGGTGATCGGAGTGTGATTGAAAGGAAGTGGGTGTTTCTGGGCGGAAACTGGACGTTTTCTGGGCGTGTGCAAAAAAACGCTGGCGTTTCTGGGAAAAACGCGGGAGTGTCTGAAGAAACGGGGGAGTGTCTGGGCGAACGCTGGGTGTGTTTGTGACGTCAAACCAGGAACGAAACTGACTGAACTGATCGCAATGGCTGAGTAAGTCTGGAGCTACTCAGAAACTGCTAAGAAATTTCTATTCGCAATTCTGCTAATCTTTCGTTCGCAATTCTGCTAAGCTAAAATACACTCCCAGAGGGCGGAGGCTTAGCGTGTGCAATGCTGCTAAAAGCAGCTAGCGAGCGAACAACTCGGAATGAGGGCCATAGTCTTTTATTTTTGCTTACTGATTATATTGCATATTTTTATCATTTTAGAATAAAAAAATAAAAAATGGTTTTTCTGTTACTAAACATTTTTTATTAATTCCTGTATTCATCCCACCAGAGCCCAAAATACTTTTCTACCCAGCAATCCACAGTAACAAGCAGCTAAGTGTACTGCTGTGAACAATTTGTCCCACATCCTTGGTGTGATTGGCAAGTGCTCTATTAGCATTACTGTATGTTTTAAGTGATTTTAACTCATTCAAAAGGGGTGGACACTGTGGCTGACATTACAGCCCTTTGCTATTTCCCAAAGTGACATTACAGCCCTATATTATTTTCTAAATTGACGTTGCAGCCCCTTTGCTATTTTCTCAAGTGTCCCATAATACTACAATGATCTATTTTAGCCTTCTGGGACTAGTCACTATTTTATGCTAGCACTTAGATTTTTAGCAGATTAATTATAATATTTTTATTCCTCTTTTAAATACAAGCAGATTTTTCCATAAATTTGTTTCATTTGTAAATTAAGTTCTTTGTGCAATTTGTTGATGAAAATTACATTTCACACTTTTTACCAAATGTCACTATTAAAATATTCCTTATGAATTGTTCCTTAATATGAATGAACTCCGTTTTGGTTAAAACCTCGATTTTAAACTTTCTGATTAAAATTCAAAGAAATCCCAACCATTATTCCCTTATCCCTAGACTAGCTCTGCAATCTACTTTGACATAATGTACTGTAACTTCAAGCCGTATACTACACAACTGTAATGCATGATCTCATTGTGATAAAGATGTACAATTCCTTTTCAGTTACTGTTGCCACTTTACACCTAAATCCAATTTAGGGAAGTATAGTATTCTGAAGTTGTCAGTATCAATAACATTCTTGTTACTGTGTTTAAATAGACTTCAAGTAATATGGGTTTTAAAACAAAAATAAAGGAAGTGTAATTATTCTTTTAATCATGGCACAGTTTTATTTACAGAAAAAAATAATTAGTAAAATATGTAACATGTTCAAGGCACTAGCATAACACAGAAGTCGTTCACATTTCCAGTGCATTTACACATGAAATGACCAAACTTTGTGGCTTGGTATGCTATGCAAGGTGTAAACTGTAATGTTGGTCAGCCAGGGATGAAAAACAGACTAATGAACCTTGCCAATGGAATAGACTAAAGAGAACAGTTAAGCATATTTTACAACCTGTAGTATGTTATGGAAAAAAAAGGATACTTATATACAGTATCAGCGCATACTCAGTTTCTTTGGTATGTGCAAAAGTTATGTTTAAACTGTTAAAGAGTCAGAGAACTCTGCTGTATGGATAATTACATAGAATAAGATTAGATATTTACTCATGTATGACCAGAAGTAGCTCAGTACTTCATCATATGATGAACTTACTAGTAACTAATATTTGCTATTGTAAAATAATTATCTACGTACATAAGCAAAAACAGAAAATATGGTTCAATCCAGTGGCGTAAGTTTGTCTCAGTTGCCTGGAGGCAAGAAAAATATTGGTGCCCCCCCCCCCCCATGTATATAATTTGCTTTTGCATAGTAAGCCTGCAGATTCTAACTATATGAAGCTACTGCATGGGAAGTATAAGAATTCTAACTATATGAAGTTACTTGTAATTGTCTGAGAAATAACTTCATATAGTTAGAATTCTCATGCTTCCTTTATAGGAGCAAATAGCTTCATCAGTAAGGTGTCTGCTTCCAGTATATCTATAATAAAGAGGGTGTGATTTGTAAGGTGTAGTGACTAGAGATGAGCGCCTGAAATTTTTCGGGTTTTGTGTTTTGGTTTTGGGTTCGGTTCCGCGGCCGTGTTTTGGGTTCGACCGCGTTTTGGCAAAACCTCACCGAATTTTTTTTGTCGGATTCGGGTGTGTTTTGGATTCGGGTGTTTTTTTCAAAAAACCCTAAAAAACAGCTTAAATCATAGAATTTGGGGGTCATTTTGATCCCATATTATTATTAACCTCAAAAACCATAATTTCCACTCATTTTCAGTCTATTCTGAATACCTCACACCTCACAATATTATTTTTAGTCCTAAAATTTGCACCGAGGTCGCTGGATGACTAAGCTAAGCGACCCTAGTGGCCGACACAAACACCTGGCCCATCTAGGAGTGGCACTGCAGTGTCACGCAGGATGGCCCTTCCAAAAAACACTCCCCAAACAGCACATGACGCAAATAAAAAAAGAGGTGCAATGAGGTAGCTGTGTGAGTAAGCTCAGCGACCCAAGTGCCCGACACAAACACCTGGCCCATCTAGGAGTGGCACTGCAGTGTCACGCAGGATGTCCCTTCCAAAAAACCCTCCCCAAACAGCACATGACGCAAAGAAAAAAAGAGGCGCAATGAGGTAGCTGTGTGAGTAAGATTAGCGACCCTAGTGGCCGACACAAACACCGGGCCCATCTAGGAGTGGCACTGCAGTGTCACGCAGGATGTCCCTTCCAAAAAACCCTCCCCAAACAGCACATGACGCAAAGAAAAATAAAAGAAAAAAGAGGTGCAAGATGGAATTGTCCTTGGGCCCTCCCACCCACCCTTATGTTGTATAAACAGGACATGCACACTTTAAACAACCCATCATTTCAGTGACAGGGTCTGCCACATGACTGTGACTGATATGACGGGTTGGTTTGGACCCCCACCAAAAAAGAAGCAATTAATCTCTCCTTGCACAAACTGGCTCTACAGAGGCAAGATGTCCACCTCATCATCATCCTCCGATATATCACCGTGTACATCCCCCTCCTAACAGATTATCAATTCGTCCCCACTGGAATCCACCATCTCAGCTCCCTGTGTACTTTGTGGAGGCAATTGCTGCTGGTCAATGTCTCCGCGGAGGAATTGATTATAATTCATTTTAATGAACATCATCTTCTCCACATTTTCTGGATGTAACCTCGTACGCCGATTGCTGACAAGGTGAGCGGCGGCACTAAACACTCTTTCGGAGTACACACTTGTGGGAGGGCAACTTAGGTAGATTAAAGCCAGTTTGTGCAAGGGCCTCCAAATTGCCTCTTTTTCCTGCCAGTATAAGTACGGACTGTGTGACGTGCCTACTTGGATGCGGTCACTCATATAATCCTCCACCATTCTTTCAATGTTGAGAGAATCATATGCAGTGACAATAGACGACATGTCCGTAATCGTTGTCAGGTCCTTCAGTCCGGACCAGATGTCAGCATCAGCAGTCGCTCCAGACTGCCCTGCATCACCGCCAGCGGGTGGGCTCGGAATTCTGAGCCTTTTCCTCGCACCCCCAGTTGCGGGAGAATGTGACGGAGGAGATGTTGACAGGTCGCGTTCCGCTTGACTTGACAATTTTGTCACCAGCAGGTCTTTGCACCCCAGCAGACTTGTGTCTGCCGGAAAGAGAGATCCAAGGTAGGTTTTAAATCTAGGATCGAGCACGGTGGCCAAAATGTAGTGCTCTGATTTCAACAGATTGACCACCCGTGAATCCTTGTTAAGCGAATTAAGGGCTGCATCCACAAGTCCCACATGCCTAGCGGAATCGCTCCCTTTTAGCTCCTTCTTCAATGCCTCCAGCTTCTTCTGCAAAAGCCTGATGAGGGGAATGACCTGACTCAGGCTGGCAGTGTCTGAACTGACTTCACGTGTGGCAAGTTCAAAGGGCATCAGAACCTTGCACAACGTTGAAATCATTCTCCACTGCACTTGAGACAGGTGCATTCCACCTCCTATATCGTGCTCAGTTGTATAGGCTTGAATGGCCTTTTGCTGCTCCTCCAACCTCTGAAGCATATAGAGGGTTGAATTCCACCTCGTTACCACTTCTTGCTTCAGATGATGGCAGGGCAGGTTCAGTAGTTTTTGGTGGTGCTCCAGTCTTCTGTACGTGGTGCCTGTACGCCGAAAGTGTCCCGCAATTCTTCTGGCCACCGACAGCATCTCTTGCACGCCCCTGTCGTTTTTTAAAAAATTCTGCACCACCAAATTCAAGGTATGTGCAAAACATGGGACGTGCTGGAATTTGCCCATATTTAATGCACACACAATATTGCTGGCGTTGTCCGATGCCACAAATCCACAGGAGAGTCCAATTGGGGTAAGCCATTCTGCGATGATCTTCCTCAGTTGCCGTAAGAGGTTTTCAGCTGTGTGCGTATTCTGGAAAGCGGTGATACAAAGCGTAGCCTGCCTAGGAAAGAGTTGGCGTTTGCGAGATGCTGCTACTGGTGCCGCCGCTGCTGTTCTTGCGGCGGGAGTCCATACATCTACCCAGTGGGCTGTCACAGTCATATAGTCCTGACCCTGCCCTGCTCCACTTGTCCACATGTCCGTGGTTAAGTGGACATTGGGTACAACTGCATTTTTTAGGACACTGGTGAGTCTTTTTCTGACGTCCGTGTTCATTCTCGGTATCGCCTGCCTACAGAAGTGGAACCTAGATGGTATTTGGTAACGGGGGCACGCTGCCTCAATAAATTGTATCGTTCCCTGTGAACTAACGGCGGATACCGTACGCACGTCTAACACCAACATAGTTGTCAAGGACTCAGTTATCCGCTTTGCAACAGGATGACTGCTGTGATATTTCATCTTCCTCGCAAAGGACTGTTGGACAGTCAATTGCTTACTGGAAGTAGTACAAGTGGGCTTACGACTTCCCCTCTGGGATGACCATCGACTCCCAGCAGCAACAACAGCAGCGCCAGCAGCAGTAGGCGTTACACGCAAGGATGCATCGGAGGAATCCCAGGCAGGAGAGGACTCGTCAGAATTGCCAGTGACATGGCCTGCAGGACTATTGGCATTCCTGGGGAAGGAGGAAATTGACACTGAGGGAGTTGGTGGGGTGGTTTGCGCGAGCTTGGTTACAAGAGGAAGGGATTTACTGGTCAGTGGACTGCTTCCGCTGTCGGCCCAAGTTTTTGAACTTGTCACTGACTTATTATGAATGCGCTGCAGGTGACGTATAAGGGAGGATGTTCCGAGGTGGTTAACGTCCTTACCCCTACTTATTACAGCTTGACAAAGGGAACACACGGCTTGACACCTGTTGTCCGCATTTCTGGTGAAATACTTCCACACCGAAGAGCTGATTTTTTTGGTATTTTCACCAGGCATGTCAACGGCCCTATTCCTCCCACGGACAACAGGTGTCTCCCCGGGTGCCTGACTTAAACAAACCACCTCACCATCAGAATCCTCCTGGTCAATTTCCTCCCCAGCGCCAGCAACACCCATATCCTCCTCATCCTGGTGTACTTCAACACTGACATCTTCAATCTGACTATCAGGAACTGGACTGCGGGTGCTCCTTCCAGCACTTGCAGGGGGCGTGCAAATGGTGGAAGGCGCATGCTCTTCACGTCCAGTGTTGGGAAGGTCAGGCATCGCAACCGACACAATTGGACTCTCCTTGTGGATTTGGGATTTCGAAGAACGCACAGTTCTTTGCGGTGCTACTGCTTTTGCCAGCTTGAGTCTTTTCATTTTTCTAGCGAGAGGCTTAGTGCCTCCATCCTCATGTGAAGCTGAACCACTAGCCATGAACATAGGCCAGGGCCTCAGCCGTTCCTTGCCACTCCGTGTGGTAAATGGCATATTGGCAAGTTTACGCTTCTCCTCCGACAATTTTATTTTAGGTTTTGGAGTCCTTTTTTTACTGATATTTGGTGTTTTGGATTTGACATGCTCTGTACTATGACATTGGGCATCGGCCTTGGCAGACGACGTTGCTGGCATTTCATCGTCTCGGCCATGACTAGTGGCAGCAGCTTCAGCACGAGGTGGAAGTGGATCTTGATCTTTCCCTAATTTTGGAACCTCAACATTTTTGTTCTCCATATTTTAATAGGCACAACTAAAAGGCACCTCAGGTAAACAATGGAGATGGATGGATACTAGTATACAATTATGGACGGACTGCCGAGTGCCGACACAGAGGTAGCTACAGCCGTGAACTACCGTACTGTACTGTGTCTGCTGCTAATATAGACTGGTTGATAAAGAGATGTAGTAGTATGTATGTATAAAGAAGAAAGAAAAAAAAACCACGGGTAGGTGGTATACAATTATGGACGGACTGCCGAGTGCCGACACAGAGGTAGCTACAGCCGTGAACTACCGTACTGTACTGTGTCTGCTGCTAATATAGACTGGTTGATAAAGAGATGTAGTAGTATGTATGTATAAAGAAGAAAGAAAAAAAAACCACGGGTAGGTGGTATACAATTATGGACGGACTGCCGAGTGCCGACACAGAGGTAGCTACAGCCGTGAACTACCGTACTGTACTGTGTCTGCTGCTAATATAGACTGGTTGATAAAGAGATGTAGTAGTATGTATGTATAAAGAAGAAAGAAAAAAAAAACACGGGTAGGTGGTATACAATTATGGACGGACTGCCGAGTGCCGACACAGAGGTAGCTACAGCCGTGAACTACCGTACTGTACTGTGTCTGCTGCTAATATAGACTGGTTGATAAAGAGATGTAGTAGTATGTATGTATAAAGAAGAAAGAAAAAAAAACCACGGGTAGGTGGTATACAATTATGGACGGACTGCCGAGTGCCGACACAGAGGTAGCTACAGCCGTGAACTACCGTACTGTGTCTGCTGCGACTGGATGATAAATAATGATATAAAAAAAATATATATATCACTACTGCAGCCGGACAGGTATATATATTATATAATGACGGACCTGCTGGACACTGTCTGTCAGCAGAATGAGTTTTTTATAGAATAAAAAAAAAAAACACCACACAAGTGAAGTCACACGACGAGTGTTTAACTTTTTCAGGCAATCACACAATATAGTATACTACTAACTATACTGGTGGTCAGTGTGGTCAGGTCACTGGTCAGTCACACTGGCAGTGGCACTCCTGCAGCAAAAGTGTGCACTGTTTAATTTTAATATAATATGTACTCCTGGCTCCTGCTATAACCTATAACTGGCACTGCAGTGCTCCCCAGTCTCCCCCACAATTATAAGCTGTGTGAGCTGAGCACAGTCAGATATATATACATAGATGATGCAGCACACTGGGCTGAGCAGTGCACACAGATATGGTATGTGACTGAGTCACTGTGTGTATCGTTTTTTTCAGGCAGAGAACGGATATATTAAATAAAAACTGCACTGTCTGGTGGTCACTGTGGTCAGTCACTAGTAAACTCTGCACTCTCTACACTTCTACAGTACTCCTAAGCTCCAGTAAATCAGGTCAATCTCTCTCTCTCTCTCTCTTCTAATCTAACTGGTGGCACTGGTCACTGGTCACACTATCAGCAGCAAGTAGTACTCCTCCTATATGCTCCCCAAAATTTGTGTCTCTCTCTAGTACTCTAGTCACTCTAAACGGAGAGGACGCCAGCCACGTCCTCTCCCTATCAATCTCAATGCACGTGTGAAAATGGCGGCGACGCGCGGCTCCTTATATAGAATCCGAGTCTCGCGATAGAATCCGAGCCTCGCGAGAATCCGACAGCGTCATGATGACGTTCGGGCGCGCTCGGGTTAACCGAGCAAGGCGGGAAGATCCGAGTCGCTCGGACCCGTGAAAAAAAACATGAAGTTCGTGCGGGTTCGGATTCAGAGAAACCGAACCCGCTCATCTCTAGTAGTGACTAGTGGGGAAGTTGACTGCAGAAGAGGTACCGGCTGCTGTCAATTAACTTAATTGATTAATGTTGCTGAACACACAGAACAGGAGGAGAGGTGCCCCCCTTCAAAGCAGGAGCCCGGCGGCAGCTGACTCCGTTGCCTCCCAGAGTTCTGCCTCTGGTTCAATCCATATGTATAAAAGTTACCTAACATCTGAAATAATTGCACAAAGTAGAACAAATGTATTTAAGTTCAAATTCCAAATTCTGAGATATCCACAAGGGATTACTAAAGGGGATGTTCAATTAACCTTGGGGGTTGACCTTGCGGCTAATTGCCATGCAGGTGCAATTCAGTCAGTGGGGTTTAACTTGCACATGAATGCCCAATGTCGGACTAGGTTCCGGTATGAATGGTCGACCATGTCATGGTCGACAGTCATTAGGTCGACCACTATTGGTCGACATTGACATGGTCGACATGGATACATGGTCGACACATAACATGGTCAACTCGTGAAAGGTCGACACATGAAAAGGTCGACATGAGTTTTTTTACTTTTTTGGTGTCTTTTTTGCGTAAAGTGACGGGAAACCCCAATTAGTGCAACGCATCCCCTCGCATGGCTCGCTTCACTCGCCATGCTTCGGGCAAGGTGCTTTGCTCCGCTACCGCTGCGCTCGGCACAGATTACCGTTCCCAATAGTAGTCCACGTGGATCGTAAAGTATGGAAAAGTTCCACAAAAGAATAAAATGTGAAAAACTCATGTCGACCTGTTCATGTGTTGACCTGTCATGCGTCGACCATGTGTCCATGTCGACCATGTCAGTGTCGACCAATAGTGGTCAACCTAATGACTGTCGACCATAACATGGTTTGACCATCCAAACGGATACCGTCGGACTAAACCTCACAGCTCCATGAGTTGCATGGTAAATGCTATGAGAAAGTGGCAAAATTGGGTTTTGTGCGCAGGGAAAACTCATTGATTCCACAGCTGATTGACTACCAACCTATATACAAAATTTGCAAATAGTAATTACAAGATTTAATTTCTAGTTGGGTTCAGGTTGATTCTACACAAACCACTTGAGATTGTCTTGAAAATAATGTACATTTAGAATAAAAACATCTAATAATACTACAGTACTTGGGCCCGAGTTGTTCGCTCGTTATTTTCCTTCGCATCGGTGCGATTTTCCGCTAACTGCGCATGCGCAATGTTCACACTGCGGCTGCGTCAAGTAAATTTGCTAAGAAGTTTGGTATTTTACTCACGGCATTACGAGGTTTTTTCTTCGTTCTGGTGATCGGAGTGTGATTGAATGGAAGTGGGTGTTTCTGGGCGGAAACTGGCCGTTTTATGGGTGTGTGTGAAAAAACGCTGCCGTTTCTGGGAAAAACGCGGGAGTGGCTGGAGAAACGGGGGAGTGCCTGGGCGAACGCTGGTTGTGTTTGTGACGTCAAACCAGGAACGAAACTGACTGAACTGATCGCAGTGGCAGAGTAAGTCTCGAGCTACTCAGAAACTGCTAAGAAATGCCTATTCGCAATTTTGCAAATCTTTCGTTCGCAATTCTGCTAAGCTAAGATTCACTCCCAGAGGGCGGCGGCTTAGCGTGTGCACTGCTGCGAAAAGCGGCTAGCGAGCGAACAACTCGGAATGAGGGCCTTAGCGCGGTTACAAGCGGTTCCAACTTATCCAATAATAAAAACATACAGTTTGATTTCAGCTATTTAATATATGTAAATATCACAGTAGCAGAACAAACGTGTCGGACCATTAGTTCGAGATACATAATAGATAATTCAAACATGTAGTCAGGACTGGACTTGTTGTCTTGTAAATGCCAGAAAGACCAATGACCTTATGGGTCAGTCCCACTGGAATAACTACAGCCCCTGCAGCCACTGTGGAGGCTTGAAGGTGCCAGGCTTGGGGGGCACCACTGCTGTTTAAGCAGCAGATTCCCATGCGGGCTAGCTGCCTGCATGTAAATCTGCTAAATTTGGTCGAACTTGACCTCTAGCATGTGACAGGGAGTCGGGAAGTGCAGGGTGTACTTAGCACTGGTGGCAATGGAGATTACACCCTTGGCAATGAGCTTTACACCCAGAGTATGGAAACCCTTGGCAGCGAGCATGACACAAATAGTATGAGACCCCTGACAACAAGCAATACACCCCTGGCAATGAGCATTACACCCAGAGCATGAAACCCCTGGCAACAAACATTACACCCCTGGCAACAAGAATGACACCCAGAGCATGAAACCCCTGGCAATGATCATGGATCCCAGAGCATGAAACCCCTGACAACAAGTATGGAACCCAGAGCATGAAACCCCTGGCAATGAACAGGTAATTTAAAAGTAATTAGAAGCTTTACTGTGGGGTACAATGTGCATTGGGCACTGCGGTATGTGGCATAATGTATCACAGGCATTACGGTATGTGGCATAATGTGACATAGGCATTACGGTGTGTGGCATAATGTACCACAAGCATTACAGTGTGTGGCATAATGTATAACGGGCATTGCAGTGTGTGGCATAATGTGTCACAGGCATTACGGTGTGTTGCCTACTATATCATGGGCATTATGGTGTGTGGTATAATGTATCACGGGCATTGTGGTGTAAGGCATAATGTGTCACAGGCATTATGGTGCGTGGCATAATGTATCATGGGCATTATGGTGTTTGGTATAATGTATCATGGGCATTGCAAAGTGAGGCATGATCTGTCACAGGCATTATGGTGTGTGGCATAATGTGTAAGAAGCATTATGGTGTGTGGCATATTGTGTAATGGGCATTATGGTGTGTGGTATATTGTGTAATGGGTATTATGGTGTGTAGCATAATGTGTAAGGGGCATTACAGTGTGTGGTATAATGTGTCATGGGCATTACGGTGTGTGGCATAATGTGTAAGAGGCATTGCGGTGTGTGGCATAATGTGTAAGGGCATTGCTATAAGGAGGAAAAATTACAAATAATGTAAGGGGCATGAATCTGGTTTTTTTTTCCTGTGGTGGCCAATGTCTTGGCATACAGGTTGCAAACCTGGGGTATAAGGTAGTCTTTTCCTGCAATGCCATGCCCCTTGCAGTTAGGCCACACCCCTTGAACAGAGGCCACCACCCATTTTTTGGAGCATGCATGCCTACAGTGCTTTACTTTTCAAATGGCAATGGGGGGAGCAGAAACTTTTTTGGCTTTGGGGAGCAAAATTTCTAATTAAGCCACAGGTCAGTCCTGCCATGCAGAGAGACCGGGGCTAGCCGAGCACTCTGCTCCGCTGCCCAGCTCACATAAAGAGGAGCTGGCCAACCAGTTTTTCTTCTCGGCACTCTGCTTGGTGACCCAGCATACAGAGACACAGGGGTGTGTGCGCAAGGCCAGGACCCCATGACTCCCGACATGCACTTTTGAGCTGTGACGCGGCCAATGCCAGGGCCATCAGACATCCCCAGTCCATCCCTGCATGTAGTCATATGAACTTTGCATTATGAAATATGCTGGGAAATATCATTATAGGGTCGACTATTAAAATAAAAAAAAATCAGATAAACCATATTGGTGAAATTTACAGTCAGAATACATATGTTAAAAACAAAAAACACCCTATGTTGCAAGGTTTTCAATGTAGTGTATCTGTAATTAAAAAACTCACTGTATCATTCAAATGAAAGATGTACAGTATATAAATGTATTTATTTATTAACAATTTCTTATATAGCGCAGCAAATTCCGCTGCACTTTACAATTGGAAATAACAATGCTATAACAAAACAATGATATGACAAAACTGGGTAATAACAAACAGTCATAGAGGTAGGAAGGCCCTGCTCGCAAGCTTACAATCTATAGGGAAATAGGCATGAATACACAAGGATAGGTGCTATCTATTGCATAGTTGTCCACCAGATTGCAAAGGTTCTTGGTGGGCTGTATGATATGGTCATACAGCAATGATGAACCAGGGTTGAGAGGATGAGAAGACATGTGAGGATATGTATGGACTGTGCAGAGTGAATGCAATTTGATAGGAAGGTTTATGAAAGTTATGTGGGTGGTTCTGGAATTTGATACGCTTGTCTGAAGAGGTGAGTTTTCAGGGAACGCTTGAAGGTTTGGAGACTAGAGGAGAGTCTTATTGTACGTGGTAGGGCATTCCACAGAGTGGGTGCAGCCCGATGAAAGTCCTGCAATCGTGAGTGGGAGCGAGTAATGAGTGTGGATGAGAGACGCAGATCTTGTGAAGAGCGACAAGGTCGGGTTGGGAGATATTTTGAGATAAGCGTAGTGATGTACATTGGTGTAGTCTGGTTAATGGCCTTGTGTGTGAGTAAAAGTATTTTATATTGAATACGGTAGAATACAGGTAACCAATGGAGGGACTAACAGAGTGGATCTGCAGACAATGAATGTCTAGCGAGGAAGATTAGCCTCGCAGCTACATTCAGAATGGATTGTAGTGGTGAGAGTCTCGTTTTGGGAAGACCAGTTAGGAGACTATTGCAATAATCAATGCAGGAGATAATGAGAGCATGGATTAGAATTTTAGCAGTGTCTTGTGTAAAGTATGGTCGTATTTTGGATATGTTTGTTAGATGCATGTAACATGATTTTGAGACAGATTGAATGTGGGGAACAAAGGACAGATCAGAGTCAAGGATGACACCTAGGCAGCGAGTTTGTGGGGTAGGGTAGATTGTCGAGTTTTCAACAGTAATAGAGATATCAGGTTGGTACCTACTATTGGCCGGTGGAAATATAATTAACTCTGTCTTTGAAATATTAAGTATGAGATGGTGAGATGTCATCCAAGATGGAATGGCAGATAGGCATTCAGTGACACGGTCCAGTACAGAAAGGGACAAATCAGGGGAGGATAGGTAGATATGAGTATCATCTGTGTACAGATGATACTGAAATCCAAAAGAGCTGATTAGTTTACCAAGAGATGAGGTATAGAGAAAAGCAGGGGACCCAAGACTGAGCCTTGCGGTACTCAAACTGAAAAAGTTAGCGAAGAGGAGGTAGATTCAGAGAAGTGAACACTGAAGGAGCGATTATATAAGTAGCATAGGAACCAAGATAGGGCTGTGTCTTTAAGACCTAGGGATTGTAGTGTTTGTATGAGAAGAGAGTGTCAAAGGCAGCAGATAGATCTAGAAGAATAAGTAGTGAGTAATGGTCTTTAGACTTCGTAGTGACCAAATAATTAACCACTTTAGTCAGTACTGTCTCTGTGGAGTGTTGTGAATGGAAGCCTGATTGAAGTGGGTCCAATAAATAGTGTGAGTTAAGAAAGTGTGTGAGTTGAGTGTAGGCAAGTCTCTCAAGTAGCTTAGAGAGGCAAGGGAGCTGAGAAATAGGGCGGTAGTTTGAGAGAGAGTTAGGGTCAGAATTTTGTTTTTTCAAAATGGGAGTAATCACTGCATGCTTAAAGAATGAAGGAAAAATACCAGTAGAGAGAGACAGATTACATATGTTAGTTAAGGTAGGGATGAGTACCAGAGACAGAGCTTTACTTATTTGTGAGGGTAAAGCATCAAGAGGAGAGGTAGTAGAGAAGCAGGATGAGAAGAGTGATGATACTTGATCTTCATTTGTGGGATCAAATGAAGAGAGAGTGCCAGAGGGTTCAGGTAAAGAACTGAGCAGGTCACTGGCTGCCGAAGAGCATACCATTTCATCTTGGATCTTATCAATCTTCACCTTGAAGTAGGAAGCAAGATCTTGTGCCTTGATAGTGGCTGGTGGGGTAGGTGAGGGAGGATTCAGAAGTAATTTAAATGTATTAAAGAGTCATTTTGGGTTAGAGGCTTGAGCAGAGATAAGTGTTTGGAAATATGTTTGTTTGGCAGTGTCCAGGGCATTTCTATAAGAGTGATAGACAGTCTTATATGTGAGGAAGTCACTTGAAATACAAGATTTACGCCACTGACATTCAAGTTTACGTGTGAGTTTTTGTAGTTGTCTTGTTAATTTAGAGTGCCATGGTTGACACCTAGGCCTACGTGGAGTGTGATGGGTAGCTGGAGCCACTTCATAAATAGCAGGTGTTGCAATAATGAGCTCTGGATGAACTGTATAAGCAAGAAATTGAGTGGGGATTAGCCCCCGTTGTTTCCCAGCACACCAAATTGTACCTGTAACAGGACTTGAAAGACTATATATAATCCATACATTTGCAAATATATGATAATCCACCAGTCCCCAACATGGCTCCTCTGATACTGGTGGTCCTTAATACTAGGTTTCAGCCTGGGGTGCAGAACCCCCCAAGTCGGCAAAGGACAGTTACCCCAGGGCAGCATACATGTGAAAATTTAAAGTTTTAGTAGGTGTTAATAAAAAGAAAGTAAAATCTATATAGAAAAAGGTGATATACTAGTGGAAGTGTAATTAAAGACCTAAAGGATTAATGAAAGTGTTAAGGGGGTGCTAAGTATGATCTCACAGCGTGCTACCCCAAAGCAGCCTGGCCACACCAATCCAAGGGGGACCACACCCCAGACTCACCCCACGTACTAATAATAATAACAACCCTTCCGGGTATTATAATATATGATAATGGCATCTAAACAATGTATCCAAATTGGGAGCTAACTTACCAGAAGATACCCCGGGGTCCCCAAATGGCAATACTGGAATCAGCATACCCTCCAAACACTTGTTGCATCTATTCCCCTCATACTAGCAAAACAAAATGCAAGTTGCTCATATCAATTACAAAATACACTACAGATGCATGGTGTCAGCATTCGGAGTCTTACCTCCGGTTCTGGTCCCTGCGGCCTTCCTGTTAGCTGGCTGGTGTGGCTGCGGAAGATAGGAGCTGTGGCGGCGAGGTCCTCCAGTGTGACTGCTGGGTGTCTGGATGCCGGGGTCCGGGTCCTGGGGAGCAAAGCATGGCAGCCGGAGGTGTCTGTTTCCAAGTGTCCTGTTGCTGGAGTGCAGCGTCTGGGAGGCTGAGGCCAGAGGTAGTGGCTGTGTGCTGGTTCCACATGTGTCCTCTGTGCAGGGAGCCAGCATGTTGGAGACCAAGCCAAGCCAATAGGTATCCCAGTTCGTATCCAGCCAATCCGGTGCTGTTTTCCCTTATAAAAGGGGTTGATGTTTAGTCATGGTGCCAGTGCTTCCAGTTACTTGCTGCTGTAAGGTGCTCAAGCTCTTTGCTCCCAGGTTAACTCATGGTATCCTGGTTCTCTGGAGGCCGCCCGGTGGTCAGTTCTGTTATTGAAGTCCTTTGCTTCCAGTCCACCTCACCTTGTGGTTTAACTGCTGGGTCCTCTATCTGGTAGAGGGTCTCCGTTTGCTGTCAGTGCTCACAGTGATCCTCTCTTCAACATCATTCTTCAAGTCATCTCGTCATTCAGTGTTCTTCAGCATCCTTTACAAATCACAAGTCATCTCTTCATCCAGTGTATTTCAGCATCATTTACAAATCACAAGTCATCTCATCATTTGGTGTTCTTCAGCATCGTTTACAAATTAGAAGTCATCTCATTCAGTGTTCTTCAGCATTGTTTACAAATCCCAACTCATCTCCTCATTCAGTGTTCTTCAGCATCATTCACAAATCACAAGTCATCTCTTCATTCAGTGTATTTCAGCATCGTTTACAAATCACAAGTCACTTCTCCATTCAGTATTCTTCAGCACTATCTACAAGTCACGGACATTTTGTTCTTCAGAACTCACTCGGACTTATCTTCTAGTTGTGGTGTATTATTGAAGTCTCATTAAAACTGAATTTTGCTTTCTTCAGTGTATCGTTCTCAGTCATTGCCCTCATTGCTTACCCCTCTACATCTTTGGGCCAACTCTTCAATCCATGAGTAAGTACTATAGGGGTCATTCCAAGTTGACCGCACGTAGCAACTTTTTGCTGCTCGTGCGATCAACTTGACACCGCCTATGGGTGAGTGTATTTTAGCATAGCACTGCTGCGATTGCTTGTGCAGCCCTGCTATGCTTAAAAAGTTTCAAGCAAAACAAGAGTAGCTCTATACCTACTTACCCTTTGCGACGGATCCAGCGATGCAGGTCCTGGATTTGACGTCAGACATCAACCCTCAAAACGCCTGGACACGCCTGCGTTCGCTGGACCACTCCTGGAAAATGGTCAGTTGACGCCCTGACACACCTTCCTCCTGTCAATCTTCTTGCGGTCACCGCTTTCCTCATTCCCGCCGTCGTTGCCCGATAACTACCGTCGCGCATGCGCACTTCCAACCTAATCACACTGCTAGGAAGTTCAGTGTGCGATCGGGTCGGAATGACCCCCTATATTCAGCCACCTCAATTCCTTCCTTTGCCGAAAGCTGCTCCCTCAGTCAATTGTCAGTCGTCAGATCCTCATGAGCTGTGACCATGCCCAATGCCAGGGCTGTCAGACAGCCCTAGTCCATCCCTGCATGCAGTCATATGAACTTTGCATTATGAAATATGCTGGGAAATGTCAATTTATAAAAATAGGGTCAACTAATAAAAAAAAAAACAGATATACAGTATTGGTGACATGTACAGTCAGAATACATATGTTAAAAACAATAAACACCCTATGTTGTAAAGTTTTCAATGTACTGTATCTGCAATTTAAAAAACTCAATGTCTCATTCAAATGAAAGGTGTACAGTATATGAATAGCAGGTGTTGTGATAATGAGCTCTAGGTGAACTGTATAACCAAGGCAATCTGATTCCTGTGTGAACAAACCACATTGGTATTATGGCTTTGCTGCTGCTGCTGCTGCTGCTGCTGTTGTACACAGGCTTCTGGGGTAATGCTGCTTGATCCAAAAATGGCACCTTCGTCATGCTCCTGTATACAACGCTGCCAACATCATTTGACCTCCAGATTAGCACAGCTGGATTGCTGCGGTAAACACATTATCACCCACATACATACCTCATTGGATATATTGGATTTCCAAGGAATACAGATTAAGCTCTTAGAATACTCACTTTTACACACAGACTTTTTCATTGAGCTCTTCAAGACTATTGAAGATACTATAGATCTAGTCGCTCTCATCGTATCCGTGACTATTTGCGGTTGTGACTATTTTTATTCAATGCGTGCACACGTTAGCATGCACATGCAAATAGTCATACCCACAATCCATAGAAATTACAATGTGTGATAGTGGGCATGACTATTCGCCCCAGGTGTACTAAGTCGCCACCGCAACTTGAACGAGAGATTGAGTCCTTTAACTGCAGATACAGATGTAGCCACCTTTATCTTGACTGTTTCTCCGCCGAGACGGGCGTTTAGCCACGCTAAGGCGATAGCTGAGTTTAATCACAGGCAGGCGCGTTGAGACGATCTAGATACTCATCATGCATTACACATCTCCACCACTGTGTGGCTAATGCTCCACTAATCCAGTACTTTCGATCGTACAGTATAGCGGCGGATTGATCTACAGCTCTGGCAATACTGTAGGCGTAACGGGAGGCGGTGGAAAAAGTATGGAGTACTGTACAGTACTGTATGTGTATGGAGACGCAACTACAGTAATTGTGTAAAAGGAAGAATGTACAGTACAATGTATAAACACCGTGCTTTTAAAATATATGAGCGTCTGAGTTCGCTAATGCATAATGGGAATGGAGGACTAGCAGAAGGCGGAGGAAAACACCGTGCTTTACAAATGCGAGCGTCCGAGTCCTCTAAGGCATAAACCAACAGCAATGGGGCGGGGGCCGGGCGCTGTTTGCAGTACTTTCACACATGAAATTGGAAATCTCTCATGAGGCGTCGTGGGCTAGGGGTGAAGGCTCCCAACTCCCTCGCTGGGGGTCCAGGGTTCGAGACCTGATGTGCTTTCTTTCTTTCTTTTTTTTTTTTTTTTCTGTAATAATGCACTGTATTATTTTATTTACATTGTAAGACAGTCAATGGAAGGATGCACACAGGTTTCACATAAATCAAAGTACATCTGCAGGAGCGATTCTTTACGCTAAATGCACCCAAACAGCGTGAATGAAATGAGTGTATTCTGACGCTACCAACTAAGCAAAACAGTACTGTAGATCTTCAGCGTTTGTGTATTGCACAGGACCTGAATTTCCTCCCTGTGCAGGCCCCCAGGGGGGAAGGGCGATGGGGGTAGGGGGGAGACGATGGAAAATACTGTGCCTTTGAAATGCAATTACATGAGCGTCCGAGTACACTACGGCATACTGTAAACCAGTGCCAGATTAAGGTCCACAAGGGCCTGGAGCTGAAATTGTTGAAGGGCCTATTGTGTGCCACCACAGCGGTGTGACCATTGCTGTGGTCATGGGAATAGTGATGTGAGGCTGTGTCCTGTGCGGTTGGGGTGTAAAGTCATTCCAGTGGCAAGTGGCCTACAGTATGAATATATGTGCTCATCTGTCTTTATGTGCCTATGTCTGTATGTGCTCCTCTATGTCCAAATGTGCCTATGTCTGTATGTGCTCCTCTATGTCCAAATGTGCCTATGTCTGTATGTGCTCCTCTATGTCCACATGTGCTCCGCTTATGTCTGTATGTGTTCCGCTATGTCTGTATGTGCTCCGCTATGTCTGTATGTGCTCCGCTATGCCCGTATGTGCCTACGTCTGTATGTGCCATGTCTATATGTGCCCTCTATCAGTTGGGTACAGGATCCCAAAAGTAAGGATGTTGGCGGTCAGAATACTGACACTTTTGGTAAGTAAAGTAACCCTACCCCTTACCCTTTCCCTAACCCTCCCACAGCCTAACCCTTCCCTCATGCAGCTCAACCCTCCCCTCCAACAGCCTAATTCTAACCTCCCCTCCCGCAGCCTGACACTAACCTTCACCCTAGTGCCTAACCCTAACCTCCCCTCCCGCAGCCTAACCCTAACTGCATACTTATATTAGGGAAGAGAGAGAGAGATAAGGGGGAGACGGGAGAGGTCAGAGAGGAGAGAGAAAGGGGAGGGGAGAGAGAGAGAGACAGAAAGAGGAGGGAGAGACAGAGAGAGAAGGGGGGAGAGATCAGAGAGGAGAGAGGGAGTGGAGAGAGAGACAGAAAGAGGAGGGAGAGACAGAGAGAGTGAGAAGTTGTAGACAGAGAGATAGAGCGGGGGAGAAGTGGGAGAGAGAGAGAAAGGGGGGAGAGAATGGGAAGAGAGAAAGTGGGAAAAACAGAGAGAGAGAGAAGGGGGAATATACAGAGAGAGAGTGGTGGGAGAAAGGTGAGAGGGAGAGGGAGGATATAGAAAAGGGAGAGGAGGGGGAGACAAAGAAAGAAGAAAGGGGGCTGAGAAAGAGAACGGGGACACAGAGAGAGAGACAGAGAGAAAGAAGAGGGGAGAGAGAGAACGGAGGAGACAGTGAGAGAGGGGAGGGAGAGGAGGGGGGGAGATATAGAGAGAGACAGATAAGAGGAGGAGTCAGAGATAGAGAGATAGTGAAGGGGGAGAGAGAGCAAGAAGGGGGAGACAGAGAGAGAGGGAGAAGAGGGAGAAAGAGAGAGAGGAGAGAGAGCTAGAGAGAGAGAGAGAAGAGGGAGAAAGAGAGAGAGGAGAGAGAGCTAGAGAGAGAGAAAGGGGAGAGACAAGGAGGAAGACACAGAGAGAGAAGGGGGAGAGATCGAGGGGGAGAGGGAGAGGAGAGAGAGTGAGAGAGGAGGGAAAAAGTGGAGGAGAGAGACAAAGGGGAGACAGAAAGGGACAGAGAGAGGGAGAAGGGGAGAGAGAGAGAGAGAGAGAGAGAGAGAGAGAGAGAGAGAGAGAGAGAGAGAGAGAAAGAAGGATGGGGAACACACAGAGGGAAAGAGAGAAGGCGGGGAGATAAAAGGGAAGCACAGCGAGAGAAATTGGATAAAGAGTGTGATACTGCACTCTCTATGTAACAGTGGATATCCTTTGTGGGATGTGCTGCTGGGAGAGTGGCTGCACTACAACAGTCCACTATGGATAGAACATACAAATAAAAAAGGGTGGTTGCTCCCTGCGCACTTCCTTACAGGAAATAATAATACAAATAACATCCAGTGATAGTAAAACATGGGGGGTATTAATTTACAAAATTGCAGTGTAGATTGCAGATGTTACTATTCACCATAGCGATAGTTAGTATAAGTAATTATAAAAAGGTTAACGACAAAATCTAAACAAAGGGGAAGGGGTGGCCGAATTTCCTAATACCGGTATACACAGGACAAAAACATACATGTACATACAAATACACGACAAGTATCTATTGCACCAAAACGCACTCTTACTCTTGTGTGCTTACTTCCTGAGGTAAGATATATCCGTTTATCTGGATTGTAAATACAACAAATTCCTCCTGGGTTTCCAGTATGCAGAGGTCCTGTGTACCAATACGCTCGTCTTATACAGACAAAGTCCCGTACTGCGCCCTGTAATGGTTGCCAGGCGGATTTGCTGTCCGTGTGCATATACCACTGTGAGTGGTGTTTGAGTAAGGTGGAAATGAAATCCTTACCTCCTCCAGGGTTTGCTTCAAAAGGGCTGGTGAAGTCACCTGTGTACAGTGGTGGATGTCCGTTCCTGGGGATGTATGCGGTATCTGCCGGCAGACTTCCCTCATAGACCGCCATGTGCGCCTCACGTTACTGTCAGGGGATCAGTTCAGTCGGTAATCAGGAAGTAAGCACAGAAGAGTAAGACGCAATTAGCGCGTTTTGGTGCAACAGATACTTGTGTATTTGTACAGTATGTATGTGTATGTTTTTGTCCTGTGTATACCGGTATTAGGAATATTGGCTACCCCTTCCCCTTTGTTCCATTTTTTTATTGTTATCCTTTTTATAATTACTTATACTATCGCTACGTGAATAGTAACATCTGCAATCTACATTGCAATACTGTAAATTAATAAATACCCCCCATTTTTTACTATCACTGTATGTTATTTTTAGTATTATTTCCCGTAAGGAAGTGCGCAGGGAGCAACCACCATTTTTTACAGCGAGAGAAAATGGTGGAGGACACAGAGAGAGAAGGGGGTGACAGAAAGAGAAGGATGTGAGACAGAGAGAGAGTGAGAAGGGGGACAGAGAGAGAAGGGTGGGAGACCTAGAGCGAGAAAGGGGAGACACAGAGAGAGCAAGAAGTGGGGAAACACAGAGAGAGAAAGTGGAAGACACAGAGACAGAGACAGAGAGAGAGAGAAGGTGGAAGACACTGAGGGGTCAATTCAATACTGCGGGGATTGAATAGAGGCAGGAAATAGCTCACGAGGCTATTCAGTTCAGCGTGATGCTAAGTTGGGGAAGGCTGGTTTTCACTGACTAAACATGGTGTTTTGTCGCGATAACCGGCTTTCTCCAATATAAATGCCCGACACAATGCTGCTTCTGCTGAGCTAAGGACAGAAATCAGCATTGCACCTGCACTTTTGTCGGATTTCTTCTCACTCCAGAGGGGTGTAGGAAGAAATCCTGTCGTCGGCTGTCACTGCACGTGGAATTGAATAGTTCCGGGAGCTAATTCCTGATGCTATTCAATCCGCACAGAACTGAATTGACCTCAGAGAAAGAGCTGGGGGGGGGGAGACAGAGAGAGAAGGGAGGGAGGGAGAGAGAGAAAAGGGAGAGCGAGAGGGGGCAGAGAGAGAAGGGGGAGAGAGAGGGGGAGACAGAGAGAGAGGGCAGAGAGAGAGAGAGCGAGAAGGGGGGGGAGACAGAGAGAGAGAGAGAGAAGGGGGAGACGGAGTGTGAGAAGGGGGAGACAGAGAGCGAGAGGAAAGAGAGAGAAGGGGGGAGGCAGAGAGATATAGGGATGGGGGGGGAGACCGAACAAGAGAAGGGGGGAGACAGTTAAAGGGCTGAGACAGCCATCCCCTAAATCCACCCACACCCCCCAGAGACCCTCCCCCCCACATGCACAAACCTACAGGCGGCACTTCGTACCTTCCTCAGCAGCGGGTCCCTGTCATTAGCAGCAGCGGGTCCCTGTTATTAGCAGCAACAGCAGCAGCGGGTCCCGTCTTTAGCTCCGGCTGGCGCGGATCCCCATAATTTGGATGTGGCGCCAGTAAACCCCTGCAACAGCAGTGTAGCGAGGGGAGAGAGTGAGAGGAAGGGAAGGAACTGTAAGTGGAGGGGAGGAGCTGGACCACCTTGGCCAGCGCCGCGGCCGGCCTCCCTCTTTACACTGGATCCGCACAGAGGCTCAGGGAGTGCGCACCACTGTGCTGCACTAGCAAGGAGGTCACGTGTATGAGTGAACGGTGGGTTGGAGGGGTGAGGGAAGTGAGTGGGCGGGGCTTCCGGCTGCCGCTGATGGTAACAAAAAAAAAAACAACAACAAAAACTTCTTGTTACCAAAGTTTTCTAGCACCGTCTGGGCCTTTTTTCATGGGGGGCCTGGAGCTGCAGCTCCACCCGCCCCATTATTAATCCGGCCCTGCTGTAAACCAACACCAATGGGAAGGAAGTGCCAACCTTATTTTTAATGTGTTCCCGTGACATTCACTTTAACATTTTTTTTTTTCTCTCCAATACAGTACATCCAATGGAAGGATGCACACAGGTTTCACATAAATCAAAGTACATCTGCAGGAGCGATTCTTTACGCTAAATGCAACCTACAGTACGGTACTGTAAGTGAGCAAAACAGTACTACAGTGGGCGTTTGTGTATTGCACATGACCTGCATTCCCTCCCTGTCTACTGCATGATCTGTGCAGGCTCCCATGGGGGAAGGGCAACAGGCTAGCAGGAGGCGGAGGAAAACACCGTGCTTTACAAATGCGAGCGTCCGAGTCCTCTAAGGCATAAACCAACAGCAATGGGGCGGGGGCCGGGCGCTGTTTGCAGTACTTTCACACATGAAATTGGAAATCTCTCATGAGGCGTCGTGGGCTAGGGGTGAAGGCTCTCACCTCCCTCGCTGGGGGTCCAGGGTTCGAGACATGATGTGCTTTCTTTCTTTTTTTTTTTTTTTTTTCTGTAATAATGCACTGTATTATTTTATTTACATTGTAAGACAGTCAATGGAAGGATGCACACAGGTTTCACATAAATCAAAGTACATCTGCAGGAGCGATTCTTTACGCTAAATGCACCCAAACAGCGTGAATGAAATGAGTGTATTCTGACGCTACCAACTAAGCAAAACAGTACTGTAGATCTTCAGCGTTTGTGTATTGCACAGGACCTGAATTTCCTCCCTGTGCAGGCCCCCAGGGGGGAAGGGCGATGGGGGTAGGGGGGAGACGATGGAAAATACTGTGCCTTTGAAATGCAATTACATGAGCGTCCGAGTACACTACGGCATACTGTAAACCAACACCAATGGGAAGGAAGTGCCAACCTTATTTTTAATGTGTTCCCGTGACATTCACTTTAACATTTTTTTTTTCTCTCCAATACAGTACATCCAATGGAAGGATGCACACAGGTTTCACATAAATCAAAGTACATCTGCAGGAGCGATTCTTTACGCTAAATGCAACCTACAGTACGGTACTGTAAGTGAGCAAAACAGTACTACAGTGGGCGTTTGTGTATTGCACATGACCTGCATTCCCTCCCTGTCTACTGCATGATCTGTGCAGGCTCCCATGGGGGAAGGGCAACAGGCTAGCAGGAGGCGGAGGAAAACACCGTGCTTTACAAATGCGAGCGTCCGAGTCCTCTAAGGCATAAACCAACAGCAATGGGGCGGGGGCCGGGCGCTGTTTGCAGTACTTTCACACATGAAATTGGAAATCTCTCATGAGGCGTCGTGGGCTAGGGGTGAAGGCTCCCACCTCCCTCGCTGGGGGTCCAGGGTTCGAGACATGATGTGCTTTCTTTCTTTTTTTTTTTTTTTTTTTTCTGTAATAATGCACTGTATTATTTTATTTACATTGTAAGACAGTCAATGGAAGGATGCACACAGGTTTCACATAAATCAAAGTACATCTGCAGGAGCGATTCTTTACGCTAAATGCACCCAAACAGCGTGAATGAAATGAGTGTATTCTGACGCTACCAACTAAGCAAAACAGTACTGTAGATCTTCAGCGTTTGTGTATTGCACAGGACCTGAATTTCCTCCCTGTGCAGGCCCCCAGGGGGGAAGGGCGATGGGGGTAGGGGGGAGACGATGGAAAATACTGTGCCTTTGAAATGCAATTACATGAGCGTCCGAGTACACTACGGCATACTGTAAACCAACACCAATGGGAAGGAAGTGCCAACCTTATTTTTAATGTGTTCCCGTGACATTCACTTTAACATTTTCTTGTTTTCTCTCCAATACAGTACATCCAATGGAAGGATGCACACAGGTTTCACATAAATCAAAGTACATCTGCAGGAGCGATTCTTTACGCTAAATGCACCCAAACAGCGTGAATGAAATTAGTGTATTCTGACGCTACCAACTAAGCAAAACAGTACTGTAGATCTTCAGCGTTTGTGCATTGCACAGGACCTGAATTTCCTCCCTGTGCAGGCCCCCAGGGGGGAAGGGCGATGGGGGTAGGGGGGAGACGATGGAAAATACTGTGCCTTTGAAATGCAATTACATGAGCGTCCGAGTACACTACGGCATACTGTAAACCAACACCAATGGGAAGGAAGTGCCAACCTTATTTTTAATGTGTTCCCGTGACATTCACTTTAACATTTTTTTTTTCTCTCCAATACAGTACATCCAATGGAAGGATGCACACAGGTTTCACATAAATCAAAGTACATCTGCAGGAGCGATTCTTTACGCTAAATGCACCTAAACAGCGGGAATGAAATGAGTGTATTCTGACGGACTGTGCATCTTCGGTATTTGTGTATAGCATAAGACCTGTGAAGGCTCCCAGGAGGGAAGGGCGTAGGGCAAGACAGTGGAAAATACTGTGGTCAAAGAAAGGGCATATTTAAAACTAAGGGAAACTGTCACAAAGTACAGTAACTACAGTACTGTACGTTGAATGCCTGGAACGCACGACGTCTGAGACGCACGACGTCTGAGGCGCACGACGTCTGAGACGCTCATTGAGCATAAGGACGGTCATGGCTGCTGTACGGGACCGTCCCTATGCTCTGGGTGAGCTGCGTCTCCTCGTTCGCTGGCGGGACAGAACTCTCGCCAGCAACGAGGAGAAGGTGAGAGCATATAGGAGGGCAAGTAGGGCTATCCTCCGGACCTACAACCGGAGGAGAACGGTGAGGTCTCTCCAGAGGAGATGGAGTGACCTCGTGAGGAGGACCCCACGACGCCTGCAGGCCATAAGGGATTGTAAGTACAGTACATTACTGTAGATTACTGTACTTTAAGTTACTGTAGTTACAGGTACAGTACATTATAGCAGGGGCTGCTGTAGCAGCAGGTATCCGGTCTATACAGCACTGTACAGTATTTGTGGTAAACAAATGGTTAAACAAGGACCAAACATTAACCCGGGTCAAAAGGTCAATTTGTTTTTTTGCGTCGACCTAGATGGTGCGGCTTTTGAAATTGGTTGACACCAGTTACTGTAGGTTGACATGGTCGTTAAGTTGACATGGAAAAAGATCGACATGCGTTTTACAAAAACAATTGTTATTTTTTTAAACTTGTGTATATACAGTAGTTCTTTACAATCCACGTGGTCTACGATTGTGCAGTGTACAGTATCATGCAGTGTACAGTATATGCAATGTATCACAGTGTATCGTGCTGCGTAATTGCAGCGTGTCATGCAGTGTACATTCAGTATATGGTATTGTGCAGTGAGTGTAATGCATAGTGAATCACATCGTGCAGCAGAGCCGGCCTTAGGCATAGGCAAACTACAGTAGGCAAATGCCTAGGGCATTTGCTATGCTTAGGGGCACCAGCAGCTTTTGCTGATTAAAATGATATGCGGCATGCCTATATTTTGCGTGACTGCGGCTGTATCTGTATCTGGCTAGGGCCAGCACTGTCGTGCAGTGTACTGTATACACATGTGGTAATTGCAGTTTTTTGTGTAGTGTACATTGTATCATATTTTGCAGGGAAATGTGCAGTGTAATGTGCAGTTTGTCATATCACGCAGTGCATACACTATGCAGTCGTGCAGTGCATTGTGTGGTTTAATTGCAGTGTGTCGTGCAGTGTGCAGAAATTTGTGTTTCAGATAGTACAGTGTTCTAAGGGATGTTACTTTGGCAGAAATTATTCTAAGGGATGTTACAGTGGCCTAATGTGTTCTGACGTGCATTACTCTTACATAATGTGTTATAAGGTTCATGACTGTGGCAGATCTCTACTTTGTGACGTAATGTGGATATACTACTGCACTACTGTGACGTACAGTACAGTAACGTGAATAAGGTGCTCTACTGTGTGACACAATGTGAATCAAGGACAGTACTGTGACGTGAATACGGTGCTCTACTGTGTGACACAACGTGAATCAAGGACAGTACTGTGACGTGAATACGGTGCTCTACTGTGTGACACAACGTGAATCAAGGACAGTACTGTGACGTGAATAAACTGCACTACTGTGACATGACGTGAATAAGATGAATTCAGGTGAGTACTGCATCATCTGTCATGAAATCAATTTGTAATGTAATGAACAGTACTGAGATGGTTAAGGGTGGGAGGGCTGCATGCTGATGTGTGTCATAATGTTTATAAGGGCAATGCTTATGTGTGTTACAATGTCTATAAAGGTAGTGTTCTGTCTAATACCCTGGACCTACTGTACTGTAGCGATACTGTAAGTGTACTGTATGTCACATTTAGAAATGTGCCCTTTAAGTTTTGAAGACAGTACAGTACACTATGCCCTCCTGAGTGATTAGGTGCAGGGTACTAGAATGAACAATTCCATTTATTGTGATGTCATAAAGATGCTGTCAATGTTGAATTTCATTGGCTGTACAGTATGCTGCCATTATACTGTGTATATATATATTTTTACAGGGCTGGTAGCACGACGTCACAGGAGGCGGGACAGGCGCCGCCAAGCTGGTAAGTATTGTCAAATACAGTAGTGTACAGTACATAGTGATTTCTATAGTCCCAACCCCCTGTCCTGACCATCACAGATAACTCGCTGCAATCCGTTAATGTTAAGAATGTCTGTTTACAAAACTAAATGTAAATATTAAACACAAAGTATAAATAACATTGTAGATAGCTGAATACCCGTGCTTCGCTACGGGATGAGGATGGTAAATTCCAGTGATAGTTGTTTGTTAATTTACGTTTGTTGGCGATCTAGTATATAGTACTGTATACTTTAAGCATACTGTATCTTGCTTCTCTGATGCAGATTGTTTATTGGCCGGACCCCTTTTTGGTCCTGGATACTGTACAGTACATGTTTCAAATTGACAGCTTCACTTACAGTACTGTTATTTTTTTTCCCACAGTACCACCACCACAACCACCACCACCACCACCACCACCACCACCTGCTGCGCTGCCAGGTATTGTGTAACGAGAATTCTGGTGCTACTGTCATCGTTGTTACACTACTGTACATGTGTCCTGGATACTGTACAGTACATGTTTCCAATTGACAGCTTCACTTACAGTACTGTTATTTTTTTTCCCACAGTACCAACACCACCACCACCACCACCTGCTGCGCTGCCAGGTATTGTGTAACGAGAATTCTGGTGTGACTGTCATCGTTACACTACTGTACATGTGTCCTGGATACTGTACAGTACATGTTTCCAATTGACAGCTTCACTTACAGTACTGTTATTTTTTTTCCCACAGTACCAACACCACCACCACCACCACCACCACCTGCTGCGCTGCCAGGTATTGTGTAACGAGAATTCTGGTGTGACTGTCATCGTTACACTACTGTACATGTGTCCTGGATACTGTACAGTACATGTTTCCAATTGACAGCTTCACTTACAGTACTGTTATTTTTTTTCCCACAGTACCAACACCACCACCACCACCACCTGCTGCGCTGCCAGGTATTGTGTAACGAGAATTCTGGTGCTACTGTCATCGTTGTTACACTACTGTACATGTGTCCTGGATACTGTACAGTACATGTTTCCAATTGACAGCTTCACTTACAGTACTGTTATTTTTTTTTCCACAGTACCAACACCACCACCACCACCACCACCACCTGCTGCGCTGCCAGGTATTGTGTAACGAGAATTCTGGTGTGACTGTCATCGTTACACTACTGTACATGTGTCCTGGATACTGTACAGTACATGTTTCCAATTGACAGCTTCACTTACAGTACTGTTATTTTTTTTCCCACAGTACCAACAACACCACCACCACCACCACCACCACCACCACCACCACCTGCTGCGCTGCCAGGTATTGTGTAACGAGAATTCTGGTGCTACTGTCATCGTTGTTACACTACTGTACATGTGTCCTGGATACTGTACAGTACATGTTTCCAATTGACAGCTTCACTTACAGTACTGTTATTTTTTTTCCCACAGTACCAACACCACCACCACCACCACCTGCTGCGCTGCCAGGTATTGTGTAACGAGAATTCTGGTGCTACTGTCATCGTTACACTACTGTACTTGTGTCCTGGATACTGTACAGTACATGTTTCCAATTGACAGCTTCACTTACAGTACTGTTATTTTTTTTCCCACAGTACCAACACCACCACCACCACCTGCTGCGCTGCCAGGTATTGTGTAACGAGAATTCTGGTGTGACTGTCATCGTTACACTACTGTACATGTGTCCTGGATACTGTACAGTACATGTTTCCAATTGACAGCTTCACTTACAGTACTGTTATTTTTTTTCCCACAGTACCACCACCACCACCACCACCACCACCACCACCACCACCTGCTGCGCTGCCAGGTATTGTGTAACGAGAATTATGGTGCTACTGTCATCGTTGTTACACTACTGTACATGTGTCCTGGATACTGTACAGTACATGTTTCCAATTGACAGCTTCACTTACAGTACTGTTATTTTTTTTCCCACAGTACCAACACCACCACCACCACCTGCTGCGCTGCCAGGTATTGTGTAACGAGAATTCTGGTGTGACTGTCATCGTTACACTACTGTACATGTGTCCTGGATACTGTACAGTACATGTTTCCAATTGACAGCTTCACTTACAGTACTGTTATTTTTTTTCCCACAGTACCAACACCACCACCACCACCGCCGACACCATCCGAGAGCTCCGGAAGTGGTAATAATTACTTTTTGTTACAGACACACTAGTTTCCTACAGTATTACTGTAATTTTTGTATTTTACAATACTTGTCATCTTTTACACACAGACCGCCTCGTAATTGATACAGAGGCGGAGGAGGAGCTCATTTACATTGAGTCGGGGGAGGAAGAGGAGCCAGATTATAGTAAGTACAGTAGGATTTTCTCAAGCCCATTCTTAAAAGTATTGACCAAGTCCACTTTTATTACTTTTCAGGCAGGGAATTCCAAACATGTACTGTACAGTATTTCCCTCACTGTGAAGACCCCTTTTCGCCTCTGTGCGAAATCGCCTCTACTTCAACAAGAGTTACTGTGCACGTGTCCTCTGTGTCCATCTTATCAAAAACAGTTCCTGTGTATTGTCCCCTTACTGTATACAGTATATTTGTAAAGGTTAATCATGTCCCCTCTTAATCTCCTCTTTTCCAATGTAAACATGCCTAGCCTGCCTTTCCTTGTATTCCATCTTCTCAATCCACTTCATCACTTTGGTCGCCCGCCTCTAAACCTTTTGTAGTTCCACGATATCCATTTTGTATTATGGTGCCCAAAATTGTGCATCCTACCCACCCTCCACTAGCCTAACCCTCCAATCATACTCTGAATCCACACTCTGCATTCTGAATGTCGGGATCCAGACAGCAGGTCTTTTAAATACAGTACTGTATGTCCCCTACCACTGGACAGTCATTCTGCTCCTACTGTATTATGAATATATCTCTGCCTCCTGTAGCACTGTACTACTGTGCAATTTTGTAGTAACTGTACTCTACTGTATTTTGTTTATAATATTTTTTTATTTTCAACTCAGTAATTATTGACAGTGAGGATGAAGATAAAAAACCCTCTCCCCAACTTGGTAAGTAAACTGCAGTATTGTACTGTACTGTACATTGTGTTAAACCAATGGGTTGGGTTTGCGTGACCAGCAGTCAGGATTCTAGCGGTCAGGTGACCGACAGTGGCATCCTGATTGCAGCAATCCCAACAGGGTGAGGTACGGTATCCTAACCCTCCTCCACTACCCCCTGATTCTGGCCTCGACATTCTCGTCTCTGTGTGCGAAATCTACTCTCCTCCTCCAATTCCTGACTGAATTTTTGCTTTACTGTATTCAACACAGAATACAAAAGTATATTTCATGGAATTTTTGCTTTCACAGGCCCTACACTGTCACAGGCGGTGGCGGAGGAGGAGGACCAGGACTCTATGTCCATCACCTCACTGCACCCATTAAGTAAGTCCAGTCCGGTACATCTTGCCTCTGTAGAGCCAGTTTGAGCAAGGAGAGATTGATTGCTTCTTTTTTTGGTGGGGGCCCAAACCAACCAGTCATTTCAGCCACAGTCGTGTGGCAGACCCTGTTTATATAACATAAGGGTGGTTGGGAGGGCCCAATCACAATTCCATCTTGCACCTCTTTTTTATTTATTTATCTTTGCATCATGTGATGTTTGGGGAAAATTGTTATAAGTGACATCCTGTCTGCCACTGCACTGCCACTCCTAAATGGGCCAGGTGTTTGTGCCGGCCACTTGGGTCGCTTAGCTTAGTCATCCAGTGACCTCGGTGAAAATTTTAGGACTACAAATAATATTGTGAGGTGTTCAGAATAGACTGGAAATGAGTGGAAATTATGGTCATTGAGGTTAATAACACTATACAGTAGGATCAAAAATACCCCCAAATTCTACGATTTAAGCTGTTTTTGAGAGGTTTTTGAAAAAAAGCACCAGGATCCAAAACAAGTCCGAATCCAAAAGCAAAACACAAAACCCGAAAAATTTCCGGTGCACATCTCTAGTTTTAATAAAGTCCAGGAGGGAAACATTCTCCTAATGAAGACACTGCAAGCAATAGGACACGAGGATGTGCACGGAGACTGGAGGGGGGCGAGGTTCAGGGGGAATTTTAAGAAAAATTACTTCACAGAAAGTGCAGTGGACAAGTGGAATAGCCTCCCATCAGAGGTGATAGAGCCTAAAACAGTAGAGCTACAGTATTTAAACATGCATGGAAGAGACATACAGTACATAAGGATATCCTTACAAAGAAATAAGGATCAAATAAGGTTTGATGTAAAAAAAAGGTTAAAAAAAAGAGGCAGATTAGATGGGCAAAGTGGTTCTTACAGTATTTGTCATCAAATTCTATGTTTCTGTATGCAGACCCTCCAACATGACCCGCTGCACTGCTCTGTTTCTAGACTTCCCTCTTAATTTATGATTTCCATCACCTGTGTTGAACTAGTTATATGATAAGAAAGCTGTTTCTTCACAGGTGATGGCAATAATAAATTAAGAGGGAAGTCCAGAACTAGAGCATTTTGTACCTAGTGGGGCGGGTCATGTTGGAGGGTATGTGTATTTCCTGGAATGAACCTTTTTTTTTTTCACATTAATGTTTTTTTTCACAGGCCCTACACTGGAACAGGCCACGGAGGAGGAGGAGGAGGATGATGATGATGATGCTGCTGCATTTAGTGGTAAGAATTATTACTGACATTGATCTGATGCCATCAGAGTAGCACTTTTCATCAGATTTTTCTGGCAAATGCGTAGAAATCGGATGAAAATTGTTTTTGTTTGAACTGGTGATATTGCCCATACAGTAGCAACCGATCACATCCCACATTAACATTTACAGTATCTAGTTACACTTACAGACGATAATACAGTACAGTAGGTAATATTTGATTGGTTGCTACTGTATGGACAACATCCTGTTCTAAAAAAAACACCCATCTTACTCAATTTCTCTCTCTCTCTCTCTCTCTCTCACCCCTTGTCACTGTCTCTCCATTCATCTCTCTAGATACTGTCAGTGATGAATTTCCCATTAGGCACGAGAGGCACGTACTGTACCTAGTGGCGGCATCTGTTTGGGGGCCTCAGTTGGATGCTTACAGTATGCTAATACTGTCATCCCAAAAATTACCACTACAGTAACTGCTAAATATTTTAAGTGTACTGTACAATATGCACATACAGTACTGTACAGTATACATAATTCAAAAGAAAAAAGAGTTGCTACCTTATTCTAGTCATAATCACCGGCATACGGGTCACTCACAAATTTTCTGATGGTCTCGGTGGGGTCCCTTGGAATCACCATGCCTGTCACAAGCATACCTTTTTTACCCACCTGACACTGGGCCTGGACACTAGTGTACTATTACTATACTTTTTACTGTATACTGTATCTTATAATATTCTTCTCTTTTACCCACAGACGACGAGCCAGAATACATTTTTGGTAAATATACTGTACAGTAGCAATAGTTGGTACTGTAATTACAGTATTTTTTTTCTCCAACATTATTTTAAGTCAAACTGATATGACTAACTGTATTTTATCTTTTTACAGTCCGTCGCCAACCAGTGGAGGAGACACCTGGTAATAAAATATAAATACATAATGCACTGTACTGTATTCTAACTTACTGTAACATGTATAACACTGAGCTGATCATCTTCACACCCTCTGACATAACCTTACAGTACATACTGTACTTTCTCTCTTTTTTCACCCTCTTCACTCCACAAATGCATGCTGCCTTTCCTGACTACTGATATAATAGTGTGCAGAGCGTAGCGAGGCACCGTGCCCACCGCATGGCGAGCGAAGCAAGCATAACGAGAATAAGAGACACTATTGCATGATATGTTGTGAATAAAGTTGCAGTACTGTGTGGCGTCATTTCAGATTGGGGAATTACTGTGTGGCCATGCCCCTTCCCAGCAAGAACATGCACCGTTTTGGGATGCACACCGAATGTGCACACTGTTGCTATTTTAAACATACAGTAGGTTGGAGGAGCACCAAAATGAGGACTGCTATGGTTGAGGGGTGATGGTGCTGGGAAAGGGGTACAGGATCAGAGGCGGAAATAGCGTCTGTGCAAGGGGGCAGCATCCAAAAACTTGACTAGGGAATCATATTATTTATGGCTGGCTCTGAGTACAGTCCACTATTATTGATAGTACTCCCTACAACACCACCTACAGTACTGTAACCCTCTTTTTTCTGAAGCGGTCATGAAATGTCATGACTGCTAATACATACAGTAAATGTCTACAGTATTTGTACTGTGGTGTTTTATTCCTTTGACAATTTGTTTATGACCTATTGAAGCTAAACTCTTGTACAGTACTTTATATTTTGAATACCAGCAATACAGTATAATACTGTACCTACAGTATACAGTAATAATTGTATAGTATTTGAATGTGACTAAATGTTTTTTTTTTCTCCAATATAGTGCCAATGATTTATGGGGGCCCCAGACAGGGGCAAGATAGGTGGGCTGGCCCAGAAGCGGGCAGGCAGCAGCCCACTTATACAAGAGGTAAACTAAAGCAATGTTTAAATTACCTCGACAGCATACAGTAGTGTTTGATTTACTGTACTGACAATACAGTACTGTACATTGTAAATAACAAGATTGTCTAATATAGAGTAAAGTACTGTATTGCCATTACTACACTGTAAAGTATTCAGTATTTGTTTTGTAATACTGTCCTTTTTTTCCCACAGAACAGTTGCAGCGTGCCGTTCTGCTCCTGCGGGTGGTGGTCCACCTCTTAGTGGACCACTTTTTTAATTTGTTATTAAGATCATTTTAATTTTTTTTATTTTTTTTTAATAAATGTTTGTTATTGTACTCCATTGTATAGTATCTTTTTCTACTGTATAAGATAGGCATACTGTACACCATACAATTATCTGGCAGATAATCTGCAAGATCTGGCTGTTTGTAATGAAATTCTCTCGTAATTTAGCTGTGGTGTACCTCCTGAGTGTGCTGGCGGGCTTTCTGGCCAGTTTGGGGTGATTTGGAGCAAGTTTGGTCGGCCATCTGGCCGACATGTGCTGTCGACTGTTTGGCAAACATGTGTTTTCCCTCCAGCATGTGTGTGTCAGGCATTTTGTGTGTGTCAGGCATTTTGTGTGTGTCAGGCATTTTATGTGTGTCAGCCATTGCTGTGTGGTTCCACAAATGTTAGTGTGTCAAAGTGCTGACCACTGACACCACTATTTCACTTTGGACCGCATGCCTTTTGTGGAACCACACAGCCCAGCATGACTTATTGCTGGGCTGTGTGGTTCCACAAATGTTAGCGTGTCAAAGTGCTGACCACTGACACCACTATTTCACTTTGGACCGCATGCCTTTTGTGGAACCACACAGCCCAGCATGACTTATTGCTGGGCTGTGTGGTTCCACAAATGTTAGCGTGTCAAAGTGCTGACCACTGACACCACTATTTCACTTTGGACCGCATGCCTTTTGTGGAACCACACAGCCCAGCATGACTTAATGCTGGGCTGTGTGGTTCCACAAATGTTAGCGTGTCAAAGTGCTGACCACTGACACCACTATTTCACTTTGGACCGCATGCCTTTTGTGGAACCACACAGCCCAGCATGACTTATTGCTGGGCTGTGTGGTTCCACAAATGTTAGCGTGTCAAAGTGCTGACCACTGACACCACTATTTCACTTTGGACCGCATGCCTTTTGTGGAACCACACAGCCCAGCATGACTTAATGCTGGGCTGTGTGGTTCCACAAATGTTAGCGTGTCAAAGTGCTGACCACTGACACCACTATTTCACTTTGGACCGCATGCCTTTTGTGGAACCACACAGCCCAGCATGACTTATTGCTGGGCTGTGTGATTCCACAAATGTTAGCGTGTCAAAGTGCTGACCACTGACACCACTATTTCACTTTGGACCGCATGCCTTTTGTGGAACCACACAGCCCAGCATGACTTATTGCTGGGCTGTGTGGTTCCACAAATTTTCTTGGAAAACAAATGAACATGAGTGTCTTTACTTTAATACTTTTTTTTTTTTTTCCCACAGATATCTATATACACAAGAAAAGAATGTAACGAAGAACAAACTACTTTTTTGTTTTAATTAACTTTCAAACTTTATTTAAAAAAAACACCTTTTTTTTCTTCAATAAACTTTTAAAAATAGAAGTTTCCTGTGGTTTTTATTAAAATATGAAATGCAAGATGCCTAACCAAGTTGTTTTACATACAGTATACCACTCTTAATTGAATTCCCATCATACAGTAGTACTAATTTATACAGTACAGGAAGTTGGGAATACAAACATTGGAAACCACGTCATGTTTATTTTAAGAAACACTTTATTTACGGACAAAATCATTTGGAACATGTAACATCACACATACTGTACTGTATTGTAATAAGAAAGCCAACATCACACATACTGTACGGTACTTTAATCAAAAGGTAACAGCACAAATACAGTAACAATATCAACTTTAACATTTTTATAATTTATTTTTTTGTGGTGGTGGTGCGGGGTGATGGTTTTTGTACTTTATTTTTAGGTTTTGCTTTTTTGAATTATTTTTCTATTTTGTCTTTTGCTTTTTAACACTGTCGCATACGGACACCAGAATAGAGGACTGACAACAGCAGCCCCTGGATGGAAACGCAGCCCAAGGCCCCAGATGGACACAGCACAATGGACTCGGCTGCTACTGGATAGATACAGCAGCGCCCAAAAAATCAACAGGAATAAAAGGGGCAACTTGTACCAGGCCCTTACATTACCAGGAATGTGGTGAGCCAAGTTCATGCACTCCCCTTTGAGTAACCGAGCTGCTCCAAGTGGATTCAGCACAGTGCATGCAGCCCCAGAAAATGTACAGGTCATACAGGTACATTGACACAATTTTTTAGCTTCAGCTGTGTGAAGCTGATGTGCTGAAGCTAGGAGGTAGGTAATGATCTGGTTTCATCATAGTCGAGCTTCCAAGTCATTTTCCTCTTCGTTCTCAGCACAGCGTTTATGGTATCCCTTATCTTCCTCTTTTCTGGATCACCAATCCTCACGCGGCGTTCACACCTAGCCATGATGTCATGTACCAGATTTTTGGGCAGCGGAAGTTTGCCCTTGGAACCATCAAAGTTCACACGATTGGCCCACGTCAAGTATTTGTCGTACCGTACATGGTGCTGGAACAGAGAATATGCATATTTCTGAATATGTCCATTTGAAGCTCTGTACAGATGGTCGTCCAGGGAAGTTGAGATGACAGCCAGGGCAATATTGTTCAGAGAGCCTCCGAATGTATTGAGAAGTGGCCTGTGAGCAGGTGTGCTGGTCATCATTGGTGTTCCTGGCAACAGCACACTTGAATCCAGGCCTCTGCGGTCGTCCAGCCCTCTGCGGTACTCCAGGCCTCCTCTGCGGTCGTCCAGGCCTCCTCTGCGGTCCTCCAGGCCTCCTCTGCGGTCCTCCAGGCCTCCTCTGCGGTCCTCCAGGCCTCCTCTGCGGTCCTCCAGGCCTCCTCTGCGGTCCTCCAGGTTTCCTCTGCGGTCCTCCAGGTTTCCTCTGCGGTCCTCCAGGTCTCTTCTGCGGTCCTCCAGGCCTCCTCTGCGGTCGTCCAAGTCGCTGACTTCGTCCAGTCCGCTGCTGTGGTCCAGGCCTCTGCGGTCCTCCAGGGCTCCTCTGCGGTCCTCCAGGTTTCCTCTGCGGTCCTCCAGGCCTCCTCTGCGGTCCTCCAGGCCTCCTCTGCGGTCCTCCAGGCCTCCTCTGCGGTCCTCCAGGTTTCCTCTGCGGTCCTCCAGGCCTCCTCTGCGGTCGTCCAAGTCGCTGACTTCGTCCAGTCCGCTGCTGTGGTCCAGGCCTCTGCGGTCCTCCAGGGCTCCTCTGCGGTCCTCCAGGGCTCCTCTGCGGTCCTCCAGGCCTCTGTGGTCGTCCAGGCCTCCTCTGCGGTCCTCCAGGTCTCTTCTGCGGTCCTCCAGGTCTCTTCTGCGGTCCTCCAGGCCTCCTCTGCGGTCGTCCAAGTCGCTGACTTCGTCCAGTCCGCTGCTGTGGTCCAGGCCTCTGCGGTCCTCCAGGGCTCCTCTGCGGTCCTCCAGGGCTCCTCTGCGGTCCTCCAGGCCTCTGTGGTCGTCCAGGCCTCCTCTGCGGTCGTCCAGGCCTCCTCTGCAGTCGTCCAGGCCTCCTCTGCGGTCCTCCAGGTCTCTTCTGCGGTCCTCCAGGTCTCTTCTGCGGTCCTCCAGGCCTCCTCTGCGGTCGTCCAAGTCGCTGACTTCGTCCAGTCCGCTGCTGTGGTCCAGGCCTCTGCGGTCCTCCAGGGCTCCTCTGCGGTCCTCCAAGTTTCCTCTGCGGTCCTCCAGGCCTCTGTGGTCGTCCAGGCCTCCTCTGCGGTCGTCCAGGCCTCCTCTGCGGTCCTCCAGGCCTCCTCTGCGGTCCTCCAGGTCTCTTCTGCGGTCCTCCAGGTCTCTTCTGCGGTCCTCCAGGCCTCCTCTGCGGTCGTCCAAGTCGCTGACTTCGTCCAGTCCGCTGCTTCGGTCCCCCAGGCCTCCTCTACGGTCGTCCAGGTCTCCTCTGCGGTCGTCCAGGTCTCCTCTGCGGTCGTCCAGGCCTCCTCTGCGGTCGTCCAGGCCTCCTCTGTGGTCGTCCATGCCGCTGACTTCGTCCAGTCCGCTGCGGTCCTCCAGGCCTCCTCTGCGGTCCTCCAGGCCTCCTCTGTGGTCCTCCAGGCCTCGGTCGTCCAGGCCGCTGACTTGAACCGCTTGGTGGTGTGTTGCAATTATGGTGCGGCAAACTCCAACTTGCCATTCTTCCCTCGTTTGTTCAATGACTTTCTTCATGGCTTCTACCATCTGTTCCTTTATGCCTTCTTTAAGGCCAGCCACATCGGTCTGCAGCTGATTGACCTGTCCACCAACTTCTGACTCCATATTGGTCACCTTACTGAGTAGCTCCTTTAGTAAAACAGGACAGGTACACTGGCAGTCCTGCACTTTGGTGTTCACATCTGTGAAATGCAACCTTCTTCGTGGTGAATGTGTCATGTCTTCTTGTCCAGGGGTGGCTACATGGTCCAAAAAAGAAGCTTCCTGATGCAGCGTGTTTGTCACGTCCTCTAGCACCGGTATTTCCAGATTCATTGGCTGAACACTGTGATCTGCAGGAGATGGAACAATTACATCATTTGCCACACCACATATCAGCTCCAACTTATTATTCTTTGCCTTGGCATTTTTTCGTGGTTTCACCACATTTTCTTTCTGAGCCGCCTTGGCAGTTTTCTTCTTCTTTTGTGGGACTACTGCAGCAAGTTTCGGTGCCACTGATGCGTGGGTTTTGGCACTCCCGTAAAATCTGGTAGTCTGCATTCTTTGTCTTTTGTCTAAAAATATAAAAACCACAATAAGAAAACATGTAAAGCACAGCATGCTAAAAATAGCAAACAACTGTACATTTTCAAATAAAGTGCACAACAGTAAAGTGCAAATACTGTACAGTATTATACTTTTTTCCCTGTGCCTCCCAACATGAACCTCTGCAGGAGGGACAGAATGCTCTGTTACGGACTTCAGTTTAAATATACAGTATGATTACCATCACCTGTGCGAACAACTATACTGTACAGTAGTTACTGTATTTGATAAGATAGGTGTTTCACCACAAGTGATAGCAATCATTCAGTACTACTGCACATAGTACACCGGGATAAGCGAGGTCTATGTACATTACGTTATACCGAGCTGGATCGCTTAGCAACCTGACAAAATGGCCGCCGACCGTGAACTCCCAGCACGTGGCAGCGCTTGGATATGGAGTGAGATACAGTATGGTACAGTCCAGGGGGCAATGCTGAAGGAGCGTCACAATCCCCTAGCTCAATTACTAGAGCCATCTTAACAGCAGTGTGGGCCCCTGGACACAGCAATGCACTGGGGCCCCTACCCACTCACCAGCGGAAGGGGTGGGGGGAGCTATCAGCGGCAGCTTTGATGCTCCGCGGGGGATAGGGGGGGTTCTATCTTTCGCTCAGTGTGTACAGTAGGACCTGGAGAAATAATTTCTGCTAATTATTCCTTTACTGCACAGATGGGGCAGGAAGGAGAACACTAAACTGTAGAAGGGGGCATTGTGCTGAATGAAGGGGCCCTGGTACATGACTTCCAGGGTGGTAGGTGGTGTTTAATACACAGGGGAGGAGTGGATAATGGAGTGGGCTTAGTATTCATCATTTTCCGGGGGTCAGGGCAGCGTGCTTTACTGCAGATACAGTATCTCCAGTTCCTGGAAATACTGTAGATTTCTTAGCTCTAATGGGGAAAAAAAAAACTAGAGTCCCACCTGTCAGGAGGTACTGGGGACACTTGTCAGGAGATACTGGGGACACCTGTCAGGACGTACTGGGGACTTGGGGATCAGACTTTAGAAGCCAGAGCAATCCACCGACAAAAATATAAAACTGCATATTACAGTAGGAGTGTGGAGCTGGAGCAGGGAACAGCTGCTTGAAGGCTGATATCTCTGGTTCTGGGCATAGTAGAGGCAAGCTGCCAGTGTCCACTGAAAGGGGGGAGTCACAGCTTTTGGAGTATACCCTCCGAAAAACTCTAAGGCAAAAAGAAACCTAGATATCTGGCTGTGAAAAACAATTAACAGGTTTGGATGGGGACCACTGCTTTGAAGCCTGCTATCTCTGGTTCCCCAGGGCCGATTTTCAAAAATCTGGTACCCCTGGAAAGAGGGGACCCTCAGCTATCAGACTAGGTCCCTTTTACTCCTGGGGCCCTTGGGCAAGAGCCCATTGAGCCCATATGAAAAGACGGCCCTGTCAATTACACCGGCGAGGTCTATGCACATTACGGTATACCGAGCTGGATCGCTTATCAACCTGACAACATGGCCGCCGACCGTGAACTCCCAGCACGTGGCAGCGCTCGGATATGTAGTGAGATACAGTATGGCATACATTTCACACTCCAGGGGGCAATGCTGAAGGAGCGTCACAATCCCCTAGCTCAATTACATTGGGATAAGCGAGGTCTATGCACATTACGGTATACCGAGCTGGATCGCTTAGCAACCTGACAACATGGCCGCCGACCGTGAACTCCCAGCACGTGGCAGCGCTCGGATATGTAGTGAGATACAGTATGACATACATTTCACAGTTCAGGGGGCAATGCTGAAGGAGCGTCACAATCCCCCTAGCTTAATTACACCGGGATAAGCGAGGTCTATGCACATTACGGTATACCGAGCTGGATCGCTTAGCAACCTGACAACATGGCCGCCGACCGTGAACTCCCAGCACGTGGCAGCGCTCGGATATGTAGTGAGATACAGTATGGCATACATTTCACACTCCAGGGGGCAATGCTGAAGGAGCGTCACAATCCCCTAGCTCAATTACACCGGGATAAGCGAGGTCTATGCACATTACGGTATACCGAGCTGGATCGCTTAGCAACCTGACAACATGGCCGCCGACCGTGAACTCCCAGCACGTGGCAGCGCTCGGATATGTAGTGAGATACAGTATGGCATACATTTCACACTCCAGGGGGCAATGCTGAAGGAGCGTCACAATCCCCTAGCTCAATTACATTGGGATAAGCGAGGTCTATGCACATTACGGTATACCGAGCTGGATCGCTTAGCAACCTGACAACATGGCCGCCGACCGTGAACTCCCAGCACGTGGCAGCGCTCGGATATGTAGTGAGATACAGTATGACATACATTTCACAGTTCAGGGGGCAATGCTGAAGGAGCGTCACAATCCCCCTAGCTTAATTACACCGGGATAAGCGAGGTCTATGCACATTACGGTATACCGAGCTGGATCGCTTAGCAACCTGACAACATGGCCGCCGACCGTGAACTCCCAGCACGTGGCAGCGCTCGGATATGTAGTGAGATACAGTATGGCATACATTTCACACTCCAGGGGGCAATGCTGAAGGAGCGTCACAATCCCCCTAGCTTAATTACACCGGGATAAGCGAGGTCTATGCACATTACGGTATACCGAGCTGGATCGCTTAGCAACCTGACAACATGGCCGCCGACCGTGAACTCCCAGCACGTGGCAGCGCTCGGATATGTAGTGAGATACAGTATGGCATACATTTCACACTCCAGGGGGCAATGCTGAAGGAGCGTCACAATCCCCTAGCTCAATTACACCGGGATAAGCGAGGTCTATGCACATTACGGTATACCGAGCTGGATCGCTTAGCAACCTGACAACATGGCCGCCGACCGTGAACTCCCAGCACGTGGCAGCGCTCGGATATGTAGTGAGATACAGTATGACATACATTTCACAGTTCAGGGGGCAATGCTGAAGGAGCGTCACAATCCCCCTAGCTTAATTACACCGGGATAAGCGAGGTCTATGCACATTACGGTATACCGAGCTGGATCGCTTAGCAACCTGACAACATGGCCGCCGACCGTGAACTCCCAGCACGTGGCAGCGCTCGGATATGTAGTGAGATACAGTATGGCATACATTTCACACTCCAGGGGGCAATGCTGAAGGAGCGTCACAATCCCCTAGCTCAATTACACCGGGATAAGCGAGGTCTATGCACATTACGGTATACCGAGCTGGATCGCTTAGCAACCTGACAAAATGGCCGCCGACCGTGAACTCCCAGCACGTGGCAGCGCTCAAATATGGAGTGAGAGATGGTATACATTTTAAAATACACCGGGATAAGTTGTACAGGCCAGGGAGCAATGCACAGGGACATTCATCATTTACGTATATAAATAATTGTAAACCGTAAATGAAAGAATTACCGGTCAAATACTGTATGACGAAACTGTGTCAATGAGCTGGAACAGTATGGCCTGTGAAGAAGTTTTCGAAGGCAGAAACAGAGAGCAAATTATCAGGAGATTTCTGAAAGGTCGGAGAAGATCCAGACAGCAAGTCTGCCTACGAGGAAACAGATTTGCAAAGTGGGTAGCGGGCGGTGACTGAGACGCTCTTTTATTCACATTCAAAAGTACAGTATGCTCTGTGATTGGTGTAAGGATGAATGCGCCTATATTGGCACCAATCACAGCGGTAAGAATTCCTTTTGTGTGAATGTGAATAAAAGAGCGTCTCAGTCACCGCCCCACTACCCACTTTGCAAAGCTGTTTCCTCGTAAGCAGACTTGCTGTGTGGATCTTCTCCGACCTTTCAGAAATCTCCTGATAATTTGCTCTCTGTTTCTGCCTTCGAAAACTTCTTCACAGGCCATACTGTTCCAGCTCATTGACACAGTTTCGTCATACAGTATTTGACCGGTAATTCTTTCATTTACGGTTTACAATTATTTATATACGTAAATGATGAATGTCCCTGTGCATTGCTCCATGGCCTGTACAACTTATCCCGGTGTATTTTAAAATGTATACCATCTCTCACTCCATATTTGAGCGCTGCCACGTGCTGGGAGTTCACGGTCGGCGGCCATTTTGTCAGGTTGCTAAGCGATCCAGCTCGGTATACCGTAATGTGCATAGACCTCGCTTATCCCGGTGTAATTGAGCTAGGGGATTGTGACGCTCCTTCAGCATTGCCCCCTGGAGTGTGAAATGTATGCCATACTGTATCTCACTACGTATCCGAGCGCTGCCACGTGCTGGGAGTTCACGGTCGGCGGCCATTTTGTCAGGTTGCTAAGCGATCCAGCTCGGTATACCGTAATGTGCATAGACCTCGCTTATCCCGGTGTAATTAAGCTAGGGGGATTGTGACGCTCCTTCAGCATTGCCCCCTGAACTGTGAAATGTATGTCATACTGTATCTCACTACATATCCGAGCGCTGCCACGTGCTGGGAGTTCACGGTCGGCGGCCATTTTGTCAGGTTGCTAAGCGATCCAGCTCGGTATACCGTAATGTGCATAGACCTCGCTTATCCCAATGTAATTGAGCTAGGGGATTGTGACGCTCCTTCAGCATTGCCCCCTGGACTGTGAAATGTATGTCATACTGTATCTCACTACATATCCGAGCGCTGCCACGTGCTGGGAGTTCACGGTCGGCGGCCATGTTGTCAGGTTGCTAAGCGATCCAGCTTGGTATACCGTAATGTGCATAGACCTCGCTTATCCCAGTGTAATTGAGCTAGGGGATTGTGACGCTCCTTCAGCATTGCCCCCTGGAGTGTGAAATGTATGCCATACTGTATCTCACTACATATCCGAGCGCTGCCACGTGCTGGGGGTTCACGGTCGGTGGCCATTTTTAGTGTGCATAGAACTCGCTTATCCACATAGGCCCCTGTGTTTTTAACTACTATATTGAGATGCACATTTCTAGGCCTACAGTATTTAATATACAGTAAGCAGCATTGTTGTTAGGCAATAATTGAAGAATTTACATACAGTACTGACATGTACTGTATGTAATGCTTGTACATCATGTCAGTCGACCCTTATGCTGTACACTACTGTAAGTCTCACAGGGCCCATGCACTTCCAAGGAGGGTTATTTACTGTACTGTATCTGTTTCATACAGGAAACTAATTGCAGTCCATAACACTGAAGTGGTATTTTCAGTACTGTACAGTATACAATACTTAAATTTGAACATCAGGTACTGGATAGTAAACATGTACAGTATTAACTTCTATCATAAAACTCTTATGCATTTTCAGATGTGTAAATTTTAGACTACAGTATTCACAAATGTTTTCTCTCCATACAGGAATTATAGTTGGACAACATGCCAGTAACTATCAACAAAACGATGAGCAAGATAATCGCCAACATGAAAAAAGAAAATAAAACCATCAAAGAGATCCATGCATGGCTCAAGGAAAGTGGCATTATAGTCACTTTAGAAACGGTGCGCTATCATGCATTCGAGAGAACAACGCCCAGATTTGTATTTCCTACAAAATGCACATGGTACGTACTGTACACTACTGTAATGTTTAAATGACTTGCTTTATACCATAAACAATTTTTTTGAAATAAAATAAAAACTTCATCAATTGTAACTGTGATTGTGCTGTTCATGAATTCATATTTTTCATACTGTATTGTACTGTAGGAGAGTGCAACAAATTGTGGAGGAACTAACTCGTGAGGATGATGAGCGTACTGCTCTGCAAATAAAACGAATTCTCCATTCCAAGTATGACCTGGACATATCGGCCACCAGCATCAGAAGGATGCGACGGAAAATGGGATGGACCTTTGGCGCAACAAGGTAAAATACTGAAAGCAGTATAAACCATACAGTAAATGCACTGTTAATAATCCCTTGATACGTGATATAATAATGCCATAAATCATTATACAGAGTGTGTACTTTATACTATATACAGTATGTGTGTGTGTATATACTGTATATATTCTATCCCAAAAGAGATACCTACTGTATAGGCACTCAGAGACAGCAATGAAGCATTGCCGACTTATTGTGATGATTACATACTGTATACTGTGTGTGTGTGTTTGTGTGTATGTACAGTATGTATATATATATTACTCTGTATGTAACTTAATGTACTGTATGTACAGTTTAATGTATACAGTAGGTATATAATACAGTATACTGCACATACAGTCTACTGTATATACAGTAATCTGTAAATCTGTAATTTCATAACTGTATCTGATTTCATTATTTTTGGCTCTTCACAGGATATCTCCAATGATAAGAGATGTGAATAAAGAAAAGAGAGTGGAACAGGCACGGCGATGGATTGAGAGTGGTGAAACATTTGATGATGTCATTTTCACAGATGAATCGTCTGTTGCCCTTGAGCGGTTCTCCAGAATGTCATTCAGGAAACGTAACCATATCTCTTTAAAACCACGCCCAAAGCATCCATTGAAAGTCCATGTATGGGGAGGCATATCACGATTAGGAGCTGGTCCCCTATTATTTTTCGAAGGTACAGTACTATACTTTATTCTGTGCCTGTGTTCTGTAAAAATACATGTTGTACTGTAGAGTACGTGTAACTGCACAATAAAAGGAGTTGCTTATTAATGAACAACATTTTTTGATTTCTGTAGGAATCATGGATAAGAAATTTTTCCAAGAAACAATAGTAGAGGAATGTATGGTGCCATTTGTGAATAAATATTACCCAACTCACCATAGGATATTCCAAGACAATGATCCTAAACACTCCGCCTCAGCCAAATTTATGGAAGAGAAAGGTATGAATTGGGAACGCACACCACCAGAGTGAGTATTCTTTCAACAGTGTACAAGTAAAATTTTGGATAGCACTCTAGTACTGTAAAAAAAATTTTTGTTTAATAAACAGTACAATATTGTATGTTTAATTTTCTCTATTTACTGTAATGTAATTAATTTTTTCTATACGCTTTTTTTTATTTTTATATAGATCACCAGACATGAACCCAATCGAATTAGTGTGGGCTCAATTGAAGAGGTACGTTAGGAGTGTTGCAAAGCCAACAACAAAACAGCAACTGGTGGATGGGATAAAGAAATTTTGGCTAGAAGTACTCACACCTGAACATTGTAATAATTATATAAATCACCTGTATAAAGTATTACCTGTTGTAGTCGAAAGAAATGGTCAAGCCACAAATATGTAGTTCTGTACTGTATTTTCTGTTTAAAATTTTAAATTGGTGCATTATAAAAAAAAATGATAAAATTGCCTTTGTCTGATTATTGCATAAACTAATGTAGAATATTATACAGTAGTAATGTTATTGATGTGTATGAACAGTTATTTTCAGTTTTATAAGTCCTGAATAAGAGTACTGTACATTTTGATCAGTGCAGTACATGGAATCGGATGTTGTAATACTTTATTTTTACATTAATATTGATGTTTTTCCAATAAATATTCAATTTTACAGTATGGTACGGTACAGTACATGAGGGTACCTGTACAGTATGATACGTCATTATGGGGGAGAAATACTGTATCCACTAAATGTACAGTAAAATGTTTTTTTCTTATTACAAACACACAAATGCATCTCAGATGGAAATATGCTATACACAGCAGACAGCTTATGGTGACAGAACTTCCCTACTGTATCCCCACCCATAGTCGTGGTATATTTTAGATTGCCTAATGAGACACTCCTGCAGCATTGCCAATGATTCATGTAAAACCTGTGTGCAAACAGTATCTGTATTGAATGCAAAGTACAGTAAGAGTACAGTATACAGTATTATCAGAGCCAAACCTGACCAACATGATGCCCTAGGCTAGATTTTGCCTGATGCCCTCTTGCACAGATGCTACGTAGTTCCGCCTCTAACCCTGCACCCCTTTCCCAGCACCATCACCCATTTTGGCGCTCCTACCCCCTATAATCTAAATAAGAACAATGTGCACATTTAGTGCCAGCCCAAAACAGTGTACAGTATGTTCTTGCTGGGAAGGGGCATGGTAACACAATAATACCCGAAGATGAAATGACACAACACAGTACTGCAACTTTATTCACATTATATCATGCAGTGGTGTCTCTTATTCTCATGACATCATATCATAGTACCACATTACTCCTAACAGTAATGCCCCTTATTCACATTACACCCCACCACATTCATCTTTATTTACATTAGACCACAGGTTCTCAAACTCAGTCCTCAGGACCCCACACAGTGCAGGTTTTGCAGGTCTCACAGAATCACAAGTGAAAAAATTAGCTCCACCTACTGTATGGACCTTCTAAAATGTGTCAGTTAGTAATGAATACATCTGTGCACTTGCTGGTTTACCTGCAAAACATGCACTGTGTGGGGTCCTGAGGACCAAGTTTGAGAACCACTGCATTAGACCATGCAGTAGTGCCCTTTCCTTATGTTACACCAGAAAATATTGTAGTACACCTTATACACATACAGTACAGTAATGCCACACATTAGTAATGCATTTCATATTTAAATTTTCTGATTTAATTTCATAGAGCCGCAGTCACTCACAGAATATAGGCATGTACTGTAGCATCTCATTTTATTCTGCAGAAGCTGATTATTCCCGTTTGGCTAGTTTGCCGCCTCTGTACAGTATATTACAATAGAAAAAAGTTATAGTGTCAGTGAAAAAAGCACCTCATGACAGATACTGTACACAAGCTCATGTCTAAATACTGTATACTGTAAGCAGTGACATTAAGGGGTACAGTACTGTATATGCAATTGCAGTCGAATTCCGGCAGGAATACGGAAAAAATGGACACGGGATCCCCCATCTTTTTAGAACCAGCACCGGGCTCTGCGCCTGGTCCTGGTGCAAAAAATAAGGGGGACAAAAAAGCGTAGGGGTTCCCCATATTTTTTGAATCAGCACTGGGCTCCACTAGCTGGACAGATAATGCACAGCCGGGGGAGACTTTTATACCGGTCCCTGCGGCCATGGAATTAAATACCCAACTAGTCACACCTGGCCGGAGTACCCTGGAGGAGTGGGGGCCCCTTAAATCAAGGGGACCCCCCTCCAGCCACTCGATTATCTCTATCACCCCTGTGTATTGTAGCTAGGGGATTGTGACGCTCCTTCAGCATTGCCCCGTAGCCTGCAAAATCTGTGCTGTTATTTGCTCCATAGCTGAGTGCCTCCTAGGAGCTAGGAGTCACAGGCGGTAGCCATTTCAATTGAGTCTGCCCTGCTATAGAATTGTACAGGTATGTGTACATTACCGTACGGTGCATAGAACCTTTACAGTAGAAACTCTCCTGCAGCTTTGGCCTGCTTTACTGTATGTACTGTAAAACTTGTGTTTTGTCAGTTTGCTATGCGACCGAGCCCGGTGTAACGTACTGTAATGTGCATAGACCTCGCTTATCTCTGTGTATTTTGGCTAGGGGATTGTGACGCTCCTTCAGCATCGCCCCGTAGCCTGCACAGCTTATGCCATTTCTCATTCCATACCCAACTGCTGCCTGCCACGAGGTGGGGGTTCAGGAGGTGGGGGTTCATGGGTAGTGGTCGTTTTGACAGTGTGCTATGCGATTGAGTCCGGTGTACCGTAATACTGTATGCAATCCTACAGTAGCTTATCCCTATCTCCCCTGTGTATTTTTGGCTAGGGGATTGTGACGCTCCTTCAGCATCGCCCCGTAGCCTGCACAGCTTATGCCATTTCTCATTCCATACCCAACTGCTGCCTGCCACGAGGTGGGGGTTCAGGAGGTGGGGGTTCATGGGTAGTGGTCGTTTTGACAGTGTGCTATGCGATTGAGTCCGGTGTACCGTAATACTGTATGCAATCCTACAGTAGCTTATCCCTATCTCCCCTGTGTATTTTTGGCTAGGGGATTGTGACGCTCCTTCAGCATTGCCCCATAACCTGCACAAGGGTTCAGGGGCGGCGGCCATTTTGCCAGTGTGCTACAGTATGTGATCGAGTCTGGTGTACCATAATATGCATACTGTGTATTTTAGCTAGGGGATTGTGACGCTCCTTCAGCATTGCCCCATAGTCTGTACAATCTGGAATATTACTTGCTCCGTAGCCTAGGGCCTCTGTGGGGCAAGGAGTCATAGGTGGTAGCCATTTCTATTCAGTCTGCCCAGCTACAGAATTGTATGTGTACTGTACGGAGCATAGAACCTTAACCTGCATAGAACCTGCACATTATGGTACACCGGACTCGATCGCATAGAACCGCTCATGCAGCTACTGTATGCCCTGGTTTACAGTATGTGAATAAAAAAAATAATAAAGTGTCTGAAAAAAACTAACATGCATTCGTACTTAAGGAATCGAACCCTGGACTCTGAGTATAGGAAGCGAAACACTTCACCACTTCGCCGCAGACAAATGTATAAATCCGTTGGTTTTGATTATGCTGTAATGGCTACGGGATTAGGACGATAACATACTGTACAAAATTCCTAATCTTGAGAGGCAATAGTGAACTTGTAACACACATCCATTTGCGACAGTGTACACTACTGGTTTTACAGTACTGTATGTTTTGTCTGCGGGACTTGGACGCTCACATACAGTATTCATAAAGTATTATAGATGGATCATATACTGTATGCTGTACTATTTGCGTCGGTGTCGTATATACAGTACTGTATTAAATAATGCAGCGTAATGAGTACAGTATTTACTGTATGCAGCGTAATGAGACGCCTTAGTAAAGTAGTCCTTATTATGTATTTCAGTATTGTATTTTACGGGAGACCACACGCATGCGCAGTGGTGATTGTAAAAAGCGACATCTGGTGGCTGATCGCAGGTATTACACGTAAAGGTAACGCCAAACGTCAAATGTCTGTCTCCGTGCGATTAGATAGCCTCTCTGTGACTAGGTGCGCCTCGCTACGCCCCAGTACGCTGCGTATGGTCGAACGGGACAAACGCCGCAGCCACTCAAGATAAAGGTGGCTACATCTGTACATTGAAAACCTTATACCATAGTGTGTTTTATGTTCTCAACATATGTATTCTGTTTATCTAACCAATGAATCTAATATTATTTTTCTATAAGACTTTGTGTGATGAGGATCGAACAACAAATTTGTAGGTTATTTTTGGAGATTTTGCATTTTCTTCTTTTACTGGCAGCAGTGTCTCATCACATAGCCTGCACTGTGATCGCTACAGCCAACAGCTGTCCATCCTTATTCAATATACAGTAGAGTAACAGGTGAACATGCAGCATATATAAGCGGGTTGGGCATGAAATCCCGGGAGTTGGGATCCCGTCAGTAAAAGGACTGACAGTGGAATCCCCGACTGACAGAATCTTTGACCCTACCCATATCTCTAAACCTAACCCGCCCCTCCTGCAGCCTATCCCTTAACCGCCCTGCAGCGTAACCCTAACCTCCCCCACCCCTGCAGCCAAACCCTAACCCTCAATCTGGTGCCTAACCTTAAACCCACTACTTACCTATTTACTGTCCGGTGGGATTCCGCTGTCAGTCTTCTGACTGTCGGGATCCCACCTGCTGGGATTTTGACCATGTCTCTATCAGGGCCATCTTATCAGCATAGTAGGCCCTGGGCAAATCAATACACTAAGACCCCTACACACATATTCACTGGAACCAATTACAAAAAATCATTAGGTGTCCCTCCCACGGTCCTGCACCATCTCTCCATATGCGTCCATACAGTGAATGACTGTCAGCACTCTGATTGGTGGATTGCTCCAGCCATCCAGCAGTCAGATTGCTGGCATCCATTCACTGTCTGGCTGCAGGCTGGGAGGCACATATAGAATGCTGCCTTGCTGCTCTGATTGTGTGACCGCCACCCGCCCCTGCTCTAAGGTCCCTAGTATTATGTGGTCCTGTGCAGCTGCCCAATGTGCCTATAAGTTAAGATGGCCCTGCTCCTCATATAGGCAGATGCTATTTAAAAACAATAGAACAACAATCCATACCTAAGTACTGTAGTACAAAAATATTGCTAAGCCGATGGCTAAAGAACTAGTGCATGCATTAACAAGCACAATGCATTCTGAAAATGTTGAATACATAATTGTTGTTAAACACCACTTTTTTATAGTATGAACTTCATTTTGCTATATTCTTTCTGTAAAAGAAATAAAGATCAAAAGTTAGTAAGGAAGAAAGGAAATTGAGTGCGACACAAGGCACTTATAGTTTTATAGCTTTGATGGTAAAAGATATTATTATATTGGGTTTCATATTTTTGGTAAAATTGCTCAGTATGTTGTAACCAAGCTCTTGTGTCCTAATGGGACCCGCAGAGAAATGCTGAAGAATTAATCATGTGAATCTAACTGAAATCACTTAATGCTGTTTTAAACTTACTTTGAAACACATTTTGACTGGAAACATGAGAACAACAAGTGATCACTAAACTGCTACCTCTGTGATTGCTTGTAGTTTAAACAAAATTGCCTTAATGTGAATTTCCAGGCGATCTGCTGTGATTTAGCTGTATGCAATTTGTTTTTAAAGCCTTGATCCCAAATTAGTTTGTAGAGACAATAAACATTTTTTTAACACACACACACACACACATTAGTGATGTGCACCGGAAATTTTTCGGGTTTTGTGTTTTGGTTTTGGATTCGGTTCCGCGGCCGTGTTTTGGATTCGGACGCGTTTTGGCAAAACCTCCCTGAAATTTTTTTGTCGGATTCGGGTGTGTTTTGGATTCGGATGTTTTTTTACAAAAAACCCTCAAAAACAGCTTAAATAATAGAATTTGGAGGTCATTTTGATCCCATAGTATTATTAACCTCAATAACCATAATTTTCACTAATTTCCAGTCTATTCTGAACACCTCACACCTCACAATATTATTTTTAGTCCTAAAATTTGCACCGAGGTCGCTGGATGACTAAGCTAAGCGACCCAAGTGGCCGACACAAACACCTGGCCCATCTAGGAGTGGCACTGCAGTGTCAGACAGGATGGCACTTCCAAAAAATAGTCCCCAAACAGCACATGATGCAAAGAAAAAAAGAGGCACAATGAGGTAGCTGTGTGACTAAGCTAAGCGACCCAAGTGGCCGACACAAAGACCTGGTCCATCTAGGAGTGGCACTGCAGTGTCAGACAGGATGGCACTTCCAAAAAATAGTCCCTAAACAGCACATGATGCAAAGAAAAAAAGAGGTGCACCAAGGTCGCTGGATGGCTAAGCTAAGCAACACAAGTGGCCGACACAAACACCTGGCCCATCTAGGAGTGGCACTGCAGTGTCAGGCAGGATGGCACTTCAAAAAAATAGTCCCCAAACAGCACATGATGCAAAGAAAAATGAAAGAAAAAAGAGGTGCAAGATGGAATTGTCCTTGGGCCCTCCCACCCACCCTCATGTTGTATAAACAGGACATGCACACTTTAACGAACCCATCATTTCAGAGACAGGGTCTGCCACACGACTGTGACTGAAATGACTGGTTGGTTTGGGCCCCCACCAAAAAAGAAGCAATCAATCTCTCCTTGCACAAACTAGCTCTACAGAGGCAAGATGTCCACCTCCTCCTCATCGTCTGATTCCTCACCCCTTTCACTGTGTACATCCCTCTCCTCACAGATTATTAATTCGTCCCCACTGGAATCCACCATCTCAGGTCCCTGTGTACTTTCTGGAGGCAATTGCTGGTGAATGTCTCCACGGAGTAACTGATTATAATTCATTTTGATGAACATCATCTTCTCCACATTTTCTGGAAGTAACCTCGTACGCCGATTGCTGACAAGGTGAGCGGCTGCACTAAACACTCTTTCGGAGTACACACTGGAGGGGGGGGCAATTTAGGTAAAATAAAGCCAGCTTGTGCAAGGGCCTCCAAATTGCCTCTTTTTCCTGCCAGTATACTTACGGACTGTCTGACGTGCCTACTTGGATGCGGTCACTCATATAATCCTCCACCATTCTTTCAATGGTGACAGAATCATATGCAGTGACAGTAGACAACATGTCAGTAATCGTTGGCAGGTCCTTCAATCCGTACCAGATGTCAGCACTCGCTCCAGACTGCCCTGCATCACCGCCAGTGGGTGGGCTCGGAATTCTTAGCCTTTTCCTCGCAGCCCCAGTTGCGGGAGAATGTGAAGGAGGAGCTGTTGACGGGTCACGTTCCGCTTGACTTGACAATTTTCTCACCAGCAGGTCTTTGAACCTCTGCAGACTTGTGTCTGCCGGAAAGAGAAATACAACGTAGGTTTTAAATCTAGGATCGAGCATGGTGGCCAAAATGTAGTGCTCTGATTTCAACAGATTGACCACCCGTGAATCCTGGTTAAGCGAATTAAGGGCTCCATCCACAAGTCCCACATGCCTAGCGGAATCGCTCCATTTTAGCTCCTCCTTCAATCTCTCCAGCTTCTTCTGCAAAAACCTGATGAGGGGAATGACCTGACTCAGGCTGGCAGTGTCTGAACTGACTTCACGTGTGGCAAGTTCAAAGGGTTGCAGAACCTTGCACAACGTTGAAATCATTCTCCACTGCGCTTGAGTCAGGTGCATTCCCCCTCCTTTGCCTATATCGTAGGCAGATGTATAGGCTTGAATGGTCTTTTGCTGCTCCTCCATCCTCTGAAACATATAGAGGGTTGAATTCCACCTCGTTACCACCTCTTGCTTCAGATGATGGCAGGGCAGGTTCAGGAGTGTTTGCTGGTGCTCCAGTCTTCGGCACGCGGTGGCTGAATGCCGAAGTGGCCCGCAATTCTTCGGGCCACCGACAGCATCTCTTGCACGCCCCTGTCATTTTTTAAATAATTCTGCACCACCAAATTCAATGTATGTGCAAAACATGGGACGTGCTGGAATTTGCCCAGATGTAATGCACGCACAATATTGCTGGAGTTGTCCGATGTCATATATCCCCAGGAGAGTCCAATTGGGGTAAGCAATTCTGCGATGATGTTCCTCAGTTTCCGTAAGAGGTTGTCAGCTGTGTGCCTCTTATGGAAAGGGGTGATACAAAGCATAGCCTGCCTAGGAACGAGTTGGCGTTTGCGAGATGCTGCTACTGGTGCCGCCGCTGCTGTTCTTGCTGCGGGAGGCAATACATCTACCCAGTGGGCTGTCACAGTCATATAGTCCTGAGTCTGCCCTTCTCCACTTGTACACATGTCCGTGGTTAAGTGGACATTGGCTACAACTGCATTTTTTAGGACACTGGTGACTCTTTTTCTGATGTCTGTGTACATTTTCGGTATCGCCTGCCTAGAGAAATGGAACCTAGATGGTATTTGGTACCAGGGACACAGTACCTCAATCAAGTCTCTAGTTGCCTGTGAATTAACGGTGGATACCGGAAACACGTTTCTCACCACCCAGGATGCCAAGGCCTGAGTTATCCGCTTTGCAGCAGGATGACTGCTGTGATATTTCATCTTCCTCGCAAAGGACTGTTGGACAGTCAATTGCTTACTGAAAGTAGTACAAGTGGTCTTCCGACTTCCCCTCTGGGATGACGATCGACTCCCAGCAGCAACAACAGCAGCGCCAGCAGCAGTAGGCGTTACACTCAAGGATGCATCGGAGGAATCCCAGGCAGGAGAGGACTCGTCAGACTTGACAGTGACATGGCCTGCAGGACTATTGGCTTTCCTGTGTAAGGAGGAAATTGACACTGAGGGAGTTGGTGGTGTGGTTTGCAGGAGCTTGGTTACAAGAGGAAGGGATTTAGTGGTCAGTGGACTGCTTCCGCTGTCATCCAAAGTTTTTGAACTTGTCACTGACTTCTGATGAATGCGGTCCAGGTGACGTATAAGGAAGGATGTTCCTAGGTGGTTAACGTCCTTACCCCTACTTATTACAGCTTGACAAAGGCAACACACGGCTTGACACCTGTTGTCCATATTTCTGTTGAAATAATTCCACACCGAAGAGGTGAATTTTTTTTGTATTTTGACCAGGCATGTTAATGGCCATATTCGTCTCACGGACAACAGGTGTCTCCCCGGGTGCCTAACTTAAACAAACCACCTCACCATCAGAATCCTCCTTGTCAATTTCCTCCCCAGCGCCAGCAACACCCATATCCTCATCCTGGTGTACTTCAACAGTGACATCTTCAATTTGACTATCAGGAACAGGACTGCGGGTGCTCCTTCCAGCACTTGCAGGGGGGGTGCAAATGGTGAAAGGCGCAACCTCTTCCCGTCCAGTGTTGGGAAGGTCAGGCATCGCAACCGACACAATTGGACTCTCCTTGGGGATTTGTGATTTAGAAGAACGCACAGTTCTTTGCTGTGCTTTTGCCATCTTAACTCTTTTAAGTTTTCTGGCAGGAGGATGAGTGCTTCCATCCTCAGGTGAAGCTGAACCACTAGCCTTGAACATAGGCCAGGGCCTCAGCCGTTCCTTGCCACTCCGTGTCCTTAATGGCACATTGGCAAGTTTACGCTTCTCCTCAGACGATTTTGATTTAGATTTTTGGGTCATTTTACTGAGCTTTATTTTTTTGGATTTTACATGCTCTCTACTATGACATTGGGCATCGGCCTTGGCAGACGACGTTGATGGCATTTCATCCTCTCGGCCATGACTAGTGGCAGCAGCTACAGCATGAGGTGGAAGTGGATCTTGATCTTTCCCTATTTTACCCTCCACATTTTTGTTCTCCATTTTTTAATGTGTGGAATTATATGCCAGTAATATATCAATAGCAATGGCCTGCTACTATATATTACTGCGCACCACTGAAATGCACCACAGGTATGGATGGATAGTATACTTGACGACACAGAGGTAGGTAGAGCAGTGGCCTACTGTACTGTACTGCTATATAGTATATACTGGTGGTCAGCAAACTGTGCAAAACTGAAATGCACCACAGGTATGGATGGATAGTATACTTGACGACACAGAGGTAGGTAGAGCAGTGGCCTACTGTACTGTACTGCTATATAGTATATACTGGTGGTCAGCAAACTGTGCAAAACTGAAATGCACCACAGGTATGGATGGATAGTATACTTGACGTCACACAGGGCCGGTGCAAGGTTTCTCGGCACCCTAGGCAAATCTTAAACCTACCCCCCCCGAATTCAGGTTATGTCACACAGTGCCCCTTATTCACAGTAGAGACCACTTACGCTAAACCACACAATAGAGCCCATTCACATTCTGGTAGAGCCCATTCATGTCTTTACACACAGTAGTACTGCCCCTTATAACATTATATGTCGTACAGTAATGTCCTTATAACATTTTGCCACACAATAGTAATGCCCTTACACATTATGCCACATCAAAATTGGCTGCCGGCCTGTGAGCTCCGATTGGCCCGCGGATGACTCCAGATTCAAAATGAAGGAGTCAATGTCTCTCACATGGCTGAGAGGCCGTCTGTCAGCTGTAATCATCTCTACAAAAGTCCGCAATGGACAAACAGCAGTAGATCAGCACACCACCTCTTAGAGAAGTAGAAAAAAAGAGCATTCTTTAATTTGCAACAGTGCAATAACCGAAATGGGCTGTAGGGATAGCCATCTGCCAATATGCTGACTGCATCCATGATATTCGGATGAGTATGAATGCTGCTATGTTTTGTTGAAGGCATGAAGCTATTTACAAATTAAAGAATGCTATTTATTTCTGCTTTTCTAATGGGCCCTACACACTGCGTGATCCACCACCGAGCTGCCCGACTGTGAATACCGCTGACGGGCGACCCGGCGGCGGGGGGAGTGAAGTTTCTTCACTCCCCCCGTCACCCGGCTCCATAGCAGTGCAGGCAAATATGGACGAGATCGTCCATATTGGCCTGCATGCACAGCTGACGGGGCACCAGCGATGAACGAGCGCGGAGCCGCGCATCATTCATCGCTGGTGACTCCACACTGAAAGATATGAACGGTATCTCGTTCATTAATGAACGAGGTCGTTCATATCTTTCATTCATCTTTCATTACTATCGCGCAGTGTGTAGGGCCCATAAGAGGTGGTGTGCTGGTCTACTGCTGTTTGTCCATTGCGGACTTCTATAGAGATGATTACTGGATGTATTTGAGCACCAAAGAATTCATTCACCCTAAGTGGGTGCGAACTTGTACTATATATAAATACACCATCATTTCACATATTTTCAAGTATCCAGAGTGCTGCCTAATTACAAAATGGATATATACAGTGGTCGAAGTGGAAATTTTGAAGTGGGGGCATGCAAAAGTCAAGAACGGCGCGCTCTAGAAAAGGGGCGTGGTCACCAAAAAAGAGGCGTGGTCACCCAAAAGGGGGCATGTCCAGTGTAGTAGAACCACTTATACTATCTAGTACTGGTGCCCCTTTCACCCTATAGCACACAGTACGAGCCGAAATTCACATTGTAGCACACTGAATGAGCTGAAATTCACCTTTTAGCACACGGTACGAGCCGAAATTCACATTGTAGCACACAGTACGAGCCAAAATTCACATTATAGCACACTGATGGAGCCAAAGTTCACATTGTAGCACACTGAATGAGCCGAAATTCACATTGTAGCACACTGAATGAGCTGAAATTCACATTGTAGCACACAGTACGAGCCGAAATTCACATTGTAGCACACTGAATGAGCCGAAATTCACATTGTAGCACACAGTACGAGCCAAAATTCACATTGTAGCACACTGAATGAGCTGAAATTCACATTGTAGCACACTGAATGAGCCGAAATTCACATTGTAGCACAGTGAATGAGCTGAAATTGTGACAGCAGGGACAGCCAGAGTGACGACAGGGGGAGAGAGAGTGACGACAGGGGGGAGAGAGAGTGACGACAGGGGGAGAGAGAGTGACGACGGGGAGAGAGCGTGGCGACTGGGAGAGAGAGCGTGGCGACTGGGAGAGAGAGCGTGGCGACGGGGAGAGAGAGCGTGACGACGGGGAGAGAGAGCGTGACGACGGGGAGCGAGAGCGTGACGACGGGGAGAGAGAGCGTGACGACGGGGAGAGAGAGTGTGACGACAGGGACAGAGAGTGATGACAGGGACAGACAGTGACGACAGGGAGAGAGAGTGACGACAGGGAGAGAGAGTGACGACTAGGACAGACAGTGACGACAGGGAGAGAGAGTGACGACAGGGAGAGAGAGTGACGACGGGGAGAGTGACGACAGGGAGAGTGACGACTGAGAGAGAGTGACGACAGGGAGAGAGAGTGACGACAGTGACGACAGGGAGAGAGTGACGACAGGGAAAGTGACGACAGGGAGAGAGAGGAGACGACAGTGACGACAGGGAGAGAGAGTGACGACAGGGAGAGAGAGTGACTAGAGAGAGAGAGTATTTTAGGTCAAGAGGTCAAGTTGCTTCCGGGAAAATTGTGTCCCAAAAGAGACTCCCCCCACAGTGCAGAGCTGCTTTTAAGGGTTAAAGTAGCTAGTATGTAAGGCTGTAAATCTCTTGGTGCAGCGCCTCATACCTTCCAATGTGATTAATGTTCTCTTCAGCAGTCTCCTATCCACACGTGTGCAGGCTCCCTCCCTCGTATTGTGCTATCATTCCGGAGGCCCGTCAGCTGTCCTGTGGTGATGAGATGCACTCCCTCACTGCAGCCTGTCTTGCTGAGCTATTGCTCGTGTAGCTGCAGAGGTGAATGGGGAGCCGCAGCTGTTTCTGTTTACTGCTGGCCCGGGCGGTTGTTTCCGGGAGCGGTCAGCAAGGGGGAGGGGAGGGGGCGCAGCAAACCCTTCACATAGGCGGCCCAGGCTGGGGGTGAAGATGACTGTTAATGGTGGTTGCGGCTGGCCAGACCTGCGCCGCGACCACCGCTAGGCTAGCATAAATAAATGTTTTAAGTACATCTTATTCAGCAGGAGTGTACCGCCCTCTAGTGGCTGCCGCCCATAGGCAGCTGCCTAAAGCTGCCTAATGGTAGCGCCGGCCCTGACGACACAGAGGTAGGTAGAGCAGTGGCCTACTGTACCGTACTGCTATATATTATATACTGTTGGACAGCAAACTGTGCAAAACTGAAATGCACCACAGGTATGGATGGATACTAGTATACTTGACGACACAGAGGTAGGTAGAGCAGTGGCCTACTGTACCATACTGCTATATAGTATATACTGGTGGTCAGCAAACTGTGCAAAACTGAAATGCACCACAGGTATGGATGGATAGTATACTTGACGACACAGAGGTAGGTAGAGCAGTGGCCTACTGTACAGTACTGCTATATATTATATACTGGTGGTCAGCAAACTGTGCAAAACTTAAATGCACCACAGGTATGGATGGATAATATACTTGACGACACAGAGGTAGGTAGAGCAGTGGCCTACTGTACCGTACTGCTATATAGTATATACTGGTGGTCAGCAAACTGTGCAAAACTGAAATGCACCACAGGTATGGATGGATAGTATACTTGACGACACAGAGGTAGGTAGAGCAGTGGCCTACTGTACCGTACTGCTATATATTTTATACTGGTGGACAGCAAACTGTGCAAAACTGAAATGCACCACAGGTATGGATGGATAGTATACTTGACTACACAGAGGTAGGTAGAGCAGTGGCCTACTGTACCGTACTGCTATATAGTATATACTGGTGGTCAGCAAACTGTGCAAAACTGAAATGCACCACAGGTATTGATGGATAGTATACTTGACGACACAGAGGTAGGTAGAGCAGTGGCCTACTGTACCGTACTGCTATATAGTATATACTGGTGGTCAGCAAACTGTGCAAAACTGAAATGCACCACAGGTATTGATGGATAGTATACTTGACGACACAGAGGTAGGTAGAGCAGTGGCCTACTGTACCGTACTGCTATATAGTATATACTGGTGGACAGCAAACTGTGCAAAACTGAAATGCACCACAGGTATGGATGGATAGTATACTTGACGACACAGAGGTAGGTAGAGCAGTGGCCTATTGTACCGTACTGCTATATAGTATATACTGGTGGTCAGCAAACTGTGCAAAACTGAAATGCACCACAGGTATTGATGGACAGTATACTTGACGACACAGAGGTAGGTAGAGCAGTAGCCTACTGTACCGTACTGCTATATAGTATATACTGGTGGTCAGCAAACTGTGCAAAACTGAAATGCACCACAGGTATTGATGGATAGTATACTTGACGACACAGAGGTAGGTAGAGCAGTGGCCTACTGTACCGTACTGCTATATAGTATATACTGGTGGTCAGCAAACTGTGCAAAACTGAAATGCACCACAGGTATGAATGGATAGTATACTTGACGACACAGAGGTAGGTAGAGCAGTGGCCTACTGTACCGTACTGCTATATATTATATACTGGTGGACAGCAAACTGTGCAAAACTGAAATGCACTACAGGTATGGATGGATACTAGTATACTTGACGACACAGAGGTAGGTAGAGCAGTAGCCTACTGTACCGTACTGCTATATAGTATATAATGGTGGTCAGCAAACTGTGCAAAACTGAAATGCACCACAAGTATGGATGGATAGTATACTTGACGACACAGAGGTAGGTAGAGCAGTGGCCGACTGTACCGTACTGCTATATATATAGTATATACTGGTGGTCAGCAAAATTCTGCACTGTCCTCCTACTATATACTACAATGCAGCACATATATGGAGCGTTATTCAGGCAGAGAACGTATAATACTGGTGGTCACTGGTCAGCAAAACTCTACACTGTCCTCCTACTATATAATACTGCTGCTCCCCAGTCCCCACAATAAAGCAATTAGCACACTGAGCACAGATATTTGCCGCACACTGAGCACAGTCAGATATGGAGCATTTTTCAGGCAGAGAACGTAGATATTTGCACTTGCAGCACACTGAGCACAGATATTTGCAGCACACTGATACAGATATTTGCAGCACAATTTGCAGCCCACTGAACATAGAAACTGAGAGGACGCCAGCCACGTCCTCTCACGATCATCTCCAATGCACGAGTGAAAAATGGCGGCGGCGCGCGGCTCCTTATATAGAATACGAATCTCGCGAGAATCCGACCGCGGGATGATGACGTTCGGGCGCGCTCGGGTTAACCGAGCAAGGCGGGAGGATCCAAGTCTGCCTCGGACCCGTGTAAAATGGGTGAAGTTCGGGGGGGTTTGGATCACGAGGATCCGAACCCGCTCATCACTAATCTATCTATCTATCTATCTATCTATCTATCTATCTATCTATCTATACATATATATAAAAAAAGAAGAGAATATTGCGCCACTTGTGTACAACAATAGTGAATAATTTAATAATCGAATGTATGAATATGCCTAAAATTAAATGACACTCCCTAGAGGCTCATGCAGGGCGTCAGCTGTCCCCCAAAAACAGGGATGGTGGTTCCCTGTAGCAAATTTAATAACACACAGGGGGGGGGGGATATAGCGACCAGTGGTGTCTAAGAGAGATGCAGTAAAAATAGTTGGATAAAAATATATAATATAGTATTTGTGCTAAAAGAATAATCAGGGTAGATCTAAATTTATTAAGTGCAATTTTAAAACATAAAAATTGAATTAAGATAAAATTTGAGCAGAAAAAAACTTTTTAAAAATTGGGATAAAAACAATATACACAATACAATATAATACCAGTTAAAAAATAAAAAGATTTTTGCTTAACTTGGTATGAGGTCACTGCCAGGTTTCCAACGCGTTTCGTCATTCAGACTTCATCAAGGGGTAAAGGTAGAATGGGACAGGCATCTATTTATACCAGTACTAATCTTATAGTAATTGTGACATCACTTCCTGTTAGTTTGACCATGGTGATGTAAAACAGACTAAGAGCATTTAGTTACAATTAATCAATAGTCTTATTCCGTAGTATATATGTATATGATGTAAAAACAGTGTTTATAAAGCAGGTTTGTTGTATGAGAGCTTTGAAAAACTCTCATAAAGATGCGCCGACGGATCTTCCGCCCCACTTCCGGTTTTCTGTCGTAGTGTCACTTCCGCCCCACTTCCGGGACGCGACCGCGCATGCGCCCGCGGCTACCACTAATTCTTAGAGACCAGCAGCACTTATGCAGACTTCTCCCAGGGAATTAATTGCGGCGGCCTTCTTTGTATAGATTTTTACATAGACTTCTTCATACGGCGGCCATGCTTATGAAGTTCATGTCCAGGGACATTATTGTTGAGACTCCGGTTTGTTAAACATAAAAATAGATCAGAAAGGGGGTTAATCAGTAAATGAATTATATCAGGCTGGTGACAATAAGTTTTTGATCAATTAGACCACTATGGAATAGATATTAAATAAATAAATGGTTGCATGGATATAAATGTGAATATATTACCATTAAGGTGCAAGGTGCAAAATAAATTTATTTTAAAGTGCATAGTGCAAGATTCTTGCGCATATGAATAATATAAGGTGCAGATATATGAATCATTAATGGTACAGCAGTGATCATTATGACATGCTCATGTAGGCTTTTATAATCAGTTTGGTTACAGTACCTGATCTTCCCAGGTGGTCTCCCTGTTCTGGTACTGATCAGGCCTGACACTGCTTCGCTTCCAAGATCGGGTGAGATTGGGCCTTTCCAGTGTGGTTTGACTGTAATAATTAATACTTACCATACATGTGTCATAATTCTACCATCACTATTAACATAAAGTGATGTGGAGTTTAGAAAAAAAAGGGGGGTGAGGTGGGGGGGGGGGGGGGGGTTGGAGGGGCGGGATGCTATACGGGGTGTGATATTAGAACTAAAGTGACACTAATATAGGGGTGGGGGAGGGGCGGGGGGTAGGGAGGGGTGTGTGCTAGAAATGTTAAGGATCCAAACCGTGATGACACCACGGCCGTGTAAATTCACAGGAACGGAGCAATTTCATAATAATCATTAAATCCCCTCGGATGGAGTGTTTGCAGTTGAAAAATCCAATACATTTCTCTACGTGAGAGTTTATTGGCAAGATCGCCACCTCTCTCTCCCAGCTTAACAAGTTCAATTGCTTTGAAAGTCAATGCCTCCGGGTTGGAATTATGTGCAATGTTAAAGTGTTTGGATACTGCATGATTCTCCATTTTATTCTTTATATTACGGACATGTTCTTGTATCCTTATTTTCAGTGGTCTCTTTGTTTTTCCCACATATTGTTTTCCCCACTCACATTCTAATAAATAAATCACGGATTGTTAATTACAGTTTATGAAGTCTTTAATCTTGTACTCCTTCTTCTTTTCTGTGTCCGTGAATGTTTTCCTTACTGGGTGTAGGTACCTACAGATGTTGCATCGGCCACATTTGAAGGATCCAGTGCACTTTGGCATCCGTGCCTCCTCTTTTAATTCCTTACGTAGCATGCTTGGAGCCAGCATATCTTTCAGATTTTTTTATTTCCTGAAGACGATGTCGGGGCGAGGGGGCAGGATTTCTTTAAGGATAGGATCCATTAATAGGATTCCCCAGTGGTTACTGAGTGAGTCTCTGATGGATTTCTCATGACGGTTATAGGTAGTAATAAACGGGACGGAGTCTTTCTTGGTTTCTTTAGTTTTATACTCTAGCAGTGTTGATCTATCTAGAGCCTTTGCTCTGATGGCTGCTTCTTTCACAATATTTGCCGGGTATTCTTTGTCCTTGAATCTCTTTTTGTATGTCTCCATTTGGGTATCACATTCTTCCTGATTGCTGCAATTTCTCTTTATTCTGTCAAATTGGGAGAAGGGGATATTATTTTTTCATTTCTTCAGGTGGTTACTTATATATATAGCACTTGCCGAAGGTGCGCACTGAAAAATGGGCTTGGACACTTGGCAGAAGGGGCGTGGTCACTGAAAATGGGGTGTGTCAACATGACATGCCACCCATTTCTGGTCACTCTGAGAACATTCCTTTACATTCTATATGCACCTTACCTATATGATGGATTCTCACAATGTGGAATCTCTGAAGAAATGTATCCTCCCTGGAAAGATGGCATCTTCAGTTGGCAATCACTGTTCATGTAGGATATCACATCATCCGGAAAATGCCTGTTTGTGTAGGAATATTAACAAGGTCAACATCATACAACAGCAGTTCAACCAGACTCATACCCCCTGTGTCACTTCCTGCAACCTGCGTCTCTCAGCCACACCATCACCTCCCCCTGCATCTCCCAGCCACACCATAATTCCTCCCTGCGTCTCTCAGCCACACCATCATCTCCCCCTGCTTCCTCTCTCAGCACATCATCTTTCCCCTGCATCTCTCAGCACACCATAATTTCCTCCCCGTGTCATCTTTCAGCACACCATTGCCTCCCCCTGTGTCATCTCTTAGTATACCATCATCTACCCCCCTGTGTTGCCTCTCAGCACACCATCAACTACCCCTGCGTCGTAAGTCAACACACATCATCTCCCGATCTGCTTCGTCTCTCAGCCACAACATCATCTCCCCCTGCTACCTTTCTCAGCGCATCATCTCCCCCCTGTGTCCTTCAGCACACCATAATGTCCTCCCCATGTTGTCTCTCAGCACACCATCGCCTCCCTCTGTGTCATCTTTTAGCAAACCTTCATCTACCCCGTGTTGCTTCCCAGCACACCATCACCTCCCTGCGTGTCACAACATCTCCCCCTCCACGTCGTCTCTCAGCACACTATTACTTCCCCCTGCGTCATCTCTAAGCACACCATCATCTTCCCCTGCGTCATCTCTAAGCACACCATCATCTCCCCCTGCATCTCTCAGAACACCAAAATTTCCTCCGGTGTCATCTTACATTACACCATCATCTCCCCCTCCACACTGTCTCTCAGCACATCATCACCTCCCCCACTGCATTTCCTCTCAGCACACCATCACCTCCCCTCCTGCACCATTTTTGAGCCACACCACCCCCCACAACATCGTTTCTCAGCACACCATCATCTCCTCTCCTGCACCATTTCTGAGCCACACCACCCCCCACAACATCGTTTCTCAGCACACCATCATCTCCCCTCCTGCACCATTTCTGAGCCACACCACCCCCCACAACATCGTTTCTCAGCACACCATCATCTCCCCGCCATTCTATATCTCTCTGTGTCTCCCCACTCTTCATTCTGTGTCTCTTTGTGTCTGTCACCCCTAAGTTAATTCTGTCTCCCTGTTTCTCTCCTCCTATTCTGTCTCTGTGCAGTGTCTCTCCCCCCTTCATTCTATGTCTCCCTGTGTGTCTCTTCTCCCCCCCCCCCCCCCCCACCAAACCTTCTGGGAGCCAACGGTGAGGCCAGGCAGCAGGTGCCGGATGACGTGCAGCAATGGTGGGTGGGATGTGCAATGCATATTGGACAGGTGGCGCAGTGCAATGATGGAAGGCAGACAGTTCTGTTACATTGCCCGGGCACCCCCCTCTGTTGGGCCTGCCATGGTGCCCAGGGCATGCACCCTTCTCGCCTCACCCTAGTTACACATCTGCTTACTAAGCAATAGCTGCTTCTTGAAAATTAAAAGGGCAATGCTTTTAATAGATAAAGCTGGGGTGCTTTGCTATCAACAGCATTGCCCCTTTATATTGTGGGCTTAAATATGCTTGAAAGTAAATAAATCTAACACACTGAGCGAGTGGGATCCAGTCAGGATCCCAATGGTTGGGATCCCGGCAATCAAAATACCGATGCTGGAATTCCAATGCTACTCGGAATGCTGACACCGGTATCCCAACATTCATCACTATCCTGGCACTGGGATACTGACCGTCGGGATCCCGAATGATCCCCACCAGAGATTTAAGCAATGGGGGAGGGGAGTGTAGGTTTGGGCTGCTGTGGGAGGGTTACGGTTAAGCTGCAGGGAGGGGATAGTTAGGGTAAGGCACCACCAGGGAGGGTTAGGGTTAGGGTTAGGTTTCGGTTGCAGGAAAGATGGGTTAGTGTTAGGAGGGTTAGGGATCAGGGATAGCTTTAAATTAGCCAGTGACAGGGGGTGGTGGCTATGGCTAACCACTCTCCTAGTGCCTATTCTAACACCCCTGATGCCTTTCCCTAAGGCTACTCCCACCACGACTACCGGATCCCAGGTTCCAACACCTGTGTGCTGAGCGGTGTTGAGGATTCTGGCATCGGTCACATGACCGCCAAGATGGCAAACCTATCCCTAATAAACTTTCTTAATCTGTTTGTTATCTTATAACATTGTGTTATGTCACATATTATTTTCACAGATAAATGTGTTAAAAAAAATCCACTGGGAGCACTTTGTAAGTGACCATGCACAAAATTTGTGAATAAGAGCAACAACAAATCCTTCTTCTAGTGCAATAACTTTGTATAAGATACATGGTAACAAGCTTATCTAAGTTTATCTGAACCAATTTGGTCAGCAACTCCAATAGAACTATTTCCTTCTCCTATGTATCTCTCAAAAGAAAATACAGTACAGTGCAAGAACATAATGTAAATGTTTTGAGCATAGAATATATATTAACTCAGATATTAATGCAGATGAGAATCAATCCAGACATAGCAAAGGAAATAAATCTCTGATCACCATCATAATTGTCATTGTGCTTTCATTTATCAGCAAAATTACAGTCTCACAGAAAATATTAATCCTATCCCCCATAGTGAGGGTGCAAATGTGTATGTATTGGCTATCAGAAGTGATGCTCATGCTAACCAGCTCCGATGTCCTGCTATTCCTGATTCCTGATTCACAGCAGTCTACATGGTGTCAAACGAGTGGATCGATCCTCTGCCTTTTGTATGACATTATCTTGGATGACTAGTCAAAGTTCCCCAACAAGTGGTGGGTTTACTGATACTCAGGGCAAAAGGTACAAATCGAGGAACAGGTATATACACGCTCATGAATCCTGCTGTAAAAAATTACACCTTTGTTTATGGGGGGGGGGGGGGAGAGAATCCAGTAGTTACAGTTTGTCTGAGTTAATTTGCAATAAGACATGCTGACCATGGGGGTCATTCCGAGTTGATCGCTAGTTAGCTACTTTTAGCAGCCATGCAAACGCATAGTCGCCGCTCACGGGGGAGTGTGTTTTCGCTTGGTAAGTGTGCGAATGCGTGTGCAGCCGAGCGGGAAAAATACGTTTTTTGCAGTTTCAGAGTAGGTCTGGACTTACTCAGCCCTTGAGATCACTTCACTCTTTTTGGTCCCGGAACTGACGTCAGACACCCGCCCAGCAAACGCCTGGACACTCCTGCGTTTTTTCCAAACACTCCCTGAAAATGGTCAGTTGACACCCATAAACGCCCTCTTCCTGTCAATCTCCTTGCGATCGGCTGTGCGAATGGATTCTTCGTTAAATCCATCACCCAGCTACGAACCGCTTTGTACCCATACGACGCACGTGTGCATTGTGGTGCATACACATGCGCAGTAGCAACCTGTTCGCTGCGCTGCAAAAAAACGGCAGTGAGCGATCAACTCGGAATGACCCCCAATAGCTCTAGTGTGTTGTCATCTCTGAAAGATTCACAGCACTCTACAGAGTGCTGATTCGCTTCTTCATCAAATGAGCAAGCTTACCACTCTGACTGCATATAGGAAAATAAAGGGGCTGTCACAAAGTGGGCATAAATCAAAAACAAAAATATTGTCTTGTTAACCATATGCAGAATTAGAGATAAATGTAAAGGTTGGCAGCAGAAATATACAGTACAGTATGGGCCAAATGTAATAGAGTGAGAGTTTCAAAAAGTGAGAGATTTAGTAAGGTTTTGAAGTCTTTTTTTTAAAGTGGCAATCACTTACACAGCAAGATCAACCTGGTGTTGCAGTGTAAATGATTGCCACTTTAAAAAAAACTGAAAACCTTACCAAATCTCTCACTTTCTGAAACTCTCACTTTTACATTTGGCCCTATGTGTCTATTGTAGCTTAGGCGACCTATGTGTCACAGACTAGCGGTTAGCAGCAGAAACATATGTGTCTAGGGGGGGGATTTAGATCTGATTGCTACAGTTTCACACAGCAGGTGATCAGGTCCTAACTGCGCATGCGTTGCACTGCCAAACAACAACAGGCATCGCCGGTCAGCGACAGGATGGTGCAAAAATTCTGATCGTGTGGACGTTCGCAAGGTAATTGACAGGAAGAGGCCACTTGTGGGTGGTAACTGACCATTTGCAGGGAGTGTCTGGAAAAACGTAGGCGTTCCCAAGCGTTTTCAGGGAGGGTGTGTGATGTCAGCTCCGGCCCCGATCAGCCTGTTCTCACTGCACTGTAGGAGTAAGTCCTGACTTGTGCACAGACTGCACACACTGGATTTTTGTACCTCTGCATACACAATGCAATTGCCCACTTGCACGGGTGAATTTACACGACTATCTGAATGCATACAGCAAAGTTAGCAGCCCAGCGATCAGGTATGAAGTACCCCTTGGGTTAGGTGACCCACATGTCACAGACATTTATGCTCAACTTTCTCCCATGTTGAAAACCATTTCTTTTATGTAAAAAGCATTTGATATTAGGCATCAATAAAATGACAAAGGGACTAATTCAGACTGGATCGCTGCAGCGTCAGTCTGAAGCCCTTTGCGGAATGCTCTTGCACACCCCGGGAGCCCAGTGAGATGCTAAAAGCATCTCCGGGTTGTGATTGCCTCTGCCTGATTGAAAGGCAGAGGCAGTTGGGGGGTTGGAGGGGGCGTGCCAATGGCGTTAGAACGCCATTGGCGGGGCAATGTCCGGACAATGCAGACATGTCTGGACTATTGCGGTGGTGGGCCGCTGCGGCTGTGTGACATCACACGCAACCTCTGTGACCCAGAATGTGGCGGGCAGGTGCCTGCCAGTGCGCAGGAGCTGCGCTAGCAGGGAGCTAATCGCTAGGTGCAAAAGCATCGCTGCCATGCGATGCTTTTGCATCAATGCGGGGAAGGGGGGAGCCAGACATGCGGGGCGGTCTAGCCCTGTGCTGGGCGTCCCCCCGCATGTCTGAGAAACTGATCATAGATGTGCTAAATTTAACACATCTACGGTCAGATCTGAATTACCCCCTAAATTATCAGTAATACAGCAGAAACAATACCTCATCTCAAGCATGCAAAAAGAAAAAAAGAAAAACAATTTGCTTAAATATGTTTACAGAAGCATAACCTGTGCCTCAGCAGTAAAGAAAGCTCTAATCGGTGTCAGCAGAATGCTCACAACCAGCCAATTGCAAGTGGTTTGCTAGTGCAGGTGCTCATCGTCATCATCAGCATCTGCTATTTGTACTATTTGACCACATATACTGTGGATTATTAGTACTATAGTACAGCATACGCACAGGGCCGGTTCTAGACCATGGGGCGCCCAGGGCGAAAGTTTCCTTTGCACCCCCCCGATGGTGAAACAGGGTTAGCCGTTGGCGCGCGTGAAAAAATGGGGGTGTGGCTTCATAGGAAAGGGACGTGGTCAGTTTTGACCCCTGTAGAGTTGTGCACCCTGTAGAGCTGTGCCCACAGTAGCTGTTGTGCCCCCTGCAGATGTTGTGCCCCCTGCAGCTGTGCCCCAGTAGCTGTTATGCCCCCTGCAGCTGTGCCCCCAGTAGTTGTGCCCCCTGCAGCTGTTGTGCCCCCTGCAGCTGTGCCCCCAGTAGCTGTTATGCCCCCTGCAGCTGTGCCCCCAGTAGTTGTGCCCCCTGCAGCTGTGCCCCTAGTTGCGCCCCCTGCAGCTGTGCCCCCAGTTGCTGTTATGCCCCCTGTAGTTGTGCCCCCAGTAGTTGTGCCCCCTGCAGCTTTGCCCCCAGTAGCTGTTATGACCCCTGCAGCTGTGCCCCAGTAGCTGTTATACCCCCTGCAGCTGTGCCCCCATTAGTTGTGGCCCCAGTAGTTGTACCCCTGCAGCTGTGCCCCCATTAGTTGTGGCCCCAGTAGTTGTGTCCCCTGCAGCTGTGCCCCCATTAGTTGCGGCAACAGTAGTTGTGACCCCTGCAGCTGTGCCCCCATTAGTTGTGGCCCCAGTAGTTGTGCCCCCTGCAGCTGTGCCCCCATTAGTTGTGGCCCCAGCAGTTGTGCCCCCTGCAGCTGTGCCCCCCTTAGTTGTGGCCCCAGTAGTTGTGCCCACCAGTTGCTGTGCACCTAGAAAAAAGTATATATACTTACCAGCCCCGTTTCTGCTTCCCGACCACTGCACTCCGTCTCCACCGCCGGCGCCGCTCCTCTGAACTATGGGAGAGACGTCATGACGTCTCTCCCATAGCGCTGCACAGAAAGGTCCTCTCCGCGAAGGGAATCTAGATGCTACTGCGTCTAGATTCCCTTCACGGAGAGGACCTTTCCATAACCACCGCCGCCATCCTAGTTAGTAGCGGCTCTCGCCACGGCAGCGGCGCCCCGGGCAAAAGTACTGCTTGCCCGTGGCAAGAGCCACTACTGCATACGCATCTTTTTCTGGATTTGCATGTATTCACAAAGGTGACAACACTCCATTACTTGTCCTACATTAGAATACCACCATCCCACTCCATTCCATTCATCCAGGTGCTAGTGACAGAGGGCCTAATTCTGACCTGGCCACACGCAGGCTATTTTTTGCACTGCTGCGACCAGGTACGTAATTGCCACCTACAGGGGAGGGGGTAATTGCTGTGCAGGGGTGCGAACAACGATCCGAGCCGCTGGTGACGTCAGGAATCCTTCTCCGGAACAGGTGGACATGCCTGCGCTTTTTCCAACACTCCCAGGAAACGGTGAGTTGCCGCCCAGGAATGCCTTCTGCTTGTCAATCTTCTTCAGATCGCCCCTGCGATCGCTTTCGTCGTAGAAACTGTCGCAGTCCGGCGAACCCCGTCGCCGGACAGCGACGTGCCTGCACATTGCAGACTGCACGCATGCGCAGTTCAGACCCGATCGCACGGTTGCATAAAAATGCAGCATGCGATCGGATCTGAATGAACCCCAGAATCATGCCAATCTGCTGGTGTCAATTCCAATTATAAGACATCATGGTTCTTCTCTAGTGGATTAATATTCCATGTTTCATCTTGAAAACTTTGCTTGTCTGTAGATTTAATCTGAGACCAATTACTGGCACTATAATTTCAGTCAAAACTGGTTGATGCCCATTTCCGTCTTGGCAAACATCACGTGTGGAACTGTGAACTCCATTCTGGTGCTGTTTACCATTCCTGGCAATGGTCAACTGCATTTCTTATGTGCACAATAAATTACTGCTCATATGTATGCACAAAATTTCTCCCTCTCGCAGTTACAGCAGATCTCTAGTGGTAACCACATTACCGCTAGAGAGACACTGTTTTTTAACGTCTTTTGTCTATGTATAATTTTAAGCACATTATTGAGTTGCATTCATTGCACCTGGAGAGGGACAACAGAGACAGACAAGAGAAGTCAAGCATAGACAAGTGCAGTGAAGAGCATGTTCATTGAACTGCAGCACAATAAGGCATAGACAAATATACCTATTCACTTCATAGTTTCAGGACACTAGGCTTGGCTTTGTTGATTTGGAGCCCCTTAGGTTAGCAGTATAAGCTGGAGTGTGAATGAAGCTAGGTGGCTTAATAATGCAGATCCTTATCTATTGTAGGTTACTAGTAGCAATAGAAGACTGATGCAACAGAAAAGTTTGGAGAATAGGTATTGAGAACAGGTGCTGGCTAGCAGGAGAGCCCGTAGCTGTAGCAGAATGTAGGATATTTAGAGGCAGACTGCGATACACTGGAACTGGGTGCCAGTAGCACAACAGAGGCAGGCTCCATTATATATGCTGTGAAACAATGCTGGATGAGGTTTTCTGGATAGCACTGTAGCAGATTGTTGTGAAGCAATGAGCAGTCGGTGGTTGCTAGTATAAACAGGACACCATTAGAACTGATAGGCTGGCTGAATGGTGTGACCTGAGTTGCTGGAGATTGGTGTGTCAGAGCGGATCATTTAATATTGTCCAAGATGGAGGCCCCATGATGCAGAGCAGCAGTAGTTGCACGTTTACAGATGAGTGACCATGGTGACCAAGGTGATACCGATGGACCCAGAAATGGTGACCTGGACCCCAATGCACGACACCTACTGTAGGAGGCACATCTCAATGATTATGACTATAAATAAGCAGCACTATCTATTATTTTATATTGAAAATAAAATATTAGTAATTTTACTTAAATGGCCACATTATGGGGGTCATTCCGAGCTGTTTGCTCGTTTTTTTTTTCTCGCAACGGAGCGATTAGTCGCTAATGCGCATGCGCAATGTCCGCAGTGCGACTGCGCCAAGTAAATTTACTATGCAGTTAGGTATTTTACTCATGGCATTACGAGGTTTTTTCTTCGTTCTGGTGATTGGAGTGTGATTGACAGGAAGTGGGTGTTTCCGGGCGGAAACTGGCCGTTTTATGGGTGTGTGTGAAAAAATGCTACCGTTTCTGGGAAAAACGCGGGAGTGGCTGGAGAAACGGAGGAGTGTCTGGGCGAACGCTGGGTGTGTTTGTGACGTCAAACCAGGAACGACACTGACTGAACTGATCGCAGATGCCGAGTAAGTCTGGAGCTACTCAGAAACTGCTAAGAAGTGTCTATTCGCAATTCTGCTAATCTTTCGTTCGCAATTTTGAGAAGCTAAGATTCACTCCCAGTAGGCGGCGGCTTAGCGTGTGCAAAGCTGCTAAAAGCAGCTTGCGAGCGAACAACTCGGAATGACCCCCTATATTGTCTCTTGTTTAAATGAAATGTTTTATTATGCTATTGTGTACAAATAGGGTAATGCTACATTAGCATTTACTGTGAAACCACAACTTTATGCTATCTCTATCATTCCATGGGTCATCATAAGACCCATATCATTGGACGGGTATGGGACTCAAGGTCGACACCAATTGGTCGACACACCTTGGGTCGATGCCTGAATTTTTTTTGCCATGGACAAAAGGTCGACATGGACACGGTCTGCATGGAAAAATGTCGACATGAGTTTTTTATATTTTTCTCTGTAATGTGACCGGGAACCCCAAATAGTGCACCGTGTCAGCTTGCATGGCTCGCATGGCTCGCTTCGCTCGCCTTGCTTCGAGCAAGGTGCCTCGCTCCACTACCGCTGTGCTCGGCACAGGTTACCAGTCCCAATTGTAGTCCATGTGGATCGTAAAGTATGAAAAAGTTAAAAAAATTATTATTATTATTTTTTTTTAGATGTATTCATCTGGACATACTGTATGTATTTAAATTAGTGATGTGCAGCGGACATTTTTCGGGTTTTGTGTTTTGGTTATGGATTCGGTTCCGCGGCCGTGTTTTGGATTCGGACGCGTTTTGGCAAAACCTCCCTGAAAATTTTTTGTCGGATTCGGGTGTGTTTTGGATTCGGGTGTTTTTTTACAAAAAAACGTCAAAAACACCTTAAATCATAGAATTTGGGGGTCATTTTGATCCCATAGTATTATTAACTTCAATAACCATAATTTCCACTTATTTCCAGTCTATTCTGAACACCTCACAATATTATTTTTAGTCCTAAAATTTGCACCGAGGTCGCTGGATGACTAAGCTAAGCGACCCAAGTGGCCGACACAAACACCTGGCCCATCTAGGAGTGGCACTGCAGTGTCAGACAGGATGGTCGATTTAAAAAATAGTCCCCAAACAGCACATGATGCAAAGAAAAAAAGAGGTGCACTGTGGTCGCTGGATGGCTAAGCTAAGCAACACAAGTGGCTGACACAAACACCTGGCCCATCTAGGAGTGGCACTGCAGTGTCAGGCAGGATGGCACTTCAAAAAAATAGTCCCCAAACAGCACATGATGCAAAGAAAAATGTATGAAAAAAGAGGTGCAAGATGGAATTGTCCTTGGGCCCTCCCACCCACCCTTATGTTGTATAAACAGGACATGCACACTTTAACAAACCCATCATTTCAGCGACAGGGTCTGCCACATGACTGTGACTGAAATGACTGGTTGGTTTGGGCCCCCACCAAAATAGAAGCAATCAATCTCTCCTTGCACAAACTGGCTCTACAGAGGCAAGATGTCCACCTCCTCCTCATCGTCCGATTCCTCACCCCTTTCACTGTGTACATCCCCCTCCTCACAGATTATTAATTCGTCCCCACTGGAATCCACCATCTCAGGTCCCTGTGTACTTTCTGGAGGCAATTGCTGGTGAATGTCTCCATGGAGGAATTGATTATAATTCATTTTGATGAACATCATCTTCTCCACATTTTCTGGAAGTAACCTCGTACGCCGATTGCTGACAAGGTGAGCGGCTGCACTAAACACTCTTTTGGAGTACACACTGGAGGGTGGGCAACTTAGGTAAAATAAAGCCAGTTTCTGCAAGGGCCTCCAAATTGCCTCTTTTTCCTGCCAGTATACGTATGGACTGTCCGACGTGCCTACTTGGATGAGGTCACTCATATAATCCTCCACCATTCTTTCAATGGTGAGAGAATCATATGCAGTGACAGTAGACAACATGTCAGTAATCGTTGGCAGGTCCTTCAGTCCGGACCAGATGTCAGCACTCGCTCCAGACTGCCCTGCATCACCGCCAGCGGGTGGGCTCGGAATTCTTAGCCTTTTCCTTGCGCCCCCAGTTGCGGGAGAATGTGAAGGAGCAGCTGTTGACGGGTCACGTTCCGCTTGACTTGACAATTTTCTCACCAGCAGGTCTTTGAACCTCTGCAGACTTTTGTCTGCCGGAAAGAGAGATACAACGTAGGTTTTAAATCTAGGATCGAGCACGGTGGCCAAAATGTAGTGCTCTGATTTCAACAGATTGACTACCCGTGAATCCTGGTTAAGCGAATTAAGGGCTCCATCCACAAGTCCCACATGCCAAGCGGAATCGCTCTGTTTTAGCTCCTCCTTCAATGTCTCCAGCTTCTTCTGCAAAAGCCTGATGATGGGAATGACCTGACTCAGGCTGGCAGTGTCTGAACTGACTTCACGTGTGGCAAGTTCAAAGGGTTGCAGAACCTTGCACAACGTTGAAATCATTCTCCACTGCGCTTGAGTCAGGTGCATTCCCCCTCCTTTGCCTATATCGTAGGCAGATGTATAGGCTTGAATGGCCTTTTGCTGCTCCTCCATCCTCTGAAGCATATAGAGGGTTGAATTCCACCTCGTTACCACCTCTTGCTTCAGATGATGGCAGGGCAGGTTCAGGACTGTTTGCTGGTGCTCCAGTCTTCGGCACGCGGTGGCTGAATGCCGAAAGTGGCCCACAATTCTTCGGGCCACCGACAGCATCTCTTGCACGCCCCTGTCGTTTTTTAAATAATTCTGCACCACCAAATTCAATGTACAGTATGTGCAAAACATTGGACGTGCTGGAATTTGCCCAGATGTAATGCACGCACAATATTGCTGGCATTGTCCGATGTCACAAATCCCCAGGAGAGTCCATTTGGGGTAAGCCATTCTGCGATGATGTTCCTCAGTTTCCGTAAGAGGTTGTCAGCTGTGTGCCTCTTCTGGAAAGGGGTGATACAAAGCGTAGCCTGCCTAGGAATGAGTTGGCGTTTGCGAGATGCTGCTACTGGTGCCGCCGCTGCTGTTCTTGCTGCGGGAGGCAATACATCTACCTAGTGGGCTGTCACAGTCATATAGTTCTGAGTCTGCCCTGCTCCACTTGTCCACATGTCCATGGTTAAGTGGATATTGGGTACAACTGCATTTTTTAGGACACTGGTGACTCTTTTTCTGAGGTCTGTGTACATTTTCGGTATCGCCTGCCTAGAGAAATGGAACCTAGATGGTATTTGGTACCGGGAACACAGTACCTCAATCAAGTCTGTAGATGCCTGTGAATTAACGGTGGATAACAGAAACACGTTTCTCACCGCCCAGGCTGCCAAGGCCTGAGTTATCCGCTTTGCAGCAGGATGACTGCTGTGATATTTCATCTTCCTCGCAAAGGACTGTTGGACAGTCAATTGCTTACTGGAAGTAGTACAAGTGGTCTTCAGACTTCCCCTCTGGGATGACGATCGACTCCCAGCAGCAACAAGAGCAGTGCCAGCAGCAGTAGGCGTTACACTCAAGGATGCATCGGAGGAATCCCAGGCAGGAGAGGACTCGTCAGGCATGTCAATGGCCATATTCGTCCCACGGACAACAGGTGTCTCCCCGGGTGCCTGACTTAAACAAACCACCTCACCATCAGAATCCTTTTTGTCAATTTCCTCCTCAGCGCCAGCAACACCCATATCCTCATCCTGGTGTACTTCAACAGTGACATCTTCAATTTGACTATCAGGAACTGGACTGCGGGTGCTCCTTCCAGCACTTGCAGGGGGCGTGCAAATGGTGGAAGGTGCCACCTCTTCCCGTCCAGTGTTGGGAAGGTCAGGCATTGCAGCCGACACAATTGGACTCTCCTTGGGGATTTGTGATTTAGAAGAACGCACAGTTCTTTGCTGTGCTTTTGCCAGCTTAAGCCTTTTCATTTTTTTATTATTATTATTATTATCCTTTATTTATATGGCGCCACAAGGGTTCCGCAGCGCCCGATTACAGAGTACAAATGCACATAAAAAATAGGAAAACAGTGACTTACAGTTGAATACAATATAGGACAAGTACAGGGCAACTAAGCATAACTACACCAGTAAACATAGAGATAAGTTCCTTGCACAACGTTGAAATCATTCTCCACTGCGCTTGAGTCAGGTGCATTCCCCCTCCTTTGCCTATATCGTAGGCAGATGTATAGGCTTGAATGGCCTTTTGCTGCTCCTCCATCCTCTGAAGCATATAGAGGGTTGAATTCCACCTCGTTACCACCTCTTGCTTCAGATGATGGCAGGGCAGGTTCAGGACTGTTTGCTGGTGCTCCAGTCTTCGGCACGCGGTGGCTGAATGCCGAAAGTGGCCCGCAATTCTTCGGGCCACCGACAGCATCTCTTGCACGCCCCTGTCGTTTTTTAAATAATTCTGCACCACCAAATTCAATGTACAGTATGTGCAAAACATTGGACGTGCTGGAATTTGCCCAGATGTAATGCACGCACAATATTGCTGGCATTGTCCGATGTCACAAATCCCCAGGAGAGTCCATTTGGGGTAAGCCATTCTGCGATGATGTTCCTCAGTTTCCGTAAGAGGTTGTGTTATGCACACCAGTGCCTGCAGGAAAGTACTGGTGTCAGAACTGTTATGCACTCCAGTGTCTGCAGGAATGTACTGGTGTTTGAACTGTTATGCAAAACAAATGGACTCACAGACAAACTGGGGAATATGACATAACGTACACAGAAGGTAATAGGGTAACAAAATACACACAAAGTGAACAGAGAAGCCCAGAGGCTAAGGAACTGGGTATCTCCCTTGTATTAGAACTGCACAGATGGAAAAAGCAAGATGTTGTGTTTTAATACGTAGAGAACCCGAAATGCTGTTGCTAAGGGCAACAGCAAAACCCTAAAGGGTTACCAACGGGTGTGGCAGTAAACTCCTTGGTCAGAGATGGAATGATAGACACAAGGAGAGTCTCCACAATCCTATTTCTCACTTGCAGTGCACAGGTTTTAGCTTACTGCCACTAAACTGACCCCTGACACCTAGCACAGTGAGACAGGATTAGACAGGCAAGTCTTAGAAAACAGCCGCAAACTTGCTAAGTTCACAGAGTAGTAACAGAACCCCAGCTAGCTAAACAACTGACTCCAGTCTTACTGCTAGGTCTGGATTGGCAGAGTGTAATACCAAATCCCCAGGCCTATTTGCAGTAAGCAACAAACAAATACAAAGCTACACAGTACTGGCTAACTTTCATGAACTGACTAACCAACAAAGATTCAGCAGCATCTGCTTACCCTGAAAAGAGGCCTTATAAAGCAGGTGCTGTCCACGCCCCACTCAGACCTCACAGACTGTGAGCACAAAAACCAGCACCGGATCCCCTGCCGTGCACAGAGCCTATAACCACTGCACAGCAAAAGACCCGAACCGGAGTATCAGCTGCGCTCAGGTTACTCCACTAGCACTTGTCTCCCGGTTGCCATGACGACGTGGCAGCACAGGGCAGGAGACCCTAACAGGTTGTCAGCTGTGTGCCTCTTCTGGAAAGGGGTGATACAAAGCGTAGCCTGCCTAGGAATGAGTTGTGGTCAAAAAACTGTGGGATCTAGGCAGTTGAGGATTATTAAAGTAAGAAAATTATAAGCACATGAGGGAAGAGGGCCCTACTCGTGAGAGCTTACATTCTAAGGGGAGGGGTAGACAGACAGGGATGACACAGATGGGGTACATAGAGAGCGTGGAACAGAGGGTTATGTTGAGATTTGGCTAGGTTTGGTAAAGAAATGGGTCTTAAGAGCCCGTTTGAAGTTTTGTAGAGAGGTGGAGAGTCTGAGGGGGAGAGATAAAGAATTCCAGAGAAATGGAGCAGCACGTGAAAAATCTTGGAGATAGGAGTGGGAGGAAGTAATCAGAAGACAGGAGAGACGGCGTGCATTAGCAGAGCGAAGAGGACGGGTGGGAGAGTAAAGGGAGATAAGGTCAGAGATGTAGATGGGAGAGGAGTGGGTGAGGGCTTTGTAAGTGAGTGTGAGAAGTTTGAATTGGATTCTGAAAGGGAAGGGAAGCCAGTGGAGGGCCTGTAGGAGGGGGGAGGTAGACGTAGTGCGTTTGGTGAGGAAGATGAGCCGGGCAGCAGCATTGAGGATAGATTGGAGTGGAGAGAGGTGATTGTCAGGGAGGCCAGTTAAGAGGAGATTACAGTAGTCCAGTCTGGAAATAATCAGTGAGTGAATAATGATCTTAGTGGCATCCTGTGTGAGAAAAGGTCTGATTCTAGAAATGTTTTTGAGATGAAAATGACAGGTTTGTGAGAGGTGCTGAATGTGTGGTTTGAAGGAGAGGGAGGAGTCAGGGATTACACCAAGACAGCGTACTTGGGGGCTAGGGGAGATAGTTGTGCCATCAATGGATAATGAGATTGTGGGAGGTGAGGCTGTGCGGGAGGGTGGGAAGATGATCAGCTCAGTCTTAGACATGTTGAGTTTAAGAAAGCGCTGAGACATCCAGGAAGAGATAGCAGAAAGACAGTTTGAGGTACGAGTGAGGAGAGCCATGGAGAGATCAGGGGAGGAGAGGTAGATTTGAGTGTCATCAGCATAGAGGTGATATTGGAAGTTAAAAGAACTAATGAGTTCACCTAAAGAGGATGTATAGAGAGAGAAAAGGAGAGGACCAAGAACAGAGCCTTGGGGGACACCAACAGTTAGTGGAAGTGGGGGGGAGGTAGCATCATGAGAGGAGACAGAGAAGGAACGATCAGAGAGGTAGGAGGACAGCCAGGAGAGGGCAGTATCACGCAGACCAAGAGAGTGAAGGATTTGCAGTAGGAGAGGATGGTCCACAGTGTCAAAAGCAGCAGAGAGGTCAAGAAGAATAAGCAGAGAGTAGTGGCCCTTAGATTTGGCTGCATGGAGGTCATTGCAGACTTTTGTGAGGGCAGTTTCAGTGGAGTGGAGAGAACGGAAACCAGACTGGAATGGGTCAAGCAGTGAGTGAGAGGAAAGAAAGGCAGTGAGGCGATTATAGACAATACGCTCAAGAAGTTTGGAGGCAAAGGGGAGGAGAGAGATGGGTCGATAGTTGGAGAGAGTGTTAGGATCAAGGGTAGGTTTTTTAAGAATAGGGGAGACAAGAGCATGCTTGAAGGCAGAGGGGACAGTGCCTGATGAAAGGGAGAGATTGAGAAGGTGGGCAAGATGGGAACAGGCTGAAGGGGAGAGGTAACGGAGGAGGTGGGAGGGGATAGGGTCGAGCGGGGAGGTTGTGGGGGGGGAGGAACGGATGAGGGCCATGACTTCCTCGCCAGATACATGGGAGAAAGATGTCAGAGTTGGTAAGAGGGAAGGGGAGGGGTGGCAAGGGATGGGTGGTGGCTGGTTGCTGGTCTGGTGGGAAGTGATATCCTGACGTATGGAGTCAATCTTGGATGTGAAATAAGTGGCAAAGTCAAGAGCAGACAATGAGGAAGGGAAAGGAGGTGGTGGTGGGCAGAGGAGGGAGTTAACAGTGGCAAAGAGGCGCCGGGGGTTGGAAGACTGTGTAGAAATGAGGATTTTGAAGTATGATTGTTTAGCAAGGGAAAGGGCAGTACTGAAGGATGAGAGCATGAATTTGAAATGGAGGAAGTCTGCTTTAGAGCGTGATTTCCTCCACTGTCGCTCGGCAGTATGTGAGCATTTTTGTAGGTATCTGGTGCATTTGGTGTGCCAGGGTTGAGGTGTTGATCTGCGAGGGTGAATAGTGGTTGGCGGAGCAACAGAGTCAAGGGCAGAAGTAAGAGATGCATTGTATAGGGATGTGGCTTGTTCAGGGCATGTGAGAGAGAGAAGAGGAGAGAGAAGGGAGTCAAACAGGGAGGACAGGGATGAGGTGTCAATAGCCTCAATGTTACGCTTCGTGATGGTAGCCTTAGGAGGGAGAGATGGGGAAGCAGAGATAGATAAGTTGAAAGAGAGCAAATGGTGGTCAGAGAGGGGAAAAGGGGAATTGGAGAAATCAGAAATATCACAGCGGTGAGTGAAAACCAGATCCAGTGAGCTCCCGTTCACATGGGAGGGTGAGGTGGTCCACTGGGAGAGACCAAGTGAAGAGGTGAGGTTAAGGAGTTTAGAGGCAGGTGATTTTGTGGGGTTGTCGATAGGGATGTTGAAATCACCTAGAATAATGGAGGGAATGTCAGAAGAGAGGAAGTGAGGTAGCCAGGAAGCAAAGTTGTCAAGGAATTTGGAGGAAATGCCAGGTGGACGGTAAATTACAGCAACTCGAAGATTAGTAGGTTGGTAGAGGCGTAATGCATGGACCTCAAATGTAGAGAATGTAAGAGAAGGTTCTGGAGGTATAAGTTGGTATGTGTAGCTTGAGGGTAAAAGGATCCCAACACCACCCCCATGGCGACCCCCGGGTCGGGGTGTGTGTGAGAATGTGAGGCCCCCAGCAGAGAGAGCAGCAGGAGAAGTGGTGTCATGAGGAGTAATCCAGGTTTCTGTAATGGCCAGGAGGTGCAGGGAGTTGGAAATGAAAAGGTCATGAGTGGGGGTCAGTTTGTTGCAAATAGATCTGGCATTCCAGAGTGCACAAGATAGGGGGTATGAGTTTGTGGGAGAGATGTGAATGAGATTATCAGGATTGCTGTAGCGTTGAGGTAGGAGTAGTTTGGAAGGAGAAGATAAAGAGGGTGTGATGATGGTGCTGGGGCCTTGGCTAGGAAGGGAGACTGCATGCGTGAAACAGGGAGGGAGTGCAGTTTGATACTGGTGGAGGAGAGGTGAGGAGACAGGCAGAGGAGGGAGAGAGCAGGGTTGAGTGGTGGGGTATAAGTGGTGTGAAGGGGCAGAAGTGAATTGCAATGGGGAAACAGAAGAGGGGTAGGGAGGCAGACAGAGGAGAGGAGAGAGGATGAGATGTAGGAGACTGTGAGAGAGGGATAGAGGTTGTAACAGGGGACAGAATAAAGGAATAGAAGGACAATGAGTAAGGGGGGTTGCCAGCCTGGCCATAGTGTGGTTGGTGTGTAAACTGGTAGTAAAATGAGAATAGGAGGAGGAGTGGTGGCTATATGAGAGAGCAGTGAAGTTTGCAGAAAGAAATACGATTTGCAAGTATTTAAAATGATGTTAATATCTACAGATTACCAGTAAATCAAATATTTGTTGATGTTAGATGGAAAATTACACAGTGTTGGCAAACCACAAGTCAGTGTTACTTCATCAAATATGCTTCTCAATTAAACATTTGTTTTCCAGGTATTTGCAGGGTCAGAGTAAAAGTTGTATTGCAGGTTTTTTGCAGAAAGTGAATGTTTAGTGTCCGGTTAAGTGAGGTTTGGAGAATAATAGGTGTGTACATACATTTGTAGCTGCAGTCCAAGTTTTGGTGGATTGGGATGATTTATTTGCTTTTGTTTGGAGTTTCCATGCATTTTTCTAGCGAGAGGATGAGTGCTTCCATCCTCATGTGAAGCTGAACCACTAGCCATGAACATAGGCCAGGGCCTCAGCCGTTCCTTGCCACTCCGTGTCGTAAATGGCATATTGGCAAGTTTACGCTTCTCCTCAGACGCTTTTAATTTTGATTTTTGGGTCATTTTACTGAACTTTTGTGTTTTGGATTTTACATACTCTCTACTATGACATTGGGCATCGGCATTGGCAGACGACGTTGATGGCATTTCATCGTCTCGGCCATGACTAGTGGCAGCAGCTTCAGCACGAGGTGGAAGTGGATCTTGATCTTTCCCTATTTCACCCTCCACATTTTTGTTCTCCATTTTTTAATGTGTGGAATTATATGCCAGTATCAATAGCAATGGCCTACTACTATATATACTGCGCACAACTGAAATGCACCACAGGTATGGATGGATAGTATACTTGACGACACAGAGGTAGGTAGAGCAGTGGCCTACTGTACCGTACTGCTATATATTATATACTGGTGGTCAGCAAACTGTGCAAAACTGAAATGCACCACAGGTATGGATGGATAGTATACTTGACGACACAGAGGTAGGTAGAGCAGTGGCCTACTGTACCGTACTGCTATATATTATATACTAGTGGTCAGCAAACTGTGCAAAACTGAAATGCACCACAGGTATGGATGGATAGTATACTTGACGACACAGAGGTAGGTAGAGCAGTGGCCTACTGTACCATACTGCTGTATATTATATACTGGTGGTCAGCAAACTGTGCAAAACTTAAATGCACCACAGGTATGGATGGATAGTATACTTGACGACACAGAGGTAGGTAGAGCAGTGGCCTACTGTACCGTACTGCTATATATTGTATACTGGTGGTCAGCAAACTGTGCAAAACTGAAATGCACCAAAGGTATGGATGGATAGTAAACTTGACGACACAGAGGTAGGTAGAGCAGTGGCCTACTGTACCGTACTGCTATATATTGTATACTGGTGGTCAGCAAACTGTGCAAAACTGAAATGCACCAAAGGTATGGATGGATAGTAAACTTGACGACACAGAGGTAGGTAGAGCAGTGGCCTACTGTACCGTACTGCTATATATTATATACTGGTGGTCAGCAAACTGTGCAAAACTGAAATGCACAACAGGTATGTATGGATAGTATACTTGACGACACAGAGGTAGGTAGAGCAGTGGCCTTCTGTACCGTACTCCTATATATTATATACTGGTGGTCAGCAAAATTATGCACTGTACTCCTACTATATACTACAATGCAGCACAGATATGGAGCGATTTTCAGGCAGAGAACGTATAATACTGGTGGTCACTGGTCAGCAAAACTCTGCACTGTACTCTTCCTATATAATACTGCTGGTCCCCAGTCCCCACAATAAAGCAGTGTGAGCACAGATATATGCAGCACACTGAGCACAGATATGGAGCATTTTTCAGGCAGACAACGTATAATACTGGTGGTCACTGGTCAGCAAAACTCTGCACTGTACTCCTCCTATAATACTGCTGGTCCCCAGAATAAAGATATGCAGCCCCCTGAAACAAAGTGAGAGGACGCCAGCCACGTCCTCTCACTATCATTTCAAATGCACAAGTAAAAATGGCGGCGACGCGCGGCTCCTTATATAGAATCCGAATCTCGCGAGAATCCGACAGCGGAATGATGACGTTCGGGCGCGCTCGGGTTAACCGAGCCATACGGGAGAATCCGAGTATGCCTCGGACCCGTGTAAAATGGGTGAAGTTTGGGGGGGTTCGGTTTCCGAGGAACCGAACCCGCTCATCTCTAATTTAAATACATAATTCTTCTTTTAGTCTGAACATATAGAGACACTAAAATGTCACCCGACACAGACAAACTATAAATATTTAAGAATAGTTCTTAGCCTTTATTTTATTCTGCATAAAAGTAGATGTAAGACAAAACTCTAGTACTGTTTTATTTAGTATGTCAGCCCAGCCAGTGTCACAGACAGAGGGAAGGAACTGATAAATGAATACCCAAGTTGTGAACACTGCAGTTGAATATTTATCTGTGGGAATTGTTCCTTACTACACTTTACTAGGGACTGAGCAACCTGGCTTTATACTATTGGTGACTATTATATGTTTACCACGTAGGCTGGTATATAGCACTTTTCACACTTTGACAACATGATTGATTTTCTATGTATCCTGCAGGGACGTGCAGTCTGGGGAGGCAGTGCCTCCCCTGTCATTAATGATTAAGATAATACAAAGAAGATGCATATGACACATATTCTTTGTCATATGTATCCTCTTAATATTATTCTTATCATTGCTCCTCTCTTTATGTGTTTGGGAGGCACCAATCGTGGTGCCTCCCGTTGTCACTGGGGAAAGTTATGGTAGCGGGGGGGCGGGCACGGGCGGGGACTAGCCATGGGCAGGAAAAGCCCATTGAAAATATATGGGAAAGCGGCACTATTAGAGGTGCCGCTTTCATACAGGGACATGCTTTCAACCTATGAAAGCACGTCCCTGTCAGTGAGGCCACAGTCATTGGCCAGCGGATCCGTCACTGGATCCGCTGTCAATCACTGTGTGGGCAATGCTGGCGGAGGAGGTGCGGGCGGCGGGATGCGGCGGTGGTGCGGGCGGCGGGATGCGGCGGTGGTGCGGGCGGTGGTGGTGCAGGTGGCGGGTTGCGGCGGCGGAAGTTTACCTTTAGCCTGCAGAGTTTGGCAGCGGAGCGGTACCAGTTTAAAAAAAGGCGCCTCAGCGGCATTTTTGAAATTCAAGATGGCCGCCGCGAGCCAATCACGGCTCGCCGCGTCATCGCCCCGCCCCCTCCGGCTGACTTATATAAGTCAGCGCGAGGCAGAGGAGCGTCAGTCCGACGGCGGAGGAGGAGCTGTGAAGAGCTCCTGAAGAAAGAAGATGCCGGAAGTCCTGGATGGGCGGCGGCTATGTAAAAGAGCTTAGCAGCCGCCGCCCACCAGGTGAAGACGCTGGAAGCCCTGGGGATGTGGCGCCCCCCAGGTGAAGATGCAGGAAGCCCTGGGAAGGCGGCGGCCACGCAAAAGAGCTTAAAGTCCGCCGCCCCCAGGTGAAGTACCAGTTTACTAAAACTTATTTTTAAGACGTGTGGTGTTTTATTTTAATATTTTCTTTACAGGTGGACTACAAGTGCCAGCGGGCCCTTTATGTCCGGGCATGCTGGCACTTGTGGTTCTCCAAGTGCCAGCATGCTGGGGCAGGCTTGCTGGGACCTGTAGGCCACCTGTAAAGAACAATATTAACATACAATGAACCCGGCACCCACCGCCACCAGTGCTGATAGCCCAGTGCTGGTTATTGCTCGGGAGGGGGGACCCCATTTTTATTTTTTGGGGTTCCCACTTTCCAAGGAATTCCAACCCTGGGCTGACCGGCTCAGGGGGATGATTAATGTCATTATAGGGGGACCCCACACTGAGTGTCTCCCCTGCTGTGGCATTACTCCCCTTGGCTGGTTCTGCCTAGTGCTGGTTTTACTGATGTGTCAGGGGACCACACTTTTTTTTTTTTTTTCAGGGGGGGTAGGGGGTTGCTTGTTAGCTGCCAGTGCCTCCCCAACCAGTGACCTCACCGCACGTCACTGGTATCCTGGCCTCCTGCCCATAGGCCATTTTTAACTTTTTTTTTTTAGATTTTTGTTTATTGTACAGGTTCCACTAGCAAGACCAGCCAAGTACAGTTCATATAGTATTACTTTTTATATACAGTAACAGTAGAGATAATTTTTTTTCACCATCCTGCAAAATGTTATCTAAAGGGAAATACTATATATATATATATATATATATATATATATCAAAGTTGTAACTAGACATTTTGGTGCCCTGTGCCAGAAAAAGAATCGGTGCTCATCCATATTTAAAATAGGGACAGTGCGCACCAAAGGCATGTGTCAAAAATACAGGGGCATGACACAAAATAATACCAAATCATATTACGCTGCACAGTAGTCTCCATTATTTAAATTGTATCCGGATAATAGATCGACAGTACTAAGGTGGACAGTCAATAGGTCGACCACTATTGGTCGACATGAATTAGGTCATCATGGACAAAAGTTCGACACTGTCAAAAGGTCAAAGTGGCTATGGTCGATGCAGGAAAAGGTCGACATGAGTTTTTGTACATTTTTTTTAATTTTTAATTTTTTCATACATTACCATCTACGTCAGTGGTCTCCAACCTTAATAGGGGTGTGAGATACTTTCGGAATATAAAACCTCTGCACGTGCATTCCTGAAAAAGTGGGTGTGGCCTCATAAAAGTGGGCGTGGCCTCACAACTACAAGTATTGCCCCCCGCGTAGTGCCAGAGACACAAATAATGCTCATCAGCAGTGCCAAATACACAAATAATGCCCCTCAACAGTGCTAGATATACAAATAATGCCTCCCAGCAGTGCCAGATACACAAATAATGCCTCCCAGCAGTGCCAGATACACAAATAATGCCCCCAGCAGTGCCAGATACACAAATAATGCCCCCCAGCAGTGCCAGATACAATGCCCCCACCAGTGCCAGATACAATTCCCCCTGCAGCGCCAGATAAAATGCCCCTACGCAGTGTCCGCCACAGTGCCCCACACAGTGCTAACTCTTCTACTGCCGCCGGTGCTGCTCTTCCTGTATGAGGGACGGAAGGGGAGGAGAGCGCATCGCGCGCCTCTCCTGTGAAGTCCGGAGAGTGGCTGCGGTGAGGGTGACAGTGTCTCCGGTGGCGGGCATTTAAATATGGTGCCGGTAAGTGAGCCAATCAAAACTCGCGGTCCGGCAGCCAATCAGGTGCCGCCACTGCAGGTCCATGAGTTCTGATTGGCTGACGGCCGGCACCATATTAAAAATTAATGGAGGAGGAGTGCCAGTGACTGCCCAAGGCCGTGCGCTCCGTGAGCTACCAAAAATACTACAGCGAGCTACCGATAGCTCGCGAGCTACGGTTAG